>NW_005871297.1:298596-301028 GCF_000147115.1 Myotis lucifugus | reverse complement strand
CAGTCCTAATCAGCCGGACCCAGCAGCAAGCTAACCTACCAGTCGGAGCATCTACCCCCTGGTGGTCAGTGCATGTCATAGCGACTGGTCGAATGGTCGAGCAGTTGGACACTTAGCATATTAGGCTTTTATGTATATAGACAGTCCTTATGCTGAACTTGACATCCCCATGACTATTTTTATAACTGGCTATTTTACTTCTTAATCCCTTTCATCTTTTATGTCCACCCCCCACCTCCCTCTGGTGACCATCAGTTTTTGTTCTCTGTATTTACAAGTTTGTTTCTGTTTTGTTTGTTTGTTTAGATTGTTTTTTTAGATTCCACATATAAGTATAATCATATGGTATTTGTCTTTCTCTGTCTGACTTACTTTGCTCAGCACAGCTAGGTCCATCCATGTTGTCATAAATGACAAGATTTCATTCTTTTTTATAGTCAGGTAATATTCCATTGTATATATGTATACAAATATTTATTCATTTGTCTATTGATGGGCACTTAGGTTGCTTCCATATCTTGGCTATTGTACATAATGCTGGAATCAACATAGGGGTGCATATGTCTTTTCGCATTAGTTGAACCCCACTTCTTGTTTTGTTGAGGAAGCTGCCCTGTTGAGGAGGCAGTTTTCTAGGATTACAGTGTTGCCCCTTTGACCCCCTCTCTCATAGCCATTGTCAGCACAAGTAAAAACACCTACTTCTGTTAAAATAGAGGAACCAAGTGTCTGGGGATTCGGAGACATGGAACCAACTTCAGTGTTTTTCAAGAAAATTAAAGATAGTAGCTGGATTTTTCTGTACATAACATGGTATCCCTGATCCTGAGAAAACCAGTGAGACAGAAACATCAGGGAAGATTTAGAGCTGCTCTGGTAGGATGGTTGGAGCACTTGAAATGTGACCAGTCCACACTGCGGTGCTGTCTGTATAAAATATGCACCAGAGTTTGAAGACTTCATATGAAAAAAACAACTAAAATAGTCTTGATGATTCCATGAAATGATGTTTTGGGTATATTAGGTTAAAATATATATGTAATTAAAATTAATCTCACTGATGTCTTTTCCCTTATTTAATATGGCAACTAAAAATTTTTAATTTCATATTGGGCTCACATTTGTGGCTCACATTACATCTCTGTTGGAAAGCTATCTCTGAAGAATAGAGAGAAGATCATATAAACAAGAGAAACGGTTATGGACATAATAGAATTGTTTAGGGTTACCCAAATGTAATCCTGGATATCTTCCACAGTAATGACTACACTTTATGGTTCTTTATAGAGTTTCTATGAAGTTTATCTTATTTAATCATCACATTAACTGTGTCAATATGTAGGTGCTCTCTCAGGTAAGCAAACAAATGAAGATAGAATAAGTAACATGCTCAAGGCCACATAGCAGCACACACAGCTTGAACATAGGTCTTGTCTGTTTTCCCTGCACCATAAAACGTATGTACCGTGAAACCTAGGATATGATGTGGTTCACCTGTAATGTGGCAGCTGTGCTAGCCTCTAACCAGCATTGTAAGTGACTGGAATTAAAGACTTTAAACCTCATCTCAGGTTGAGAACTGAAGATGGGCTTACCCAGGTCATTCTGTTTCTTCAAACTCAGTTTCTAATCTACTCAGTGAAAATTTAAACATGTGCCACATGATTATGAAGGATTTTCACATCATGTAGACAAGCCTGAGGGTATCAGGTGTGGAAGAAGATTAAATAAGCAGATGTTGCCTTCTCATCACTGTCTGACAACAGTGCGTGCCAGTGACACTTTCTTAAAGGTTAATAAGTATGTTAATATGGGCTTTGAGTAAAGCAGTGTTGAAGGCAAAGTAAATATTCTGTCCTATAAAGGGCTACAAAAACACAGACCATGCATATGACTTTAAAAAAAATCTGGAACCCTAATCATGCCGCATAGATTAAATGAACAGGCCTGGGTTCTCTACATGTGTGCACACACCCCTCTCATACCCCATCCTCAGCTACTTCCGTGGCTTATAATGTTCTTCTGAAAAAATATAAGGGATTTACTTGGATGCAAGTCCAAGTAAAACAGGAATTCCCCACAAAGTACATATTGCCAAGGGGAAAAAATAATAAGTTGATTCCCTATCTTCCTAACTGAGAAGGGTGGCTCAGTTTGCTCACTGGCCTGTCTGCTGATGAGTGAGCCAGGTCTGCCATCTGCTCCTGTCTGTTCTAAATTCACCAGGAGGCCCAGTGTCAGCCAGGGGTGGGGAGCCATGTCAGGAGCTGGGCGCGGACCAAGGGCCTCGGTGTTGCGACCCTTCTGTCCGGGACCTCCCAGGCCGTCAGGCCACCTCATAAAGGAAGAACCAAGCGGGTGTCAGGCAGCACTGCTTTGGGCTGACCTCAAACTTCACCGCAATTGCCATCATCTTTCATTAGGCTTCTTGC
>NW_005871297.1:185965-298476 GCF_000147115.1 Myotis lucifugus | reverse complement strand
AGTCTATAAAGTATACCCTTGGTTGACACAAGCAGCCGAGGAGTTTCTCCCTTTGGAAGGAGGGAGGGACCCCTACATCTTATTTCTGCAGCAAGGGCCTTGATGGAAAAGAAGTGAGCGCTGCGCTGGTTGGGAACAAAAGACAATCCCTGTCTCCCTGTGGGGCTGTGATAGAGGGAGGAGTGTCAGGATGTAGCAGACTAATTCAGTCATTTAGGGGACCACCAACATACACGCACACGCACACGCACAGGCACATGCACTCACACTCACACTCACACTCACACTCAGTTATACATGCATCTCGGACAAGACAGCTCAGCCTGGCAGAGGCTGAGGAGAGGAGACCATCTCTCTGGGCTCTCAGGTCCAAGCTCTGGTTGCTTAGCAATAATCCCATTTTTGCTCCCCTCCCCCACCTTACCCTGCTTTCTCACCCCCTCCCCACCCCATTCTCCCTGAGGCTAATTTTAACCTGTTTTAAAATGGATTCCTTGGAACCATTTAAAATGGCCAATATTTGGCTGACTTTTCCTACTGAAAGGACAGTTTCATTTGGTTCCCACTGAATGTGAAGGGAGAGAAAGGGAAGGGGGAAAGAGGTCCTTCCAGGAAGGACCCCCAGAAAGTAGATTTTATGGTTTTGCTTTTAGTTTTGTTACTGCTGCGTTTCTTTAAACCCTTTACAAAATCATTTCCACATGTTCTCTAAGGTAGCCCGATGGGAATGTTTGCAGGTAAGGAACCTCAGGCGATGCCTGTAAACTGTGGGCTCCTAATTTTTGTTTCCCTGATCAAGAGGATAAGAGGGGGGATTAAACAAATTTAACACACAATGCAGTTCAGCAAAATGTGAATAATTATGCTTATAGGGAAAAGACACATAAAACACACACGCACAGACACACACACACACACACACACATACATGTGCACACACCCCCAAGAAGAGGGTGGAAAATTAAGAGGAAGCTGGCTGTCTAGAAAGGATGGTGTCACAGGAATCTGGAAGTTAATCTGGGTGTTTTTGTTTTTTATCCATAATTCACAGATTGATTTTTGTCACATTGCTCAATTCAAACACTTGCTCATTTGGTAAATCTTTATTGTTTGTCTGCCACTGTGCTATGCAGATCTAAGTGTGCTCCCCGTGGGGGCAAGAGGTCATGTCTAGAGACAAGAAATGATTGTTCAGGTTTTTAGTATGACTTGTACAAATCCAGGGATGAGTATTCTTTTGTTCCTTCAATGACCTCCCTTCTCCCACTGCACCCTGTCCTTCCCTGTAAGGATGGGGTTCAGGAGGATTTGGGGGAGTGGAGATCTATTCATCTGGCAGCTTCTGCTGCTGCTTGTCTCGCTCTTGGGAAAGAAGGAAGGAAGAGAGGGAGGGAGAGCAGGGACGGAGGAAGGAAATAAAGGGAAAGAAGGGAGGGAGATCCTCTCCTGAGAAATAAGTTGTCCAATATCAGGTGGAGGAGGAAGGAATCGAAAGGTCTGAGGGAATCTTGGCTGCTCGATATTTTTCCTGGACTCTCACCCACATGGGCCTTCCTAACCCTTGAATCTCTCCGCTTTCCTCTTTCCTCCCTCGCCTAGCATTGAACTAACAATTTAGCTGTTAAAGCAACTCAGAAGATTCCAGATTTGGCTAAGCCCCAGTCCCACATGTCGGGTGCCTGCTAGGTATGTGTGACTGCTGAGGTGGCAGCTTTTCACTCCACATACCCAACTCAAGCCTGTTGTCCCCACTTCTCATCAAACCCAGGGCATGTTTTTCTTGCACCTGCTTTGAAGGTGAGCCCACCAAGGCAACCAAGCTTAGGAACACAGACTCCTTTTTGACTGATTCCTCAGTTCTATCTCCATCTTCAAGTCTTGCCAGTTTTTCCCCTCATAAGGAAAATGGTCTCCCTTCTCCAGTCCCGCCATCACCTTTTGTAGACATTTGCCATCTGGGCTTGGCATTCTCAGCACCCTCAGCACCCCTGCTCTGTTTGCTTGGCGTCCTGTAACGGCCTCGTCGCCGACCTCGACCTTTCCACACTCTGAACAGCTCAGTCCGTCCTACACAACACAAGTGGGTTCTTCTTCCTTCACTGCTGCTTTATGACATGTCTCTGCTCGGCGCCTTTAGTAGTTCATTCTGTTTGGATTTCTCTGTTGGACTGTCACATCCCTGCGTAATGTGACCCTGTCCTTGTTATAAGAGCAGAATATTAAAGAGGTGAAGAAGGCAGTTCTGCCCCTAACTGCCTCCTCTCTGGATGTGCCCCAGGTGTCATAGCTGGGTCCTGAACTTTGTGATTACAGGGAATTGTATTGATAGTGACGGACAGATTAGCCATGTGACCCTGACTCTCAAACTTCTTTCACTTCCAGAATCCTTTGTTCAATTTCACATAAATGAGGAATTCTAAACCCCACCAGCTTGTCCCACCCACGAACAGGGACTTGCCTGAGGGGCCACAGCGGACCCCACAGGGTTTGGAAATCACTATTCGAAGTAGAAACCAGACGATAGAAAAGCACATATCCTTCACTTTATGCAAACCAACACATTCCTGAACAGTTCAATGTAAATTGAGTTTTAATTATATAAACCATCTTTTAAATACGTTGGGAAATTTTATAACGTAGTGATTAATCATCACGTTAGTACAGACTGTTCTAAGGGCTTTGTGTGTGCTAAATCTCAGCTGGTGATCAGCTGCACAATGCTACGAGGTAGGTGACTGTTACTGTCCTCATTTTTCAAACGAGGAAATTCAGACACAGAGGAGTCAGTAGCTTGTTCAGAGTTGTACGGCTGGTAAATGTGGAGGCCTCATTCAAACTCAGGCTGTCTGGCTCCAGAGTGAGAGCAGCTTGTGACCCGTGTGCTGAGAGCACAGGCTTTGGGGCCAGACGGCCTGGCTTCAACACCTGGCCCAAGTTCAAAACTGGCCACGGTCACAGAGCTTCCAACTCCTGCACTTAGTAGCTCCATGACCTTGGCCAATTGCACAGCCTCTTTAAGCTTCAGTTTCTTTATCTGTAACCTTGGAATGATAACTGCCTCCAGTCTGCCTGATGTAATTTTATCTGTAAGTTGATACTAGTACCTGCCTTATAGAGTTGTGATCAGGATTCAATGAGTTAGAACATGTGAAGTGCTCAGAAGACTTCCTGGCACCTCATGTCACTCTCTTAGCTAGAATCAGATGCCCAGGTTGGACCACTTGATAGCTATGGGAACCTGGGCAAGCCATGTGCCTTTGCTACCTATCTATAAAATGGGAATAACTACCTTAGCCTTTTGGAGAAATGCTACAAAACTTGCTGAGTTATTATTCCTAGTAATTTGGTTTTTATTATGACTCTGTACAAGGCTTTATGGAGTATTTTTAGAGTTCAGTGTAAGCTCACTTGACAAGTGATGGGTTGACTGTCTGTCAAAAATGTCTTAATTGTTGAATCTTCTGGGTTTCCCAGCACATCATCTCCTCATCTTTTAATGAACTGCTGATCCTTCCAGTGTCATATACAACTCCTATGGCAAGGTCATACAAGGACATGTATTGATGCAGAGTACTGATAACCATCCAGATAAGTGAATTTAGTTTGACCTCCAATTATATCAAAGCATGCTAATCACTCCTTGTCATTCTTGGGGATGAAATAGAAAAAAAAAATGACTGATGGATTCAGCCCAGTATCTTAAAAATAACCCTGTTCATTATGCTTTACATTAAAATGATTTTGTAGTACAGTTATATACAAATGGGTCATATTAGTGGGACAGAAGGGAGGGTAAAAACTGAGGACAAACACCATCCCTTATACCTGGCAAACAATGGTTCCCCAGCCCATTCCTCACAAACTCAAGTTCTCACAACTTCACATGGTAGCTTGTTTCCCATTCAGGGCTGTACCCTGGGACACAGGGGTTGAGGTGTGCTAGCCAGATCTTGTAGCACCGAGTGGGATGGATGTTTTGGGGCATTCAGGTGTGTTTTATGTGACTCTGCAAGGCTCAGAGGAACACCTGCCTGCTGGATCTCAGCAATCTGAAGATTCCTGGGAGAATCCCATGGCTCTGAAAATGCCTAACTGCTGGTTCAAAACTGGCCAGTTCTTTTTTTGTGTGTGTTTTTGAAGGAAGAAGATTTTAAAATCTGATGCAAGTCCTCTGAGGGTGGCAGTAGATCAGTACAATGATGCTTACATTTTAAATTGTTGATAGATCTTAAGATATTTTTAATAGTTTAAAGTGAGCCATCTGTTAATATTATAAAAAGCCTTTATTAGCCTTCCTTACTCTTATAATAGTGTCAGTGATTTAAAAAACAAAGTGTAACTAGACTCAAAGGTATGTTAGAACTATAATAATCCTCCAAAGTACCTTAGTTCTCCATTTCATTTCATCACATATCCTTAACAGAGTCAAAGAGGTGGGTAAATGCCTTCTCACGCACCTTTCAGAGATTAAGTGGATTCGGTTCCATATCATTGCAATAAAGCAAGTATTACAAGAATGTGAGTCCCATGAATTTTTTGGTTTCCCAGTGCATATACAAATTATGTTTACACTATACTGTTGTCTATTAAGCATACTTAATAATAAAAAAAAAACCTATACATACCTTCTTTTAAAATTGTTGACGCTGAGAGACTTGCTCAATGCCGGGTTGTCATAAACCTTCAATTTGTAAAAAAAAAAAAAAAGGCAATAAAGTGAAGCACAATGAAACAAGGTATGCCTGTATAAACTAATGATACTGTGATAGCTAAATGCCTTCCACATTAAGTTGGTTCAGTCAGAAGCACACATGCATAAATCTTAGGGGGTAGCGCTGGCATGTAACCTTTAGTTCAACAACAATGTTCTCACCAGATTGCATTTACAAGCATGAAAAAATAGTAGGCTTTTCGTTCATCTTCACTTTGAGCACAGGGAGACTGGTCACATGCAGGTGGCAGCGGGCCCCAAGCACCACATCTTCCACAGTGTCACACACAGGAAAGGGAGTTTCTCCACTTGTTAACCCTTTTGTCCCGGAGGAAGCACTTCCCACCCTCGCTTCCCTGCGGCACCCCAGACCGCACCAGGTTCCTATTCCCATATCAGAGCCAACTGCCAAGGAGACAGGATTAATGTGATGGGCTTCACCCAGTGGTTCTCAAAGTGTGGTCCTGGGTTGGCAGCATCACTGACATTCGGGAGCATGTGAGAAATGTGAGTTCTCGGGCTCCATCCGCCAGAGACAGAGTCTGCCCCAGGGCAGTGTGCCCTGGAGCCGTGTGCTTCCCAGGCACGTCATCTGGAGGCAGGAATGACGGAAGGCAGAGGAGAGCACTGGGCCGCAGGCCTTTCTGCTCAGTGTGATGCAGGCATTCCCAGACTTCTGGATTTAAGGGACCAGAACATTTAACGATAAAAGTGGGGCTGGAATGTTTGCCTTTTTTTGCCAAGTAAAGGTATTAAAAATATTGCTGACTACTGTAACTTGCACTTATGTAATAAAAAAGTAAACACATCGAACAGGATATGAAAACAGAGTGAAGAACAGTCTCTTAAATAGAATACATTTAGCTTTATGAAGAAGTTGACACTCATTAAACTTATTTTTCTTGTTTCAACACTGGCCCATGGAAAAATGTACCAAGGCTCAGGAAGCATTGATGTGAAAAGCTCACATTTTGGATAAGTCAGACCTGAGTTTGAATCCTGGTTCTCTCTTCCTGTGTAGATGGTGTGTATCCTTGGGAAATATTTGCCTTCATGACCCTTAGCTTTGTTGTTGCTAAAATGGGAAATATAACAACTACCTTGCATGATTGTGATGGGCATTAGAGATAATGATAATGTGTAAAATACTCTTGTTACTGAGGAAATTCCAAGGATTCAGTCTTCCTCCCAGGAACCAGTGTTAAAAGCCAATCAAATTCTTTACTATACAATATTAGCCAATGATGCAGGCATTTGAAATCTTAAGGCATGACCTGTGATTGTTGAAACAAGACCAAAGTTAATGTAAGAAGTCTCTACTGCCCCAAGCATGAACTTTGACATCATAACATTTTTTAACTGTGACTCTGTTAGCTCGGCTGTCATAATGAAATACCACAGACTGGGAGGCTAACAGAACAGAAATTTATTTTCTCACAGTTCTGGGATCTAGAAGTCCAAAATCAAGGTGTCAGCAGGTTCTGTTTCTTTGTTTCTTGTGATGTCTCCCTCCTTGGCTTGCCGCTGGCCACCTTCTCACTGTCTTCACATGGCCTTTTCCAATGCAGGCATTCCCCCTTGCCAACGTCTCTTCCTCTTCTTGTGAGGGCACTAGTCCTTTTGGATTGGGGTCCCACCCTATGTAACCTTCATCATTACCTCTCCAAACACAGTCACATTGGACTTTAACACAGAATTTAGGGTGGGGAACATATAATTCAGACTATCACAGTAATCTTGAGCAAATGACCACTTTAAGCCTTAGAATCTAAATCTTTTTTTTTAAAGAAACTAAGTAAAAGAACATAAATGTGAACAACAGTGCGTTCTTTGAAGGGTAGTTGTGAGGCATAAGTTTAGCAGTGTGTGTAAAGCTGCCCATCATTGACATCCTGAGGGCAGCCGGCGGGCTTCATGCCATGAGCTCTACAGGGACACCTGCTGTGCTGCCAGGTTCAGCCTCAGGTTTCTCACCTGGGAAGTGGGTGTTTCATGGGGCTGGTTTTCAGACGTGGGGTTTCACAGAGGGAGTCCGAGCTGGGTCAGCACATGCCAGCTCAGATCTGAGTCATCACTGGGGCTATAGGTGTCCACTACTCCCTAACCTTCATCACTGTAAAATATGGGTGATGGCCCTGTCTGGTGTGGCTAAGTTGTTTGAAAGTCCTCCCATATACTAAAAGGTCACTGGTTCCATTCCCGGTCAGGGCACATGCCCAAGTTGTGGGTTTGGTCCCCGGTTTAGGCAACTGATTGATGTTTTTCTGTCTGTCTGTCTCTCTCAAAATAAATAAGTGCATAAATAAAATTCTATATAATGAAAGCTCAGAGACCAAATGGCGGAAAGACCAGAATGACTGGTTGACCAGTCGCTATGACCCACACTGACCACCAGGGGGCAGACACTCAGTGCAGGAGGCGCAGGTCCATAGCCGCTCGGCTGACCAGGCTGAGCAGCACGTCTATAGCAGGTGATCCCTGCAGGCTACACCCCCCACCAGTGCATGAATCCTGTGCACTGGGCCTCTAGTAAAATAATAAAATATGGGTGAGAGCTTGTAAGGCTCCTTTCTCCTCCAGAGCCAGGAGATAGTGTGCAGTGAGCTGTGATGCAGGCCTGGGCTTGATGACCATCGAGCCTCTGTGTTGACAGGACCATGCGGCAGTTAGGAAAAGCACATGAGTCTGAATCTTAAGCTCTTGGTGTTCAATAAACTTAAAGGAGAAAGAAAAGAGAGAAGAATGCAATCATGCCCAAAGCCAAATTAACTGGGACCTCACCGAAAACCTTAGAACTTTACATCTACATCCACAGACTTCCTCAGAGTATATTAGGAATCCTGTTGGCTGAGATTACCACTGCAGAGGGTCATTTAAAAAGTAGTTTCTCATAAGTATAATTTCCTTAGTCTTTAGTCCAGATGGATGACTGAATAAATGGTGACCACCTCAAATGTCTAGAAATGGTGATTCTTCCAGCCAAGCCCTAAAATTATGTTAATCACTGTATTTTTCTTTCTTTCTTTTTTTTTGGTTAATCCTCACTGGAGAATATTTTTTCCATTGATTTTAGAGAGAGTAGAAGGGAAGGGGGAGGGGGAGAGAGGAGAAAGAGAGAAACTTCAATATGAGAGAGCCACATCAATTGGTTTGCCTTCCACACATGCCCCAACTGGGGCAGGACACCTACAACCCTGGTACATGCCCTTGACTGTAGTTGAACCCGTGACCCTTCAGTTCCCCAGCCAATGCTCTCACCACTGAGCGACCACCGACCAGGGCCATTGTCTTTATCTTGATCATCATCAGATGGATTTTATTCCATCTCATGGTCCTGGTCAGTATGTTAGACTGTACAAAAAGGAAAACAGGCATGTCTCCATGCCCCAGAAATTTATCATCTAAAGAATATAATGTCAGTACAGTGAGAAATACAGAAAAAATTCCAGACGGGAAACAAGAAAGTAGACGGTAAATGGTGTGATGGAAAAAAATTCTTTCCCACGATGTTTCTGAATAGGGGAGTAACTGGAGGAGAAAAGCCCTGTCTTTCATGGAAAGACGATTTCTGGTGGAGTTAAGCCTATTTTCCCCTGTATCTTCGTTAAGATGCTCCCTGTGTAGGTAGGGTACAATAGAGGCCAAAGACAGAAACCTGATGGCACTGGTGTGGTCAGAACTTGAAGCGGAAGGAAGAGTGTGAGAAAGCGAACAGAAGATGCCCAGTAGTTCTGTGTAACCAGAGCCGTATGGATCGATAGAGCACCTTGCTGGGCAGGAGTAGAATTGGGATTTGATGGGAAGAAAGCAGGAAGTCATGAGGGCACCACACCATGCATTTCTTAATGGCGAGGGCAGGGTTAGACTCTCAGAGTCGAGCACTATGTGCACATAAATACTATGCAAACCAAGAGGTGAGATTGACTTTGAAGAATAATATTGCCCAAGAGGATAAAAAATCAGAAGCTGCCCATTCTGACTGACTGTTGGGAAAAGCACGGTGGCTGAAAACATGGCCCTCTGATCCTTTGTAACGGCCGTACGTTCCCTGCTGCTGAGTTCCTGACCCACCAGAAAGCTCTGAACAGTTTGGTGAAACAGGTCGGGAATCTTGGCTGGAGTTCTTGGCTTCTGGATGCTTTTCACAGGAGAAGCAGTGATTCAGAACCCAGTTGGGACTGTGGAACACGAGTGCCAGGGCCCTTGAGCCTTGCCCGGCTCAGCCCAGTGTGCTTTGGGAGAAGTTTCATTCCAACTCAGTGACCATATTAAGGGAGAGAGAAAGGAGGTATTTCAGTTGGTTTAAACTTGTATTTCTAACTTCGGACAGTCATCTCAAAGGGTCATCTTCTGAGGAAACCATTTCCTGAATCAGCATCCCCAAAATGTGCTCCAGGGAACAGGAGGCCCAGAAGGGGCTCCATGAGGGGAGGGTCCTGTGCTAAGTGAGTTTGGAAAATGCCTCACAGTATGTTCGCATCAGAGATATGTGCACATTTGCCTGTTAAAACCATTGAGGAGGCCTGCAAGGAAGGTACCTGCTTAGTCAGTCTTCCCAGCCCTCCCTACCCAAGAAAATGCCAAACATTCCTTTCGGGTGGTCCAGCTTGTTAAGGTCCCGTGGGATCAGGGCTCTATGTCACAACGCTCTGGGAAATGCTACCTCTGACTCGGTGCCAAGGCACATGTCCTGAGTTAGCTCCCCCAGAGGCTAATGGGGTGGCTCTGGGGAAGCAAGCCATTTGACCTATCTGTGCCTCAGTTTTCCCAACAAAATATGTTGCTTTCTATAGAGGTGGTGTTTTTTTTCCTTCCCAGGAAAGCTACCAACATCAAGGAAATAACAAAAAAAAATGTTCTGAGCTCTTTAGGAAGATGGTATCACCAAGATGTTAGATGAATGTGATAAGAGTTCCTTCCAAGAAAGTCTGATGGTCGTTCCTTAAAGAAAATTCTGAACTGAGCTGCCTAGTACCAAGCCCATCACAGACACTCTCTGGATATTTATTGAATCAATGAATTAAAATAACAGTAGATAAAGAGTATATGATTATGTAAAAAGTATATAACAACATAAAAATTACTACTGAAATAGATTAGTATGTTTTCTTTTTTTAATTGCAATAACATTTATTATAAGATTTAAAAATGTTATACATTTTTTCTATTTTATTCCCATTCCCCTACCTCTCTACCCCCCTACCCGTTGGCAACCATCAGCTTCTTCTCTGTCTTCATGGGTCTGTTTATTTTTTGTTTCGTTTATGCATTTGTTTTGTGTTCTAGATTTCACATATTCAGTGAAATTGTGACTTATTTCACTTAGCATAGTACCTTCTAAGTTCATTGTATTTTTCATTGGTTCTTCATTAGAACTCTGGGGGAAACTGTTCTTATCTCCATTCTACTGTTGAGGGAACTGTGTCACAAAGAGTTAAGTAAATGCTGAAGGTCACCCAGCTCCAGGAGTGAAGGAACTGCGCTCACTCTTAACTATCATGTTTGTTGCTGTGCTGAATGAATGCATTTTGAAAAGGAAAAGAAAGTATATTTCTTTCTAGTCCATTCTAATGACCACTGTCTCAGGCCTTCCCTTGGCAACCTGATTCTTTGGTCTTAGACCGATGATGCTGTGCTAATAGGTGCTGTGTGCACATGGCCACCACGGGGAATTATCTGATTGTCTGAGAGTCCATTTGCTGAAGTGGGACTAAAGAAAAAAGCTGAACAGAGAAGAACTTCAGAGGAAAGAGTGAGGTCTGTTTAGTCGAGAGGAGAAACGTTACCCTGTTGGCTTAAAAAGCCATTTGGCGCTCTCTCAAACTCATTTAAATCATCTCTCTTAATAGCCTTCCTAGAAGTATGTTACCGTGGGCCTGCCTCTGTTCCCTGTTCACCTCCTGCAGACCCCATTCCTTTTTCTATTGATGTTCTCTGTAACCCTGCAGACTACTCTCAGAAATTTCAGCCACATCAATTTAGTCTTCCCTATGCCCTGGGGGATGGAGTCAGTCTCTTCAAAAGTTTTCTTTCTAACATCAGGCTTTCAAATTCTGGTAACCTTTGATTATTCAAAAATTAATACTTGGGGAGCTAAAAGGAGCCTCAGGGGTAAGGGGATTGATTCCTCCCCATTTTTCTTCTTCCAGGAAAAGAGAAGAGGGGATTGAGCTCAGTCTGCATGCAGTTATATTTTAGGGAAGACTGAACTAATTTGTGTCCAGAGACTGATTCCTTAAGAGAACCAACTGCCTCTGCTGCCTCGTTATTCGGTATTTTTCAAACTGACTTACACATCCTCGGGGGAGAGAACTTCTTCCTAATGTGCCCACTTTGGGCTTGACTTGTAAATACCGAGAGCCGCTTCTGTGTGTGACCAGAGCATCTGTCTGGTGGGGGCTTGGGGCCGGGTGATTTTCTGTACTTTTCACTGTGGATACCTGTTACTATTTGTATTGTTATAGGTGAAAGTGAGGTATCCCCTTCCCCACCTGGTACTGGGGGTGGGGTCCCCACGATATCTCGAGAAAAATAATTTTCTGAGACTAGAATGAGAGGATGAGTGAATTTTACTTGCGTGGAATTACATCTCTGTCTTTCTAAAGTCCCATGTCCCTTCATCCAGTCCTGAAGATGTGCAGCTGGGGATTCAGGAGTGCTAAGAGCAAAGCCAGAGTCTGGAGTTTTCGTTCCGTGGTGGAGCTGGGTCTGGTTTAGCATCAGGCTAGTTGCGTGGGGTCCACATGGCCATGAGCCATGTGGGCGAATGTAGGGGAACCAAGAGAGCATGTCCCAGCAACAAGAGTCCCAAGAGCACAAGGGAGCGAACTCCTTTGTTTAGAAGATTAAAAACCTCAAATCTTCCTGTGCTTGCAGTGGCCTCACCTACTTTGGCCAATGACCTGTTCCCAGGTGTGACTGACAGACAAGTACCCTCCCTGCGTCACCCAGACTTGACTGGGCATGCGTCTATTCTCCCAGCAATCTGTGGGGAATAGACCTGGGGAGTGTTAAACTTCAGCTTCCTGGCAAAGCTGCACAAATGACATGCTTATACTATTTAGCCTTCTCTCTGCTCCTTTCCAGTTATTCATAGCTAGGTTTATTACAGCAGAATCATTATGTGTCATCTTTATGTTTTTTTGTTTTTTTCTTTTAAGTTTCTAAGTATCTTTAACAGCTCATTGGGGCATAATTGGCATATGTCAAACTGCACATATTTAATGGGATAGTTTTGTTGTGTGTCTACAGCTGTGAAATCATCAAGAAGTCTAGCTACTTCAGTAACCATAGCCAAAAAAGTGTATTTCCACCGAGCCCACCAGAGACCCCCAGACACTCAGTATTCCTTTTTTTAATCCTCACCTACCTGAGGATATTTTTCCATTGATTTTTAGAGAATGTGGAAGGGAGGGAGGAAAGGAAAGAGAGAGGGGAGGAGAGAGAGAGAAAGAGAGAGAGAGAAAAAAAACATTGATGTGAGAGAGATACATTGATTGGTTTCCTCTTGCATGAGCCCTGATCCGGGCTGGGGATTGAGCCTGCAACCGAAGTATATGCCCTTGAGTGGGAATCAACCATGACCCTTCAGTCTGAGGGCCGATGCTCTAACCACTGAGCAACCAGGTAGGGCCAGGATTCCTTTTTGATGAAGCTGCTGGTCATGAGACCCCACAATGCGGTCCCTGGCTGGCCTGGCTGGCAGGTTGTCACAGGGTGCCCGTGGGCTCTCTGGAAACCACATTAGGAGTTTTTAGGGGCCCTGTGAAGGGAAGGCAAGCATTTTTCCTTCTCCACGGTTCTCCCCCCAGACTCTCTGCTGGGGTGGTCAGGGTTATGAGCATAGCCCGGGACTCTGTCTGGCCTTGAAAAGCTTACGGGGTGGCGAGGTGAGAAGTGAAGTGTGGTCCCCTGTGTACTGGTTCTGGGCACAGTCAGCATGGGTGGAGGGTTTCACTTCTGCATCGGCACCAAGACAGGAAGCTGGGCAGAAAGAGTCCCAGGAGCAGGGTGTTTAGACAGGAAAAAACCTAAAATAAACGCTAAAGGAGGGCACAGGCGGCATGGGGCGGGGTGGGCATTGGTGGACACCAGAGCAAATGTCAGTGCAGGAATCGGCCTGCTGTGCTTGCCAGGTTGTTCCATGGCCCCTCCACTTTTCCTCTCTTTCTCTTAGTTTGTTAAATGCTCCACAGTCAGACTTTCAACTCATGAGCAAGCTCCTGTTGCCATCCTAGCTATATACTCAAGAACCCAAAATAAATAATGATTGCCAAGGTTCTGTTACTTTTAGTGTTGAGTTATAGAAGTTTTTAAGCATACCCGTCTGATTTATGCCTCTGACTCCCATACAGAGGCAGTTAGCTTAGATCAGTGGTTCTCAACCTTCTGGCCCTTTAAATACAGTTCCTCATGTTGTGACCCAACCATAAAATTATTTTCATTGCTACATCATAACTGTAATGTTGCTACTGTTATGAATCGTAATGTAAATATCTGATATGCAGGATGGTCTTAGGCGACCCCTGTGAAAGGGTTGTTCGACCGCCAAAGGGGTCTCAACCCACAGATTGAGAACCGCTGCCTTAGATCCAAGTGCATCGAGCCAGCCCCACACTGGCCAGCATGGACCCCTTTCTTGGTGGTTTGTGCACTGTGCGTGAACTGTCTGTACAGCTTCATTTGCATTCTGTGACTTTGTAAGCCAGCTTAACCCCAATCCTGTGTCTCACCCGTTGGAATGAGTATCGCGCCGGGTGCCCTTCCTGTGCCGGTCACGGTAGGTCCTCACTCTGCACATTCTAAGCGTGACTCTTCCTGAGACACGCTGGTCAGTGCCAGGGCTGTGACTTATTCAGAAAGCAAGGGGCAGAGATGAATTGACAGACCTCTTGCGCAGTCCTGTGCCAATTAAAGTTGACAAACAAACAACGCCTGGTGAGCACGAAGAGCCGGGCATGCCGCGTCCAGTGCCCCGAGTAGGACTCTTACCCCAGGTCAGGCTGGGAGGGAAGGTGACTGGTGTCTCGGTTCACTAAGATTTCTTAAAAATCCAGTTTTCAGATGTACTTTAAACAGCATAAAATGTGACAATTGTTCTTAAAGTGTTGGTGGGCTACAAACAAAGAAGGTGATATCAAGGTCAGTTTCTTGAGGAGTTAGTGTGTTTTCTGCACAACTGGACCTTCATATTTATTGAGAATCTTTATTTCTTACATTTTTTAACATGTTGTATTCATGAAGCACTGGGGTGAAAGATCAGCAATAGAACTGGAATAGATGATGGAATTCTGAATGAATGGTGTTGAAAGGCCTGTATGTCTGTGCACTTTACCTCCTCCGTCCTTGAGGGTACACCCTCTCAATTTTGAAAATAGCACCAATTTAACAACATTTCTTCACAGTATACTTGATATCTTGTTTAATGAGTATAGAATCCCAGTTTTTCAAAATGAAGAGAGTTCTGGAGATCAGTTGCACGACAACGTGAATGTATGCAATGCTACTTAAAATGGTTAAGATGGTTAATTTCATGTAACGTATATTTTAGTACAGTTTTCAAAAATGTCCTTGATACCTTGCAGCCTTAGAAAGCATTTTGGTAGGAAATTTTTAACTTCTATGTTAAGTCTGTCCTCATATAATTTCACACCATAGCCTCTTTAGGGGGAAGAAATAAAAAAGCGCTTAATCCCACCTGTAAAATGCACTCTCATAAGCACAGTCAGGCTTAACGTGTAACCCTGCCTCCTGCTCCCCGCCCCACCTGAAACTCAGAAAGAGAAGAGATGATGGCTCCTCATGGCCCTGAGACCCCACAGTTAGAGTGCAGACCATCGTTCCTCTAGACGTGGCCCCTGCCCTGAGCGGGCTCCTTGGAGAATGACGGGAAATCCCAATGAGGGCAGAGTCATGCCTGCTGCTGCCCAGCGCCTGGGGAGGGAGAGTTGCCAGGAGGAGCTTCCAGAAAGGTGGGGGCCCACGGAGGTCCATGCGTGCTCAGAGGCTGCTCCCTCCTCTGCCTCCTCTGCCCAGACTCCAGGGTCGCATCTCTGGCTTTCTGGAATGTTCTACTCCTGGCTAAAAGCATAGACCTTGGCTGTGGGGTACCTCCCAGCTGACCGGTCACCCAAAAGCATGCTAGGACATCTGGGGTACCTGAAGGGCATTAATGGCACCTTCTATTTGGAATGGAAGTGGAAGTGTCTTAAACATGTCCCATGAACAGGAAGTAGTAGGGCACGTGCCTGAGGGGATGCAGCAGTCGGTTGGCCAGGTTGGAATGTGGAATCTACCCCTTGCTAGTTCTGTGACCTGGGGTGGGGTGCTCTGTCTAGTCTTGGTGCCTCAGTCTCTCTAGACAGAAAATGGGTGTATTTATATTTTTATTGAGTCTCTGATCATTGTAATGGTTACATCTGGTCATACCCCCTCCCAAACCTTAGAATCAGGTCCCAACTTTGGACAGGGCTCAGAGATCTGATATTTTCCTTTATAGGTCTATGCCCAAATTATCATTTATCCACCCAGGTTTTATTGAGTCACTGACTCATGCAGGCCTGGTTATATAACAGTTCTCACCTGTTTTGCTGAATTTTGTGGGTTTTTGTTGGTATTTTGTTGTTGTTAATTCTCACTCAAAGATATTTTTTCCATTGATTTCTAGAAGAAGTGGAAGGGAGGGAGAGAGGGAGGGAGGCAGAGTGGAAGGGAGGGAAAGAGAGAGAGAGAATCATCGATGTGAGAAAGACACATGTACTGGTTGCCTCCTGCATGCACCCCGGCCTGGGACTGGGGATCGAACCTACAACCCAGGTACATGCCCTTGACTAGGAATCGAACCTTCAGTGCGTGGGTCAGTGCTCTAACCACCAGCAGGGCTTTGTTGTTTTTTAATTCTCTCTTCCCCACAAGCAGCAGCAGAAGCAGGAGTATGGCTTCCTCATGGTCATGTGCACAGGATTGGAGTCAGACTCCCCGGGTTTGAAGCCCAGCTCTACCACATCCTTGGAGCAGAATCTCAATCCAACTGCACATTAAAATCCACTGATCCCTGGGCCCCTCGTAGACTAATTAAGCCAGACCCTCTCTAGGTGGGCCTCGGGCAGCTTCCCAGGTGACCCTCCTGTGCAGCCAAGGCTGGGACTCACTAATTTAGAACATCCCGGTGACACTCTGCCCAGACTCCTGCCTGCCGTCTGGAACCTCCAGCTCTGCACCGAGCACCAGGCACATTTGGAGAAACAGCTTTTAGAGGACAGTGTACAGTCCTGGACTTCGTTACTGCTGTTGGTGCACCAGGGGGGCACTTTATTCAAGTAGTTGAAAGCACAGCTTTGGATGTATCTTTTTGAAAAATTCATTGATTTTTAGGGGGAGAGAGAGGGGTGGGGGGAGAGAGAGAGAGAGAGAGAGAGAGAGAGAGAGAGAGAGAGAGGTGGATTTGTTGTTTCACTTATTTATGCATTCATTGGTAGATTCTTGTATGTGTCCTGGCCGGGATCGAACCCACAACTTGGCATATCGGGACGACACTCTAACCAACTGAACAACCCAGCCAGGGCTTAGGATGCACCTGTGAAGAGATGCTGCAAGAGTCAGAGCATCAGGAAGTGCATCAGGGGCCCGAATGGGGAGAACCGATTCTCCTGGTGAAATTTTATCACCAGAGCCCACCTCACATGCATTAGAATGCAAGTCAGGGCAGGGTTTGGGTTTTGTTTTCTGTCTGTTTATTTTTTCCTCTACTCTCTAAGAAAGTGAAAGTCTTAAAGATGATGTGCCAGGAGGAGATGTTTTTCTGGCTCAGCTATATAGGTCCTGAGCTTCTGGGTTTGATGAATTCTAATAGAGGCATGAGCCCATCAATGCCTGAGCACCATGGCACAGTAACTCGGCCTCACCCCAGTGAATGCCAGGCTGTTCCCCAGTGATGGCAACTGGGGGAACTGCTACCCGAAGAAAGCAACGTGGAATGAGGATGTGGGTTGGGTGTAGACCTAAGTCCATAGAGACAGTGTAGGTGGAATTAACAAGCATTCAGTAATAAGCACGTGTTGAGAACTGGATTCCGTTTTGTATGTAGTCTTATTTCATCTTCACAACATGCATAAGGTTGGTAGCATTATATGCATTTGGAAAAGAAACTGAGCTCTGGATTAAACTGCTGGGCCATGAGCCATGATTCCAGTTCAGGTCTCTGACTCCAAAACGCTCCTGTGTTCTAACAGTGATCCGGGATTTGGTGCCCAGGTCTCCAGGTCGCAGCTCGTGGGATCAGTATTATCCAGGGGAGCTCTACTGGGAGATCAGAGGTCACATTTGGTCTAAAAACCCAGTAGGGACTGTGGAAGTGAGGGGCCCACTTTTCTCTGTGCCTCCTTGTCCAGCTGAGAAGTGTCCTGTGCAAAGATGTAGGTCAGGAATAATTTTAAAGATTAGAAGTTATAGTACTAAGTGGACATGTGTTTATGTATATCTCCCATCCTCCCTCTCTCTATCTCTCTCTCTCTCTCTGAACATGAACTTACAGGATCAAGCTTCCCTTTCAGCCTCTTATAAAGTGTTAGCCGGCAGTGTTGGGGTTCAGTGCAGCTTCGTGCTGGTTCTGCAGGGGTGGGACTAGGCAAAATGAAGCAGTTAGAAGTTGACTGTGTATTACAGCCTCTCTGCTCCTGGTACCACAGAACGCTGTGGCCAGCACGTCAGGACAGCACCTGCATCTCTGATCTTGGCCCAGGGTTCTCTCTCCTGCACCATGAGTTTGGAAAAGCTCTGGGAGGAAGAGATGTCATATTTTCATTATTTCTTCACTGTCTCATTCTGATGCTGGTGCTGTCTCGAATCCCTGACTTCTTTGATGGGAGCCTTTCAGAGAGGTTTTGAAAGGCAGCAGCACAGACAACAGAATCTCTTTTATGCTTGTGACCTGGGCTGTAGGCTGACCCTTCCTTGTGGAAGTGAAGGAAAGGGGGCCAGGAGTCACAGCTTCCTGCCCAGAGGTCAGTCTGCCTAGCAACCAGTGACACTTGCTGCCACGGGGTCACAGCCTGTGGTGATTTCTCTCTGCAGATTGACACACTATTATGAATGTAAAGAGTATTGCTGCTACTCTGGAAAGGAAAATGTAAGGCCTTAAAGAGAGTAAGTGAGGGCAGGATGGAGAAGTTCACGGTCTGACCCCCCATGGGCCATCGCTGGGCGCTAACAAGGGACAGAAGGGGTCAGGGGGTGGATCTTCTCACTGAAAGCCTTCCAGCTAAATGTTGCAGATGGCCCTGCCAGGCCCCTGATGTATTTTGATGAAACTGTTTTGACACAAAGAGACAGGCAGGGGACAAGAGCACAGACGGGGATGTGCACCTTCATCTTGGATTTCCTTATTCCCACTGACAGACCCCCCTCCCCACTTCCTCAGCTCCACTTATTAAGGGTGGTTGGGGTTCACTGGGGAATCCACGGAGAGAAGCGTTGGCCCCAAGGTGGCCCTTTTCCAGGAGAGTCCTGGTGAACAGACAGGGATCCCAGCAGTTGAAGATGTCTGCCTGGTGCTTACTGAGGAAGAAGTCTCTGCCGGCTTTGGGAGGCATTGTAATTTGGTGGAGTTAGAACCAGGAGAAGAGATGAGCTCCCCCAAGGCCCGTGTGAAGATTGAGAAGGCCTTGACCTGCTAATGGAACTCAGGGGACACTGGTTTTTATCAGTATGAAGGCTTCTCTTGCTCAAATCCTATCTTTACCTCTTCATCCATTCACCCACCCACCCATCATGCAGTCTTTTAACAGTGAACATTTGGGCCAGGCTTTGTGGAAACAAAAGATACATAGGACACCATTTCTGCTCCCACGACGGGGTCATTCTTGGAAAGAAATAGACTCTGACTAAGATGAAACTGCTGTGGGCCGAGTGCATCAGGAAAGGCTGACGGTACTCTCTGAGCAGGGAGTCAGCCATCCGGCCGCTAGGTCGGCCAGGGTGGAAGCCGGAGAGAGGGTGTGAGATCAGACAGCTCTCCCTGCAGACGCTTACCTCATAGACTTTTGAATAAGAGGTAGTTTGGGCAGTAGAGAGAGAGGGACATGGTGGTGATGGGAGCAGACATGCAGTGGTGGAGCCCCAGTAAAGAGCAGGGCTCCTCAAGAAGCAAATAGGAGCAGAGGGACCCACCCCCTTCTCCCTCCTGCTGTCTCACACACCCTTGAGCGTGTGGGCTGCCCCCTGCCTGTCTCCTAGGGGGGACTTGCAGACCTACCCAGGAGGAAATGCGGGTCCAGGCCACTCCCTGCCTCCTGGCTGACTGTGCCACACCTCTGATCCATTCCACTCAGATCCAAGAGTCCTTGGCCTAGTTCACCTGCTTTCGCTTTCTTGAATGTGATTTTTTGGATGTGATTCCTTCTTTTCGTCTTATCAGGCCGCAGAGGGCTGTTTTGCTTTGGCTGAATTGGGGCTGACTTCATATTCCTTATGTGACTTGGCTTCGGAACCAAGACAGAATATCAATGCCAAGCTGCCTAATGGCCGCCTTTAGCATGTGTTAAAAACCTAATAAAATATCGCCTCCAAAATTCCTGGCCGGGTTCACTTACATAAATATCTAACATAGGGTCTCTCCCACAACATCCCTCAGAGTTCAGGAGACCACTTTACCATCTGCCCTGTGAGGAGGGGTGCACAGAGCTTGTGTACCGGGCGCCACTGGGGCTGACCTCAGACAGTGCCTGCGAGCTGCATTTCCCTTGTTCCCGGGGATAGGTGGATGGGCTGTCTGCTGTCCCTTACTTATGTGTGGAAGCACACCACACATTCCTTCTTGGGTGCACTTCCAGGAAAAGGCTGTGTGTGTGTGTGTGTGTGTGTGTGTGTGTGTGTGAAAGCCCAGCCTGTTCCTCCGTCTGCCTGTGCACGCTAGCAAACTCTGCCAGTGGCAGCATCGGTCTATCCCGTAACCCGATTGTCTTCAGTGGGCTCTGTCTCATTTATGCTCTTCATCCCTGTTTCATACCATTTAAAATGGTGTAAGCCTCCTCTAAACCTTCTGGAAGTGGGGGCTGGCGGCTGCAGGTAAGTAGTAAAATAGTATTTCTGATCTGAAAATGAGGGTATTATAAGCTCACCATTTCTCTTTGGACCCCCGCGGCACAGCATCTGCTCGCATCCACTTAATTAGCACGGTACAAGGGAGGGGCTGCCCTGCCTTTGGCATTGTTGCTTGTCTGACTTTAATGAAACTGCTCTTCAGGAATAAATATTTTGCAGCCATGAGTTAATCTTCTGTCCTTCCCCTCCTGGGAAACCAGTACCTGTGCGTGTTTTCATCCCCCTCCCAGTGACGGTGCCTTTTTAATTATATTGAAGATGACATCACCCGGCGGAGCATGGTGCATCTCTCCAGCAAGTACCTGCCAGCAATTTGCAAGAGCCACGGGGAAGGGACCCACAGGGAGGAGATGTGGGGACCTTCCAAGTGAAAATGCTGACAAACATGGGAAAGCCAGTGCCGTGTCTCCACGTATCACTGAAGCCGGAGACTTCTTTCTCTTCTTTCTTTAGCCAATAAAGGCCATTTTAACCCCAAAGAAGCAGGAGGCAGGGACCGGTGGTGAGGAGGTAAATTACTCCCAGTGTGTGTGGGACACTGGGAGTGGGGAAGGTGTGCCACTCGGGGTGAGTCTGCCTCAGTACGTTCCGTTCCGAGGGAAGTGTCTGCTTTCTGTTCTCCTTACTGTGCGGTGACGCGTTACTCATGCTTCCTGAGGTAAAGGATAGGACAGTTCACTCAAAAGAGGATTTAGGTTCTGGTCAGAGTAGGTCCTTGTCACGTGATGAGGGGATAAGTAATTTCTATGGGGATTCAGTTACCGATTGAAGGAGAAGGGAACCTGCCTTTACTGAGCACCTTCCTTGTACCAGGTACTTTATAAATGATCATTTTTGGAATCCATGCAACAACCCTGTGAGGCAGATATTATCCTTCTGCTGTTTCAAAGTGAAAAGAAATGCTGACCACTTTACACATCGAATAGAATTGGGTTTTCAAGCCCTGTGATCTGACCACAAATCCACTGCCTAGATTGCATGAAAAGGGCACATACATTTAAAAACCAGTCACAGCAGTGCTAGTATGTATGTACACACACACACACACACACACACACACACTTAGTGGGTGTGTAAATGTATGTGTGTGTATATTTTTATTTCACCCCCTTGCACCTCCCACTCTCACCGCCATCACACTAGAAGGCAAGCCACGTTGTTTGAACACTCTAGGCCAGTGGTTCCCAAACTTATTTGGCCTACCGCCCCCTTTCCAGAAAAAATATTACTCAGCGCCCCCTGGAAATTAATTTTTTAAAAATTTTAATAGCAATTAAACAGAAAGATATATGTATTAATGTTTCTACCTTTTTCGTAAAATATAGTAAAGAAAGGTGTAAATTAGAAACATTGAAGTTTGAAATTATGAAACTATTTATTGAACTCAGAATAGAAAGGTAATACAAAAAAGTTAAAACAAATGCACCTGTGGCCATCACCGCCCCCCTGGATCGCTGCAGCGCCCACCAGGGGGCGGTAGCGCCCACTTTGGGAATCACTGCTCTAGGCAAAGGACTGCAGGTGTCATGAGCCACACCCTTATGTACATTGGAAACATAGCAGCAACCAGCTTACCTGTCCCTGAAAATGGCCCTGCTGTACTCTTCCTTCGCCCTATCGCCTTACACACCTTTACTGATGAAACTCCTAAGAGCGCCCAGCTCCTGCTGCTGCAGAACTGCCAATTGGAAGGATGAAACTGGCCTGAGGCTTCAGGGCCTCCGTGTGAACCGCACAGAGCCTGTTTCAGAGCTCCGATTCCTGTGCTCCTGGACCACACCCTGCTCCGCTCTCCCCTGAGCGTCCAGTGATGGGAGTGCTTCCGTATGCAATGTCATGAAGACCTCGAGTTCAAATTGCCCCCCTGGAAAGGTAGCCAGGCTGCCAGTTTGGTCCTGGAGAACTCACTTCACCTCGTAAATATACAGACCGTTTATATCCAGAATAGTCAGTTGTTACTCACTGTAGGACAAGGTAGGGTCACAGCAGGGTGTGCAGAGCAGGGTTCTTTTTAAAGGAAAAAAGAAAGGATGTGGTAGACATGACTGAAAGATGCAGCTTGCATCCCAGGAACCTTTGCATCCCCATAGAAACATCTCTGAATTCGGGCTGCAGACCTGCCGCTCTGCATGGGAGAGGCACATTGAGTCCTGTGTGTCTTTTGTGTTTTCGCCTCACTGACACAGCTATCATGTCATTAATGCGGAGACGCTGCGAGGGGGCCGCATGGATGCGCTGTCCTTATGACATTGCCCCGAGCAGGCCAGGCTGGAGTGGGGATTTCTATGCTAATCAGCAGGCGCTCCCTAATGAACACCTGCCCGCTGCCCAGAGTCCCGAGGGGCGGGTCCTGAATGCAGGGGCTCCCCAGCGGGCTGGCAGAGGTACTTTGCATTTCTGGAGGAGCAATAATTATGTACGCCTGTCAGAGCCTTCCCGTCGGGCATCATTCAAATGCGTGGAGGAGACTGGCTTCCCAGGCTGATAGCAACCCAACTTCTCTGAACCCAAGACAGCGTGTATCTTAGCAAAATGAGAAAGAAACAATGTGTAAATAAGAGGGCAAGAACCAGGGAATAAACTAGCCTAAAGAATAGTATCCAGGAATAGTATAAAGTGGGAGTGGGGTGAGGGGAGACAACTGGGAAACCAAAAGGTTGTTTCCTGGGAGCTCCCATCCTGGGTTAAGGGCAGAGCTCAATGAAAGCAGAGAGAATGGGGAGCAGCTGGCGGAAAGTGACTAAAGGAGCCCATTGTGACTGGAGGTGGCGTCAGGAGGCGGGTTAGGGGGAAGAGGCGCACTGAGACAGGGTTAGGGATGGGGACCCCGCACCTCCTTTCCTGGGTTTACAAATAACGTTGCCTAAGTTTGCATCACGGCCTCCTTCCTGGGCGCCAGGAGGCACATGATGGGTTTGAGACCTGGCCGCTCGCTCTGAGCATATGGCATCTGGTTCCATCCAGCTCCCTGTGGCACCGCTGCCTCTGCCTGGCAGTTCTGTGCTTCAAACCAGCCTGGAGAGAGTGCAGGTGCCACCCTCTCCTGTGCCGGCTTCCCTGCCAGGCGGGTGCATGGATCAAACAATGGCCTTTGGTCTATCGCACTGTACCAACACACAGCCTTTATTCGGGGTCTACAGTGTGGCAGGCACTGTGCTAGGGTGCGGGCTACGGCATTGCTAAAACCTCCCTGCCCACTGGGAACTTACTGTCTGCAAACCCCTGCTGCTTGGGCTGTGTGTTCCTTGCTGGATCTGTACCCCAGTGCATAAACCAAAGCTTCGGAGGCGGCCCCAGACTCAAGCCCCTCAGTGTCCTTGGGGGGATTGTGACCTTGAGCACTAACATTTCTAAGCCCCAGAGTCTCTGTCAGTAAATGTTGCAGGGCTGCTTTGAAGGTTAAATGAGATGGTATAAGGGAAGCTTGCAGCCCAGAACCAGTGAAGGAGGAATGTGTGTGTGTGGGGGGGGGGGGGGCAGGGGCGGGGGGTGTTGTGGCCTATACAGGATGACTGTGCTGGTGGGAAGGGGCGGCGGTAGCCAGAGGGGCCAGGAAACCTAGACCTTCATCGAGGGTGTGCCACTGACTGTTTTTTGCCTGCAAGGACCCCCTTGTCATTGATGCACTTTGTTTTGTTTTGTTTTGTTTTCTTCCTGCTTCAGAGCTTTGCAGCCTTTCCTGGTGTGACCTGCTCAGTCCCCACTTCAGTGGAATAGCAGGAAGGCTGGGCAGGCACTTGGGTCCTGGTCCCACCTGTGCTGGCAGCTGAGCTGACCTCCCTGGTCCCTGGACAGGCTCAGACCCCTGAGACTTAGTTTCCTCCCCCAGAAGTGAAGTGGGTTGGGTAGCTGGTCTGTCTGGCTCTTCACGTAATCCAGCATTTGTGGGCGACCTCCCCCCACCCTACTGTGGGGTTAAGGTCTTCCAGTTGGCAGCTGTGTGCCTTGGGCAAGTTACTTCTCTCTTGCTTCTGCTTCTTCTCTGTCAAATGGGGTAATCCTGGCATCTACTTCTTGGGTGAGGATTGACCCCATCAGTTCCTGGAAAGCACCTAGGGCAGCACTAGAATCCAGGTCGAACCCAGTAAGCAGAACTTTAGTATTGACCGTACTTAGACCAGCCTTGCTGAGACAGTCTGCTGCTGGTCACTCCTAAGCTGGGTGGAGATAAAGCATTCGTCTCATATGTTGGGGTTCAGGTTGATGGGGACCTTCAAGATAGAGAGATGCTCCCGGTGGCAGGACCCATGCAGTGTTAGGACCTGCCGTGCCTCCCCAACCTCCCCAGAAGAGCACAGGCCCCGTGGTCCTCCACATCTGCCTGCCTAAAGGAAGTAGCCTCCCAGAGGCCAGGAGCTGCCCAGAGAGGCAGGAAGGGAGCAGCCTCTCAGCTAATCAGCCTGAGCATCAGGGAGGGATGGCGGTGGGGGTGAGGGGGGTGGGGGGGAGGGGGGGTGAGAGAATAGCCAGACCCTTGTGTGCAGAATGACCTCATGCTTTCTGTCCATCACTGGTGCTCCCTCCCCCAGGGATACTGCGCAGGCAATGAGCATTGTCTGCTTTTTACCCTGCCCCCAGGGGGAGGGCAGGGGCCAGGCTTCAGCTGCTCCAGGAAAGATAATAACGGGCAGGGCTTCAAAGAGGCATCTCTGCTCCTGCATCATTTATGCAGAGCCACCCTTCCCCTCCCTTCAGGTTTTCAGGGAAGTTGGAAAGGAAGGGCAGGCTGGCCATGCTCAGCACCCAACCGACTGTTCCTGCCTGCTCCATGGTTGCAGCGACTTTTACAGGGCAGGGAATCACGTTCCATGGGTCCAGGGGCCCAGCAGTGCCATCAGGGTAGGTGGATGTGGCCCAGCCCTGGAGCTGTTACCTGACAGCCCAGAGGTCACTGTGTGCAAAGCAAAGTGTGCAAAACAGCCTTGGGGAGGAGGGAGAGGTGACAGGGTCAGTCTTCAGAGGTTTCTGAAAGCTGAGATGGGAAATATTCAATGTTTTAAATGTTTTAATATGGTCAATTCAGGAGTGACAGTTCCATTGATTTAGAATCTAGGAGATGCCCAAGGGAATGGTGGGTGACAGAAAGGGGCTTGAGGGGAGAATTCACCCAGGCGAAACCCACTGTGCCATAGACTGCCCCGGTCAGCTCTGAGACAAAGCTGTCCGCCTGCATGTGACTTCCTTGTCCACATCACTTTGGCCTAAAGACAGAATCCAAGCATTAGTAACGGGCTTTCAACTGAGATCCAAGTTTACTCACATCTCAAAAACCAACAAATACTGAATTCCCCGTGATTAAGAAGTCTGTGCCAAGCGCTATGGCAGTGGTTCTCAACCTCTGGCCCTTTAAATACAGTTCCTCATGTTGTGACCCAACCATAAAATTATTTTCGTTGCTACTTCATAAATGTAATGTTGCTACTGTTATGAATCGTCATGTAAATATCTGATATGCAGGATGGTCTTAGACGACCCCTGTGAAAGGGTCGTTTGACCGCCAAAGGGGTCGCGACCCACAGGTTGAGAACCGCTGCGCTATGGGGCTAAGAGATCTTTGGGGTTTCAGTCTGAGGGTGTGTATGAGTTTTCTGTGCTGCTGTAACAAATCATCACCTACTTGGTGGCTTAATATAACAGAAAAGGGATCTTTCACAGCTCTGGAAGGCAGATGTCTAAATCAGGCTGTCAGCAGAGCCATGCTTTCTCTGGAGGCTGGAGGGAAAAATCCAGTCCTTGTCTCTTCTAGCTGCTCCTGGCTTCCAGCCTTGCTTGACAGTGGCTTCATCACTCCCGACTCTGCCTCTGTCTTCACATGGCCTTCTCTTGTGTGTCTGTGTCAAAATAGCCACTGTCTCTCCCCACCCAGTTGCATTCAGGGCCCACCTGGATAATCCAGGATAAGGTCCTCTTCTCAGGAATCTTAACCCCAGCCTTTGTAAAGTTAGGTAATATTCACAGGTTCCAGGGATTAGAATGTGGGCATATCATTTTGGAGGCCACCAGTGGCCAACTACAAGGTGTAACAAGTCATGTCACACAAAATCCACTCACTGTGTTGATAGCAGCATTATTGACAGTAGCCAAAACAGGGAAGCGACCTGAGTGTCTAGCGACAGATGACGGGATAAACAAAATGTGTTCTCATCATACCACAGAATATTAGTCACCCTTCAAAAGGAAGGAAATGCAAATACCTACTACAACATAAATGAACCTTGAGGACATATGCTAAGTGAAGTAAGCCATTCATAAAAGGATAAATATTTTAAGATTCCACTCATCTGACATATCTAAAGTAATCAAATTCATAGAGAAAGTAGAATGGTTATTAGGGACTGGAGGGAGGGGAAGTGGGAAGTTGTTGTTTAATGGGGACAGAGGTCTGTCTTACAAGATAAAAAGGTCTAGAGGTGAGTTGCACAACAATGCAAATAGACTTAACTGTACTGCACTATACACTTAAAAATGGTTAGGATTGTCAATTTTTGGCTATGTTTATTTTACCACAATTAAACATTTTTTCAATTAAATTTATCTCAGCACAACAGCATGCACGCCAAGGGTGAATAAGGTACATACATGTGGTAAATGTTAGAGGACTTCAGAGGAGAAAGACACCATTTGGAGGTGGGAGGGTCATGGAAGGCTTCCTGGAAGAAGTGGCCTTGAGCAGGATAAAATGTAAATGGGAAGGGGGAGAAGAGAGGATGGAGCGAACAAGGATATGGAAATAAAAATGAGATTGGTGTTTGTTTTCTTTAGTCCAATGTTAATAGATTGCACACAAATGAGTGATTTGGTAGGTAATTAGGCAGAAGGGAGATTGGCTAGGCAAATTGGGCCCATATTCAGGGTAGTCTTAAATATCAGGCTGGCATTTGATACCATTTACAAGCTTATTATTGTAATTCATAATGGATTCATAGAGCACTCCCTCTGTGCCAGGCACTGTCCTTTGCACCTTATGCACATCGATATTGACTCATTTAATCCTCAGAACAGCCTGGATGGTATAGTCATCATCTTTTTGCAGCTGAGAAAACGGAGGCACTGAGAAGTTAAGTGACCTGCCTGAGATGATATAAGAAAGGTGGAATATGTTAACTTACTGATTTAAGAGATCAAGGTGGAATCCGGAATGGTCATAAAGCTTTTCCAAGTGGGTAAACAGACCCTTGAGAAGGCTGGGCAGTTTTTAGGGAAGGAAGAAGCTACATTTAATAATAACATAAAGAATAATATTTTGGGGCAGGAATCCATTTCATCAACCTAGTGGTCCATCATTTCACAGGCACTGAGGCTCAGAGAGGTGATAAAGTTTGTCCGAGAGTCTGTCTGGGAGGTGACCATGTGAAGTTCAAAGTGGTGGTATAATGGGTGTGGGATGGTACAAATATTCTGTGGAGGACTGAGGGGTGCCAGGGTGCTACCTCATTAGATTTCTGTCCCCAGACTTTGTCCAAACAGCTCACAGAGATCAACTTAAAGGCTTGTGGTCAGGGTGTGTGCCTCAAGCACTTCAGGGTCCTGCGCTGTGTGAAGTGTTCTTTTGTCATCACTGTCTGATCCTGTCTCAGAAGGAGGCGGAGAAGTAGGCAGGCCTGTTTTCCAGAGCCCCGTGTGTGCTGTTCTGTGCATGGTTTCCCACTGGAAAAGTCCAGAGCCCTCGGGGACTCGGATTTGTGTGGCAGAGTCAGACCAGTGATGACGAGGAGTTATTCTGCCCTCCTTCCAGACGCTATTGAGGGAATAAAGTTAATTACAGGCTGAGAGAAAGTCAGTCTTAAATGTACAGGGTGGGGCAAAAGTAGGTTACAGTTGTTCTTGGAAATGATGCAATAATTAATAAATAATAACACAGAAATAAGCTCATATCCTCACAACTGCAAACCTACTTTTGTCCCACCGTGTAGTGACCTCATAGGGCCAGGACATCACCAGTGACACAGCACAGGCTGCTTCTAACCCCAAGTGCCCAGGGTTGTCTTGCTCGGGCCCATGTTGAGGCCCTGCCCAGTTTGTCCTGTAGAACTTGACTGGGCTACTGCCTCCCTGGCCTCACTCCCAGCCGGATCCCTGCAAACTCCACAGATGTTTATAGTGCAAGTAATTGTCGAATTATAATCAGCAGGATTCTGTAAACATCCCTTCAAAGTACATAAGAGCATAAAGCTTTCTGCTTACCCAGCAATTTCTCTAAATTAGTTTAAGGAAAGTTTGGAACAATGTAGTACATTAATCATCATCGCGTCAAGGTAGGGTATTGTCTTACCTTGAGTTTCCTGAGTTTGCAAGCTCAGGAAATCACAGGGCTGATGCCTTAAACCAACTGTACAGAAAAGTAAAAGGTTTTATGCCTGATCAGTCAGGATGAGCTAGGTTGTGTTGTTGATGACAGACAACCCCAAATATCTCAGCAGTTTTACAAGGTTTATTTCTCACTTACTTTACACGTCCATCCGTTTTGTGGGAGTGCTGTCACTGATGGAGGGAAAGACAGGGTGGCTTCTTAAATTATTATTATTGAGGTATAATTGATATGTAACATTATATTAGCTTCAGGGGTACAACATGATGCAGTAATTGTATAGGGTATGGCTTTCAAAGGGACTTAAAATTTGAGAGTTGTAACATCCACATCTTCCAGGATCTGTTATCAACCCCTTCAATGGGACTAACTTAAAACATTTTTTAAGTAACAATAGGCATCCAAATGGATGCAGTCATTGAAAAGAGTGAGATCATGTTTATTCTGGCGATGATGCTGTTGCTCAAATCCTTTTGGTTGCCTTCAGTTTATGAGTCGCCAAGAAAATTCATTTGTTCACTGTAGAAATCCCAATACAAAGAGTTTTGTGTCAACAGGCTAAATCATAGGGTTAGGTCACCATGGAAAGGCCAAAAGTCCGTCTCCAAGAGGCTCCCAGATGGCTGTGTTACTCTGGTGACTTCCTCAGGGTGCTGAATTGGACTTTTAGCTCTGTAGGCTCAGGGAAGACTCACATTAACCAAGTTCAAAGTACTGATTACATATAAATCAGTACCACACTCTGAACTGTCAGTACTGATGTCTGAATGCCAGTGTACTGGGTTCACTGAGTGTTGTAAGCCTCATCCAGACATGCTCCCCCCCCAAGTCCAGCCCATGATCCTTGACCGCTCACCCAGGAAGCAGAGGCAGCATGGCAGAGGGTTAATGGCAATCTCTGACACCAGCTTGATTTCATTGGGAATCCTGGCTTTGCTGTGACCCAACCCCTGACAGCTCCAGGTGAGAGTCTTCATTGGCAAAGGAATGACAGCCTCTTATTTCAGACTAGAGGCCCGGTGCACGACATTAGTGCACTGGAGGGGGCATTCCCTCAGCCTGGCCTGCACCCTCTCACAGTCCAGGACCCCTTTGGGGATGTCTGCCTGCTGGTTTAGGCCCGCTTCCTGCAGTCGGACATCCCCTGAGGGGTCCTTAGTGTTGCCGCAGAGGTGGGAGAGGCTCCTGCCTTCACCACTTTGGCTGAGCAACGCTCCCCCTGTGGGAGTGCATTGACCACCAGGGGCCAGCTTCTGCATTGAGCATCTGCCCCCTGGTGGTCAATGTGCATCATAGCGACTGGTCATTCCACTGTTTGGTTGATTTGCATATTAGGGTTTTATTATATAGGATGATCCCACAAGCATGTAGGATGGTCAGCACCCTGTCTAAGACAGCAGTGCCTCAGCAAGGTCTTTGGAAGGATGCTATTTGAAGGAGAGCTAAATAGGTAATTTGACTGTTTAATATGATCAGCTAAAGTAACCCCATTGCTACCACATAAAAGGACCACAGCTCCCCTCCCTTTTCCAAACTGCTTCTCCAGCCCCTCCCCACACACACCTTCCATTCACCCTGTCCTCTCCATGGAATGATCACTGTATTTACTCCTGTTATATCTGTTCCAGCCCTGAGAGTACACTCATGCTCCACATAATGTTTCAGTCAGTGATGGACCACATACATGGCCCATAAGATTATAATGGAGCAGAACAATTCCTATCGCCTAGTGATGTCATAGTCCATGCAATGGTATCAACACATTACCCACATGTTTGAGGTGATGCTGATGTAAGCAAGCCACTGCTCTTCCAGTTAGATAAAAGTGTGATCCACACAGTTATATACAAGTATGTACAGTATATCATACTTGACAATAAATATGTTACTGGTTTATGTATTTATTATGCTTTTTATCATTATGTTCGTGTACTCTTTCTGCTTATATATAAAACAGTTTTCTGTAACACAGTATGCCATGTTGTGCTGGCAGCAGCCTCAAACATCTCGTGCTTACCTTGTCTCTTGATTGCCATCATTTTCTCTTGTGCTTGATTTAACCTCATGTTCTTTTGTACAGTAAGATGCTGTACAGGCTTGGAGCCTAGGAGCGTTAGGCTATGCCGTGCAGCCTGGGTGTGTAGTAGGCTGTACCGTGCAGGTTTGTGTACTGTCCCACTCACTATTGCACAACAACGAAATCACCTAAGGACACATTTCTCAGAATGTATCCTGATTGGTAAGTGGTGCATGACCGTAATTCTTTCTCTCCCTGGGTAAATTTATGTTTCTCTAACCAGTTCTATAGAGATGTTGGCTTTAAAGTTTACCTCTCAAAGAGAAGGTAATCTTATTTCTATCATTTCTAAGTCAGGGCTGGAAACCTCACCATGACCCTCAAGAACCCACAATAATTACTTTATAGTCACACCTCATTGTATAAAACCAGTTTGACTCAGCATGCTCACCTCCTCCCCCCTCTCTGTCCCCATTCAGTACACTTGACTTCAAGTGACATTAGCCAATTGGAAAAACAAGTTCATTCTGTGAGCAAGAAAATGTATTAATAGTGAGGATGCTTTTATAAATGGGACACAAGCTTCAAAGGCAAACCCAAAAGATTATTACAAATGTTTTAAGAAATAGCAGGCATTGTGGAAACACTGCGACTATTTTGAAAGGGCGGCAATTGTTTGGACAGATAGATTATGCAATTTAAAAATCTGCCATGGTGCTGCCTTATATTCAGTCACAACCTGTACATTAAATGCTTTGTATCTGGGCAGCCAGGTGCCTGCGGGGGGTGGAGGTGGTGCTGGCAGCAGCGCATAGCAAGCACAGCTAGAAGCCTCAGGAGCCCCCTCATCTCGGATTCCACTTTGTAATTTATCAGAGACATTCTGAGATGGGCCACGCGTGCCACACTGCATTCCTCGTGGTAGGTTGCCACTACTTATGAAGGAGGGTCTTACATAGAGCCTTGCATTCCATGTTGGCCACAGATTGCTTTTTCACTTTTTCAAATTTTAGTGTGGACGCAAGTATAGAATATTAGATGGCTTTGATTTATCAGGATGGGTTCTCCAGTTGATTTACATCTTCTGGGGGGAGGAAGCTCTGCCCTCAATTCAAACCCACTGCTGTCCTTTCCTGCTGTTTCACTGGTAAACCGGAGGTTGTTGAGGCCTAGAGGCTGGCACCCTGTGAGCCCAAGAGCCAGGCAGCAAGGGGGAACCATCTGCTTTGGCTTTTTCAAAGGAACATCGGCCCTTACTTTGTGCCCCTGGGAAAATATAAGTCCTCACTGGCAAGCTACATGCTGCTCGTTTTATAGCTCCTGCAGTGCTGGCTCGTACATTGCCCATATTAGACACTCCAGTGTTGAACCAAAGGGAGTGCACCTGCCTTCGTCTGCTGGGGCTGCTGTGACAAAACACTAGGTCGCTTAAACAACAGAAATGTATTTTCTCACAGTTCTGGAGGCTGGAAGTGGGAGATCAGGATCCACCCTGGGAGGGCTCTTTCTGGTGTGCCTCCTCACTGCGCCCTCTCACGGTGGAGAGAAAGCGCAGCAAGCCCTCTGGTGTCTCTTCTTATAAGGACACTAATCCCATCATGGGGCTGCCCTCGTCTAAGCCTGATCGTCTTCCAATGGCCCAGTCTCCAAAGATCATCGCATCGGGGTTAGGCCTCAACATAACACATGAATTTCTTTGGGGACACAGTGCAGCACAGGGCAGTGCCCAAAATAAGAAATTAGAAATCAGACTGTCTCTTTTTTTTTTTTTAACACCTTCACCCACTTCAGCCTTCCACCTCCTCAGCAATCACCGATCTGTTCTCTGTATTATGAGTTATTTTTAAATTTGTTAAGGTTCCACATATAAGTGAGATTATAATGGAATTCATCTTTGTGTGACTTATTTCACTTAGCATAATACCCTCAGGTCCACCCATGCTGTTGCAAATGGCAGGATTTCCTTCTTTTGTATAGCTGAATAATATTCCATTGTACATATTCACCATCTCTTCTTTATCCATTCATCAATTGATGGACACTTAGGTTGATTCCATGTCTCAGCTATTATGAATAATGTGCCATTGAACATGGGGGTGCATGTATCTTTTTGAATTGGTATTTTTGTTTCCCTTGGATAAATACCCAGAAGTAGAATTGCTGGATCATATGGTAATTCTAAAACTGTCAAGTAGACTTTGATTTGCATGTCTTATCCACTGTCCTAACAGAGAAGTGCAACAGAGTAGCCACCAGAAGAGGAAATACACTCTGGAAGGCTATAAATGCACATACATGTACATACACAAACAAGCATACGTTTTCTCTTCTGGAATCTGTTTTTGCTCTGAGCTTGGAGACATCCAGCAAGTGAGCTTGGGATGGAGTAGTTGTCATAGAGTAAAGGCAATGCATTTGCATACACCTGACCTGGGAGCTCATTTAGAAATGACTCTTCCCGGGTAGTCCTGTGTCTCCATCAGACAGAGCCTGGTGGCTGTGGTCATGTCAACAGTGATGGACCCAAGTGAATGTGAGGTATGGACAGTGCAGGCATCTACATGATTTCATGCCTAAAGCTCTGGGAACTCCTTTACATTGGCAGAGATGCTTAGGAATGAGCTTATGATAAAAACCTTCATAGGTAAAGGCTGATCTTTTCCTTTGGAAAGGCAAATGGAAGGTGCATTTTCAGTTTATTCGTAAACATTATTCCCAAGGCCCTTTGGCCATAGCTTTAACATTTCTTGCAGGAAGATACTTTCATTGTTTGTATTTTTAATTATGGGAGCACAGAGCGTGTTCAAGGGTGGAGCCAGGATTCAAATCCCCGCCCCAATACTTAAACAGAGATGTTTAGTCTCTGGGCCCCTGTCTTCTCCCCATACAATGATGGGACCACCTTCTAGGGCTGTGATGAGGTTTAAGGAGACTAGTATTTGTAAAGTGCTTGGAGCAGGGCCTGGCCCATAGCAAATACTGTATAAGTATATGTTAAATACATATATTAATAGATATTCTATAATATGTAATCTATTGATTATGATATTGATATAAGTATGATATATTAAACATATTTTAAGTAGATATTAATATATTTTATATATATACACATTATAATACATATTACATATGTAACATAAAATATCCTATATAATAAAAGCCAAATACAGTAGGTCCTTGGGTTACGTCAGAGATCCGTTCCTACGGCGCGACGTAACGTGATTTTCGCCGTAAGTCGGAACCCACCTACATAAGCACCTACATCACTCACATGGAGCACATACACAGCAGTAATGAAGTGAAACAATAAAAGAAATTTAAAAGAGCCCTAACCAGCTTGGCTTAGTGGATAGAGCATTGGCCTGTGGACAGAAGGGTCCCAGGTTCGATTCCGGTCAAGGGCATGTACCTTGGTTGCGGGCACATCCCCAGTGGGGAGTGTGCATGAGGAAGCTGATCGATGTTTCTCTCTCCTCGATGTTTCTGACTCTCTATCCCTCTCCCTTCCTCTCTGTAAAAAATCAATAAAATATGTTTTAAAAAAAAGAAATTTAAAAGAAAGATAACAATTCCTGACCTTTACTTGTGGTAAATAAATAATAAAAAACATAAAGCACATATGTACATATGTCGAAATGACGGAACTTTTTTTTTTTTTTTTTTTATAAATAAATGGGAGATGGCGACGTAACCACGAAAAAATGTAGGTCGAGTCCGACATAACCCCAGGACTGTCTGTATGCAAATCGACCGTTGCTATGATGCGCACTGACCACCAGGGGGCAGATGCTCAACACAGGAGCTGCCCCCAGCCTGTAGGCCCCAGGCCAGCCAAGGCAGGTGCCAGCAGGGGGCGACCAGAGGCAGCGGGAGGCAAAGCCAGGGGGCAAAGCCAGCCTTCGGGAGGCAGTGGGGGACAGAGTCAGCAAGCAGGCAGTGCCAAGCTGGCCAAGGCGGGTGCCAGCGGGGGCCATCCCCCTCCCCCAGTAGTCCCGCCAGTCGCCCCACAGATTGGCCCTGATCTCCGGCCAGGACTAGGGACCCTACCTGTGCACGAATTTCATGCATCGAGCCTCTAGTATATTATAGAATATAGAATATATTCATTATATTAATATTAATATAATTAAATATATGTTAAAACATATATTATAAAAATATAAATATGATATATGTTAAACATATAATTTGTATATTTATCTTATATATATGTATTTTTTTTAAGTAAGGCATCTTCCTGTTCAGCGTGAAACGTTCTCCTGTGTGGGGACGGAGAGCCCCAGGGCTGACAGCCTGTCAGTGAGCGAGTGCCGTTTGTAGTAGAAAAAAATTAGGAACAAGGCAGAAGGTCTTCATCTGTACCTGGCTGTTTACTCAGTGGTGCCTTCATTATCCACTCCTTTGGGTTTTATAAGAATCATTTGCATCGATGTACTAGGGCTTTGAGACATTGCATTTTAAAAAATTATGTAAATCGGAAATTGCCTGTTTTAGGAAATGTAATCTCTCATCACTTACCCTTTCTCCATTTTGTTTTCCCTCCAGCCCAAGCTTTTGGCCAAGGAGCTGCTTGACCTCGTGGCATCTCACTTCAATCTGAAGGAAAAGGAATACTTTGGAATAGCCTTCACAGATGAGACGTAAGTGCCCCATGAGCCCTCCGAACTTGACAGGAAACTGGAAATCACAATTGTCCCAACTGTCAGAATGAGCTCAGCTGCAGGCCACTGGGTCCTGTGGTCAGGGTTCAGTCCAAGTTCATCATTTGAATTTCAAAGGCCTTGTGATCATGCCCGGAATGGCCAACGGATATAATTAGGGTGATGCTCATATTGTGAAAGTATTAGGTAAACTAGTTCCTGTAATCAAATTGCAGATTGTGTTCAGAACTGAAATGCTTTTTTGTTTGTTTGTTTGTTTGTTTGAAGTAGATTTGTATGAGTTTGTTTTCTATTAAAGTTAAATGAAAACTTCTGGAAAGTCAACTTTTCTCTCCAGTGTTGGAATAACAATAACAGGAAGTGAATTTGATGATAAATTCAAAATGAAAAGTATCTGTGCAGTTTCACTGTCTAAGCTGAAATAGAGAAAATAAAAATCAGGAATTCAATCACTCATCGGATGAAAAGTATATTTGCTTTAAAGACCTTTCAGTTTGGCTCTATAAAGAGGTGTTTTACAACACAAGTAAGGAAATCTTTACTAAAATTTCAATTTTCTTCTTTTTAAAAAAATACGTTTTTATTTCAGGAAGAGAGACGGGGAGGGAGAGAGAGATAGAAACATCAATGATGAGAGAGAAACATCCATCAGCTGCCTCCTGCATGCCCCCTACTGGGGATTGAGTCCACAATCCAGGGATGTTCCCTGATGGTGGATCAAACCTTGATCTCCTGGTTCATGGGTGGACACTCAACCATTGAGCCGCACAGGCCAGGCTAATTTCCTTCTTAATAGACTGTTAGCAAAAGAATATGGTAAAAACCTGCACAGACTACTAGGTAAGAATGTGTTCTAAGCAAATGTGTAATGCTTTTCTTTCCTCTGAGTGTATACACACACATATACACACACTCCTGCAAATTACAGAGATGATACTCTAAAATACTAATAGATCAGGGTTGGGTTGGTGGCTGGACAGGACAGTGTAGGCGAGGCCATGAGCCATTGACCAGATGGAGCCGTCAAGGCAGGATGGGCTCGAAGCAAGGGCGGGAGGCAGCCACAGTGGCGAGGAGGGGAGGTGATCAGGTATGTCTGCACCTGGATACTCTGAGCCTGGGAACCGCAAATCCAGACCCTGGAAGTAAAAGGTGATGTAAATTGGCACTGTCTTGGGCAAACTGGAACATCCAATTGCCTTCTGAATTAGCAACAGTTCAGATGGTGGGGTGATCGGGGTATAGGCAGCCGGAGCAGTCGCATCTTCCTCAAGAAAGCCGGGAGGAACCAGGTCAGCCCTGGCCCTGAGCCTGTCAGGAACTGGGCCAGAGGAAGGCAGGAGTGGTGGCCCTGGTCTAGAAGGATCGCCATGCCTGTGGGTAGAGCCAAGTAAGCCGGCCGTGAAAGGAGGGCTGCAGTGGGAAGGATCCAGCCTAGTGGTGGGAAAATGCTTTAAAACAAATACACATTGAGAACAGCTACTTTCAAAAGTGCAGGTGTTTCTACCCTTTCTCCTGTAACCCTCCCAAATTGGTATTCATACGTTTGTCACTAATTAAAAGGAACCCAGAAGTTTCGATTAATTATATCCCATCATTCACATTTCCCAAGTACCGTTACTCTTCTCAAAGATGCCATGACCTCTACACGAGTCCCACTGAGACCTCCCTTTTGAATAAATAAGAATCTAAGAGTGAGCAGGTTGAGCTGCACTAAGGAGGGAGAACTACGCCTGCTGAGTGTGTCACATCACTGCCCAACGGCACCTGCAGGAATGGGCTGCAGGTAGAAAGCCATTCTCCTGCATGGGCGAGAGCAGGCACACGTTACAGAAAGGAGAGTGGGGCGTGCAGCACAGACCACTCACCCATCGAGTGGTACCAGGTCTGGGCTGCCCTGGGCCCCTGGGTTGGCCAGGAAAGCTTGTGTGTGCATGTGTGTGAGGCCAGACCGCAGGAAGGTGTCCCCCACCCTGGAGTGGAATTGGCCGATGGAGGGCTCTGTGGGGGGTGGTGAGGAAGAGGATATGAGCCATCTCCTGGCATAGTGCAGAGAAAGTGTGGTCACCACCACCCCTTCACTCAAGTCTGGGTGGGAGCGTTTCTTCAGCAATTGCAGGAGCAGCCAGAGGCCAGCAGATTAGCGGAAAAGAGCAGCAGCTGCAGACAGTTCCTGAAAAAGAACTGGCAGGTGGACCTGACTCATGGGGGAAACGGCGAGTGTCAGGGCCCCCAGGAAATTAAGGACAGGAGACAGAAACAAAGGGGACGGCCGTGACTCAGGGCAAAGTCATGGCCTGACAACATCTGGGGCCAAGGGACGTTGGCTGGTGGCCTCTTTGATAATCTGAACTTTTCTCCTTTTCCTGGTAAGAAAGGAAAGAATGAAAGCTGTGCCTGTGGGTGTGACTTAGTCTAGAGTAGTGGTTCTCAACCTTGGCTGCACATTAGAATCACCTGGGAATCTTTTTAAAATCCTGATTTCTGGGCCTCATCCTCCGGAAATTCTGTTTCTTTGTTACTAATGTTGTGGCCCCGCCCCATAACAAAGAAACAGAATTTCCGGAGGATGAGGTTCAGAAATCAGGATTTTAAAAAGATTCCCAGGTGATTCTAATGTGCAGCCAAGGTTGAGAACCACTGGTCTAGAGGTTGAAGGGCTATGTTATATGTGCCCCTGGACACTAACGTAAGATCTTTCAATAACCGTATTTTCAAATTGTTCATTGTACTGGGACATGTACTGTGACATGTACTGTGTGTGTGTGTGTGCATGCCTGCGTGAGTGCGTGTGTGGTTTCTGCAGGAGCTTACACTCCGTATTTTATAATCAAATGCAGATGAAGTTTCATTCTTTATTCCAGCCCATGGTATATCCTTTGTATTGCCTATTTCCTCATGCAAAATCAAGCAAGACTAACACTTAGAAAGTGTTGTAAGCTGTAAAATGCTGTAGAAGTATAAGATATTACCACCAGCGTTATAATTCCTTAAAGTAGAATATATGAGTCTTTCAGTATTAACTGCTGTTGATGACATTTTGTAGGATCTAGTTGGGGCTGGAGAGAAGATATATAGAGCAGAATGCAGATAGGAAATTGGAAGTGTATCTATGCTTTTCTTCCCCATAAGTTGTGCTTATGAATAAACTATCCAAGTACACAGTGCAAGATATTTAATATTGTTAGTTAATCCACAGTGTTGTAGCATCAGTACTAACTCCACCTTTCCTTCTCTTTTCTAAATTTAATTTTTAAACTTTATATTTTGAAATAATTAGATTTACAGAAAAATTGCAAAGGTAGTACAGAGTTCCACATACCCTTCACCCAGCATCCCCAAATGTGTTGATATTTTACAAGCTATGTTAATATTACTTCACTAAAGGCCTGGTGCTTGAAATTTATGCACAGGGGTGGGGGTCCCCTCAGCCCAGCCTGCACCCTCTCCAATCCGGGACCCCTCGGGTCTCCAGGATCAGGCCTAAAACAGCAGTCGGACATCCCTCTCACAATCTGGGACCACTGACTCCTAACTGCTCACCTGTCTGCTTGCCTGATTGCCCCTAACTGCCCCTCCCTACCAGCCTGATCACCCCTAACTGCCTCTGCCTGCTGGCCTGATCGTCGCTAATTGTCCCCCCTCTGCCGGCCTAATTGCCCCTTACTGCCTCCCTGCTGACCTAGTGCTCCCAACTGCCCCCCTCTGCCAGCCTGGTTTTCTCTAACTGTCCCCCCCCCCACTGACCTGGTTGCCCCTCACTGCCCCCCTGCCGGCCTGGTCACCCCACACAGCCTACTGTTCAGTCGTTTGGTTGTCCTGCACTAACCCCCCTGCCGGCTTGGTCGCCCTATGCAGCCTGTTGTTCAGTCATTTGGTCATCTCTCACTAACCCTCCTGATGGCTTCATTGCCCTACGCAGCCTGCTGTTCGGTCATCCGTCCAGTTTTTTCGGTTGTTACGGCCCCGGGCTTTTTATATATTAGAATTATATTATCATATTATTGATACTAAACCATAGACTTCATTCCAATGTCACCAGTTTTCCCATGAATGCCCTTTTCTGTTCTAAGATTCAATAATATGCAGCCTCTTTTAATTTGAATAAATCTGCTGTGATAGACAGAGATGGTTACCTGTACATGATCTAAATTGTGGTGATACAAGCAAACAATGACATTTCAGCCACCTTTAAAACATTCTGAAACAAAGGAAGAGCCTCATATTAATTTGATACTAAAAAAATTATTTCTGTTTTACTGGAGTTGTGGTTCTCAACCTTTGCTGCACTTTGGGGTCACCTAGGTCATTTTATAAAATACCAGTGCCTGGGACCTGCCTCCAGAATTGTGATTTAATTGGTCGGGAAGGGGACTGAGCAGCAAGATTTTTCTGATATGCATCCAAGTATGAAAACCCCAGTTCCAGAGAGAGGGGAATGGTGGAATAAATTACCTCTGTTTCTTCTCTCCAGATCCAAGAAGAAAAGCTGATTTCACTCAAACTTTGAATATTTGGGGCCAATAATGGCAAGTGCCAGGGATCTGAAAGTTACAGACTCTCTCCACTCCAGACAGACTCTGGAAACCTAACATTGTGAGAACCAACTCAGAGAAGTTCAGCTTTAGTATTTAGCCACCAGTCCAAATAGTGTGGCTGGGAATTCCACCTGTTAAGCATTGGCATCCATCATTTAAGGAACCCTATTTTTGCATTTTATTTTTGAAATATTTTCAATGCTTTTGCAGCACCCAAATTGTTAGGTGTTTAAAATTTCAGAGCTCATGGATCTGATTGTATAATTTATATCAATAAAGCACTATATTTAATTATCTGATTTATTCTCAATCATAATTTTGTTTTCTCTATTTGTTTTTTTTTAAAAAAAACCTTTATTGAGGTATAATTGATATACAAAGAAATGCACACATTTAATGTATACAATTTAGCCAGTTTGGACATTTGCAAATAAACAAGTTTTTAATTTTTAAAATTAAAAGGAAATTGTTGACAGAGAATCTCATCATCAAAAGCTATAACTAAACAACTTTTAGACCATTTAGCAGAAATAGTCTGACACACCCCAAGTTGAAATAATGATTATAATAATATATTTTAATTTGAATCTCCTATCATAAATTTTGAGAATTGTGTGTCAGATGCTGTAAGTGAGTATCTCTGTAATGATAGCTTTAAGAAGTATTTGGATAATTGAAGGAGAAAGTTAAGAAACTTGGTCAGCAATCACTGCACATTTTAAAAGCCAGGTACAGTTAGAATGTATTTTCACATACCAAGTAAAGAAATTTCACATGCCAATTAAGGAAGCTCTTACACTCTTACTTAATCACAGACCCCTTTGAAATTTGTTAAGAAGGTACATTCCCTTGCTTCCACAAAAGTTTACGCATAAAATAACTTATGCTTAGATTTTTAGAAGGGTTATAGACATTCTAAAGCTAGAATCCTAGTTTAAGCACCAATTAGGGATTTTTTTAAGATAACATGCAATGCTTTAATTAATTGAATCATTGATTAGTACTGTTTGGGGAGTCTGATTTATTCAGATAATTAAGGTCCAGTGTTTCTTAATTAATTGGCCTCTCGACACAATGCCAGGACAAAAGGGCAATGTCCTTGAGTCCTCGTGTGCCCTTGGCTAGAACTGTGACTAGCACTGGCCAGCCATCTGAACAGTGTCTAAGCTCTCCCGGTCTCAAGCTTATCTGCCATTTAAAAATAAAGTAGAAAAGCAGTTTCCCAGTTGTGGAAGAAACAACGACATGTAGCTCTGGGAAAGAAATCTAGTATTTAGAAATAGGTTTGAGATTTCCATTCATTAAATGCCCTGAACCACATGACTGCAGAGAGAATCAGTGCTACACCTCTAAGCCTGGGTTGTGACAGCTGCTCCTGGAACATGGCATTCACCGTGCATGGCCTCCTCAGAGACTGGCAGACGGATGACACACAGCCCTACCTTCTATTTAGTGACCAGAAAGGGATTTCGCAGAACCCTTTCTGTGTGTAGCCAAAATAAAGAAAGAAAGAATGAGGCGATCTGAGAAGGCCTTAGGGAGCCGGGCTTTCTCTTGACTTCTTACTTCCTAAAGAAAGTGTTAGGGTGGAGCTCAGATCCTGCATGAGGAAGAGCAGAATGAATTCTCACTGAAGATTGTTTACTTAGGGCAGGAGCGGGGTCTTTACATGAATGGCCATCCCAGGCTGACAATAACATTGATCTATGGGGCATATTTGAAGCTGATGTCATTTGATTTGAAGTTATTCGTTTCTTAACACATAATTATTTAGCGTCCACTGTTCAGCACCAGAAATAACTAGACTTTTGACCCCTTGTGTGGCTTGTATTTTTAGTTTAGGAGGTAAATACGATATAGTGTAGGAGGTGCTATAAAAGAAGGCTTGGAGTCAAATCCTCCATAAATAACAAAACATAGCCCAAGTTTTAGTCATCTGGTTTCCCCAATATACTCATCTGAATCTTTCTCTGTGCGTCTGTCTGGTGCAGGTGCAGTCTCTCTCTCTCTCTCTCTCTCTCTCTCTCTCTCTCTCTCTCTCTCACACACACACACACACACACACAAACTCACATGCTCACACTCACACATATTCACAGACACACACACACCCTCTCACATACACACTCACACACTGGAAGACCACTATTTGAGGATTTCTAGCTAAATCAGTACCCTGAGCTGTCCTTGATGAGAATATGCACTTCTGAGTCAGAACACTAAAAGCCAATCATGGTTTCATTTGAAGAGCTCCCACCCACCTCTCCATCTAGGGCAGGGGTGGGCCAACTTTTTGACTCGAGGGCCACAATGGGTTCTTAAACTGGACCGGAGGGCCGGAACAAAAGCATGGATGGAGTGTTTGTGTGAACTAATATAAATTCAAAGTAAACATCATTACATAAAAGGGTACGGTCTTTTTTTTTTTTTAGTTTTATTCATTTCAAACGGGCCGGATCCGGCCCGCGGGCCGTAGTTTGCCCATGGCTGATCTAGGGACATCTGTAAGGATTTCATACTTTTACCCTGGCTTTCCATAATTCCATGTGAGGTCAGCTGTCTGCAGTGAGAACCTCTACAAGGTACAGAGCATCCTACTCCCCTGAGGTCCAAGAATGCTCAGCTCAGTCTTACCATACACTTCCACCCTCCAGTAACTCTCTGCCAACAAAGCTCTCCTTAAAGCCTCTCTATTGAAGGTGCCAACACTTGAACCAGAAATATATTTGTATTATACGTAGAAGCTAAAAGCAATCTGTTAAATAAATGCTTCCAATTTCTGTTGCCCAGAAGCTATTGTGTATTTATTAGTGACCCAACAGTTTGACCTATTGCCACCATAAACCAAATGAGTGTTATTTTACGCAGCTTTAATGATAGTTATCAGTCAAACAATAACAAATACCAAGTGTCTGCTGGAGCATTTTTTTATGTTTGTGCTTTGTTATTAGCAAATGTCCTGATGTGCATTCTCAAATTAAAAATCAATAAGAATAATGAAAACCAAGCTATCCGGCATCTCTTACCTAGTTAAACTGCATTGAGAAAATGCTTCTATGCTTCTTTTACCTCTTTGTTCCACCCTGGTCCACCTTGACTTAAATTTTTAAAAAAATTGAGAAAGAAACTTGATGTCAGAACTGTGAGGTGCCACATAGGAAAGAAAAGGTCCTGGACAGCGAGGAATGTCGATGCCACTGGGTGTAGGAAATACGACTTTGAATCCCATACAATGAGCAGAAACATTTTAACAAGTCTGATTGCAGCCAGAAGTGGTGGTTTCAGAGCTAGGGTTTCCAGTTTGCTTTTTAATCCATCTTTTAGCCTTTGCCCTAATATTGGGCAGTTATCATAAGGGACATTGGATGAGTCACTTGTCCCTTCAGTGGAGAGATTCTTGGTGACATGAAATGAAGGGAGCTGACTTCCTTCTACCTCAGGATCCCAGGACTCCAGGTGTGGGGAAGCCCCCTCCGCATGGATACCAGAGCCCTGTGGGTATTCACATCAGGCCGACCCCGCAGAACTGGGCTTGAGGAGTTCAAATAAGGGAGTGGGGAAAGGAAATTTATTTCCTTATTCCATTTAGGGGTGATTCTGGCCTCCTTGTTCTCTCTGCTTGCTGACTATTTTCATACTTTCTAATCAGTTTATTGTTTGATAAATGATAAACCAATATATGCTGGGGAGAAAGGAATTGCCAGTTAAATAAATCCATTGCTAAAATGTCATCCTTTTAAAAAGTTTAGTATGGGGGTAAAATTATCCAGAGAGGGAACCCACCCCTCCATTTGGCCTCTGTGAACATGGATGAAGAAGAAAGGCCAGGAGCAAACCCAACAGAGTGGTACCTATCTCAGTGTCCCCTCATGCAAATGTCCCCACTTTGAGGTTCTTCAACAAGTGAACTGTGCCCCTCGAGACCACGTGGAATTCCCAGCCGCCTGTGTGGTGAGGCATGTTATGCCCCTGGGGTGGGAGCAGGACTTATCTCTTGAGCATCATGAAAAGCTTCTTTCCCTCAGACCATTTATCAAGAATCATTGACAGGCAAAAGAATGCATTTAAATCTATGTGGCCATTGGATGGGTTGCTTTTATGTGTTTTCTTAGATTCTGTATTTATTTAGTACCCATTAATTGCAGAGCCAAACTCACAGTGGAAGTTGCTCACATCTCTCCTGCTGTCCAGAGCCCATACTCGGAACCACTCTCTCTATCTAGGTCTCACACACAAGCCAATAGTTCCCCTGCCCCAAATCAACCCAGGGCCAGGGACCAGAGAGCCAGGACAGCCCTATACCCCTAAGGCTGCCAGAGTCATTCAAACTAGCCAACCTGAACGGTTTCCCCTTGTCTTGACATCCATGGAAACCCCACTAAAGGCTCTGTCTGTGCCTCCTCACTCCTCTCCTGCCTCAGGACCAGCCCTGGCGCTTCCCCTCATGGCCCTGCCCTGCGTGGTGTGCCTCTCATTCTAGGGGAACTGTGAGTAAGATTCAGTTTTACCTTCCAGGGCATTGACCTCTGCATGTGGTCACTCAGTCCGCTTTATAAATTAAGGTCTGGGCACAGATCCATCGCTTTTGGAGGTAGTCATCCAATCAAAGAGCAAGGGCTTTTGAGCAGCTACTATTTGCCAGGTCTTGTGCTAGGTTCTGGGATTTTTTTTAAATGTTGAAAACTTACAACATATCTGGAGAGAGATCATATTTTTTAAAATAACTAATTGTACACGACTGTGCTATAAATGCCTTGCAGACGACACAAACCAGGAGCTCTGGAGAAGTTTGAAAGAAAGCCCAGACTTAGGCAATCAAGGCAGACTTCACTAAAGGTCTATACTGAGCTCAGCCTCAAACAATGGCTATCGTTCAGATAAAAGGATGGAGAGACTGTTCCAATTATGAGCAACAGCGTGATCAAAGTCTTCGTGCAGAGCGTGCATGTGGCGTGTGTGCAGAATGCTGGGCACACGGAGAAGATCCTGGGAGGTTTGGGACATTTTCAGAGGCAGGAAAGGAGTGGCTGGAGCTTCTTATTCCCCAATAATTAGGTCTCACATTTGTCTTAACACCTTCTAGTTCAGGGGTGAGGAATGTCCGGCCTGTGGGCCGTGTAAGGCCTGCGAAATCATTTGGTCTGCCCCTGCCAAGGCATTAGGGGTGAGTTAATTAAATGTTTGACCAAATATAAGCAGGCTAATTTTTATGTTGATAATCTTGTATGTCCCGAGAATGATATTATAAATATCCAAATGGCCCTTGGCAGAACAAAGGTTTCCTGCCCCTGTTAGTTGATCAAAAACACTTTTACTTTATGAGGTACATTTTGCTTTATTTTTCAGATGTAAAAAACTATTGGGGGAAAAGAATGCATACACAAAGTAAGTTCTGTGGACTGCGGGAAATGCCGCAGCAGAGGTGTGCCCAGGATGGGTGCTGTGAGAGTCCTGTCCCAGGCAGGTGTGTGTGTCGGGGGTGCATCAGGGAAGACTTTCTGGAGGAGGCACAGGAGAGCTAGGTCTAGAAGGATGGGTCGGACTTTGCTGGGTGATGAAGGAGAGGAAGGGCATTCTAGCCAGAGGGGACAACATGAGCTAAGGCACAGAGGTCACCATTTTCAGTATTACCAGAAACAAAATTGGCACTCCTGCCTTCTCTTTCCAGGTCTGTATTCTAGTTGGCTGGGAATTTATCCATTTCTGGAAGAAGTTAGTTCAGTCATTTTACTTTAAAAACTTTTTTTTGTTAATCCTCACCAGCGGATATTTTTTTTCTATTGCTTTTTAGAGAGAGTGGAAAGGAAGGAGGGAAGGATAGAGAGAGAAAGCGGGAAAGATATGAGAGGGAGAGAGAAACATTGATATGAGAGAGACACAACAATTGGTTGCCTCCTGCGCATACCCTGACCAGAGCCAAGGATTGAACCTGCAACCCAGGTATGTGCCCTGGACTGGGAATCGAACCTGCAACCCTTTGGTGCTTGGGCTGACACTCCAACCATTGCACCACACCAGCCAGAGCTTAAAAAATGTTTTTCCTGTTATTTTTCACCCTTACCGAAATGAAAAAAAAAAAGTTTATAGAAAAAAATCTATTTCCAGATGGAGTTTCTCAAAAGAAGGGGAAAAAAGCAAATCCAAACATCATCCCTAGGCCACAGGTGTAGGCTGAAGTGAAAGAGAGAGTTATTTTGTGTGTGTGTAAAAGATACAGTTTAAATGAATTTTTAAAATAGAGATGGGAGCTCCTACTGTGTTTTCTTTCATTTTTTGGAGGCCAGCATGTGCTTGATGGAGCAAACATTGTACTAGGGCAATGCAGACAGCTTTTGCTTCTCATCCTCCACAGAGTAAGTGCCTTCCACATGTGTCTGTGCACTCTAAACATCGGAGTCACATAGCACCGGGCACCTGAAGGGATTTTGTACAATCAGTTGTGTCTGTTCAACCTGAGTTTACTGAGTAACCGTGATTATAGGGCTCCACGATGCTGGACTGAGGTTGGGTGAGGAGAGGAGAAAAAAATGGGTAGATTTTTCTGCACATACTTGTAGCACGGTTCTGCCTCACTCTTCAAAGACCAACGTCTTCACTGTGGCCTCCAAGGCCCCAGGTGCTGGTCTCTGCCTCTCTCCAGCCTTACCCCTTCCTCCTCACATGACACCTCAGGGCCTTTGCATATGCTGGCTCTTCTTCTTAGAAAGTGATTCCCCTTCCTCTTTGCTGAGTTAACTCTTTTCATTCTTCAAATCTCACTCAAATGCCAGGAATGCTTCTCAGACCCCCAAACTAGATCAGATCCTTACATGTTCTCATAAGTCATAGTCCTAATACTATTAGTTAGTATGTAATTAATTGTGGAAATAGTGGTTGAGTGCCTCTGTACAAGCACATACCTCGAGGGGGAAAGGGATCATGTTTATTTTGCTCCCTGCTTCCTCTTCAGACCCTTTGTCAGAGAAGGTGGTCAGTTGACATTAATGAAAAGAAGAGATGGAGGGAGTGGAGGAAGGAAGGAATGCACAAGTCACTCCATTTGTATATCAAGTATCTGTGGTTCACTGTTTAAAATAGCTATAATGAGGTATAACTGACATGCAACAAATGTTACATATTAAAGTATAAAATTTGATAAGTTTTGACACATATATGTACCAATAAACCCCCCTCCATCAAGATAATGAACATAATCCATCACTCTCCTAAACTTTTCTTTATGCCCTCCAACCCTTCCTTCTCACTCCCTCCCCAGGCAACCACGATGCTTTCTGTCATTGTAGATTAATCTGCACTTTCTAGAGCTTCTTATAAATGGAATTACAGAATTTGTACTCTTTTTTTAGTCTGGTTTCTTTTACCCAGCATAATTATTTGAGATTCATATATGTTGCTGTGTATATCAGTAGTCTTTATCGCTGCATAGTATTCTATTACATAATTATATCATAATTTGTTTATACATTCCTCTTGTTGATAAACATTTGGGTTGTTCAAGTTTTGAGCTAGGAAAGATAATGTGTTTCTGAACATCTGTGTGTAAAAGTCTTTGCATGGGCAAATGCTTTCATTTCTCTTGGGTAAACACCTAGGGGAAGAATGGCTAGCTCATATGGTAGATGCTTTAATTTCTTATGAAATTATCTGTTATTGGCTTTTCCACCCATCTGCTTCCAGCAAGATATTGTGAAGTTGCTGACATGTTTCTAAAGTGTGTTTTGAGTCCTTTGGGAAAAAAGCTGCCCACAGCCAGGTAGAAAGGGAATTCAGGACGAGTGGGAGCACAGTACCCTTTAATTTTAGTGCAGTCTAAGAAATGGACGGCAGGTCTCCAACCCCTGACTTTCTTTTTTAATTTTTTAAATTTATTTCAGAGAGGAAGGGAGAGAGAAAGAGAGACAGAAACATCAATGATGAGAGAGAATCACTCATTGATTGCCTCCTGCACACCCACAACCCACAACCCAGGCATGTGCCATTGACCAGAATTGAACCCGGGACCCGTCAGTACACAGGCCGACGCTCTATCCACTGAGCCAAACCAGCTAGGGCTCCGACCCCTGACTTTCTGGGTGTCAGTCTCCTCCCTTGTGTCGCACGGTATCTCCCACTCATGCATGTTCCCAGGTCACTCCTCTGGGTTCTTCAAATATTGAACACTTCATAGTGAGACAAAGGTCCATATTCAACTGTGATCCAGCATATTCTGCTGTACATATACCTTTGTTACAAGAAACTTCTATAAAATCCAAAGCCATAATCAATTTGTCTCTATTTTCCTCAGGGGACACTTAAACTGGCTCCAGCTAGATCGAAGAGTCTTAGAACACGACTTTCCCAAAAAGTCAGGACCAGTGGTTTTATACTTCTGTGTCAGGTATGTACCCCTGGTGTCTCTCTTTTTCTTTCTTCTTCAGAAAAGTCTGGAAGGGTAGAGTGATCAAAAGAAAGAGAAATCAAGTTTGTCGTGGTTCATTACCAGGAATAGAGGTCCTGGAGTAGCTACATTTCCAATAATGTAAACATAGGGCGTGAGTGTGTGAGGCATGCCAGTGTGTGTGCATGACACACGTGTTTGTGCTCTTGCATAGGCTGCTTGTGTGAAATAAAGAAACGAGCCTTTTTTTGCCTTTTCTGGGGACATACGTCTCAAACTAAACTGAGTATCTTATAATAACACGAACTCTTGGGTTCTGTTTTGGTGGCTGTTTGAAGCTACATGACAAAAGCTTGTATATTATTTCCGTCTATCACAAGTGCCTGTTGACCTTTTGAAACTTACCAGTTTATCCCAAACAGTAGTTGAACCCCAGCAGTAAGCCACAGATCAGTACAGTTCCCAGTGATGGGGTATATGGCAGAATATATCAGAACAATGGTCATTTTCTGTTCACTAGTCTATTATAAGTTTTATTTTGTAACTACAGGGAACTAGATTTGCTTCTTGTAGTTAATATTTGCAACAATCTCAGGAAATCCACCAGACTTATCACATTGTTTTGCAAAAGGTTGTGTGAAGCCAGAGGGGTCATGTCATGGGTTCTGGGGCAAAGTACAGATGTAAGCAAAGTCAGAATTGGAGCCCCAGGTGGTGGAGCCAGAACCTTCTATAAGGTTTCTGTCAAAAACCTTCACTGAAACACAATCGTAGAGACATTTAGGGTGAATGGCTGTCTTCCAGTGGACAATAGCCCTTCCACCCATTCCATGGGCCCAGCTCTTTTAAAATATGTGAACAGAACTCCAAGAGCAGGACATGTGATTTAGAATTCAGTTCTTTTTTTGTTGTTAATTCTCACCCAAGGATATTTTTTCCATCGATTTTTAGAGAGAGTGGGAGAGGGAAGGTAGGAGAGTCAGAGAGAGGGAAGGAAGGAGGGAGGGAGGGAGGGGGGGAGACATTGATTGGTTGCCTCTGGCATGCACCCCCCCCGCCCCCCCCCAGGGGGCTGGGGATCAAATCTGCAACCCAGGTACCTGCCTTGACCAGGAATGGAGCCTGTGACCTTTTGGTGCACAAGTTGATGCTCCAACCACTGAACGACACTGGCCAGGGCAACAATTCAGTTCTTAAAGAGCACCCCAGGAGTGCAGTTTTGGACATAGCCATCCTGATACCACAGGAGACACTAAAAGGGACTAAAATCAGAGTTAAGGGCCTCATTTAACAGGCAGGAGTGTGTATCTTTACCACAGCTGGTGGGGTAAACTTAAATTTGCATTGAATGCTTTTTTCATTTAACAGCAGCTTACATATCAGAGCTAATCTCAGCCATTTTCATTACTGATGGGTATGATTTCAATGTCATGGTCTCTTTTTTTGGTGCAGATTTATTTCCCCCCACTTTTTCAAAATAGCAGTTTTACTGAGATATAATTCACATACTGCACAGTTTAAAGTGTACAATTAAATGGTTTTTAGTTCATTCACAGAGCTGTACAACCATCGCTACATTCAATTTTAGAACATTTTCATCCCACACCCTCCCCCTGAAACCCATTAGTAGCCACTCCCATATCCCCCACCTCTCCAGCCCTATAGGCCATCACAAATCAACTTCCTATCTCTATGCATTAAGGCTATTCTGACATTTCATAAGAATGTGATCAGATAATATGGAGTCTTTTGTGTCTTCTTTCACTCAGCATGTTTTTGAAGTTCATCCATGTTGTAGCATGAATCAGGACTTTATTCCTTTTTATTGCTGAATAATATTCCATTGAATGAATATGTCACATTGTATTCCTCCATTTATCAATTGATGTTTTGTTTCTACTTTTTTACTGTTGTGAACAATGCTACTCTGAACATTCATGTGCACGTTATTGTGTGAACATGCTTTCGGTTCTCTTGGGTATATACCTAGGAGTAGAATTTCTGGGTCGCATGGTAGCTTGGTGTTTAGCATTTGATAACCTTCCAGCTGTTCTACCAGGTGGCTGCACTAGTAATGGATGATGATTCCAATTTCTCCACATCCTTGGCAGCACTTGTTGTTATCTGAACTTTTGATGATACCCATCCTGGAGGGTATGAAGTGTTGTTTTATTGAAGTTTTCATTTGCCTTTCCCTAATGACTAATGATGTTGAGCATCTTTTTATGTTTATTGGCCATTTATAGGTCTTCTTTGGAGAAATGTCTCCAGATCATTTGTTCATTTTTTAAAAAATGTATCTTTATTGTGGAAAGTATTACAGATGTCCCCTCAATGTTACGTTCTCTTGAATGGTGTCTACATTTTCTCAGATAAGTGGAGAAGTAACTTCATAAAGTAACTAGAGGCCTGGTGCCCAAAAATTTGTACACTCAAGGGGGTCCCTCAGCTCTGGAGTCTTGCAGTCCAGGAGCCCTCAGGGGATATCCGACTGACTGCTTAGGCCCTCTCCCTCTGGGGAGCAGGCCTAAGCTTCAGTCTGGCCTCCCTCTGCAGGAGGCAACTGGCGGACCGATCAGGGGACAGTGCCAGCCCGCGAGTAGCCGGCCCCGCCCCCCCCATAACCCTTCTGACGCTGCTGGTCGCCACTGCCCTCCCCCCCCCACTCCCCTGTCGCCATCCCCTCCCTCTGCCTGCTGGCACACGCCTTGGCTGGCCTGGTAGCCCTGCTCGCCAGCCCCACCCCCTGCCAACCAGTTGTCCTGCCGTTCACTCAATTTGCATATTATGCTTTTATTATATAGAATGGAAGGAGGCTGAGCACATGTGCCATGCATTAGGCTGTCTCCTCCTTCCTGAGGCTCTGCAACAACATTCACCAAGAAGAGGAAGTACTGGGCTGCTTGCACGTCAGGCCTCTTTTTCAAGTGTCTGTGATGAGCCAAGTTATTTGTGAGTTGGAGGAACCCAGCCTTGGAGGAAAGCTTGGGGTACTATGAGGTTGCCAGTTGAAGGGTTTGTCCCTGACAATATGCAGATGGTTTCAAATCGCTCCATGCTGACCAATGTTGACAACAGAGAGAACCAGGATGGGGTGACGAAGACCCAGCAATGCTTCTGCGGTCAGCCTCGCGTTTTCCTGGTGGGCCACAGCAGGCCCCTCACAGAATGCTCGCTCCTTAGGAAAAACTCTCCAAATACCCACTGGGGGACAGACCTCTAACAGCACTGCCACAGGCAGAGCTCCTTCTCCAGCTCTGCGCAAAAGCCGATCTTTCCGGAGAGCCGAAGGTTCCTATTTCCAGTTGCCTCTTGGCCACCTGAGAACTTCAAACTCAGCAGGTCCCAAAGCCAAAGTCATTGTCTTTCCACCCTCTCCCACTTCCCAAATCTTCTGTGGTTTCTTCCGATCTGTGATGTCATTATCTACTCAGACATCTAGGCTTTCAATCCTGAAGTCCTTCTTCCTCCAGTTTTTGTGTGCATTCATTCTGCTGCCACTTCCAAAATCTCTCTGTCCTGCTCTCTCCTCATCTGTCACCCGATCTATTGCACCCGCCTCCCAGGGTAGGTGTCACCTGGGCACCAGCTATGGAGGACCCTGGCTCTTAGAACCCCGACGACCCTGAGTCCCCACTTTTCAGCTAGCTGAGCAGCATAGGAACAAATGCCGATAGTTTGTTTTGCCTGAGAGAGGAGGCAGGTGCTCCTATGTGGGGACGCTGACCTTTCTAACAAGAGCAGCCCCTGCCCAGCATCCATCACACAGGTGTACCTGGAGGCAGCCTGACTCCAGTCCCTCAGAGCTTCCCTGCTTTTGTTTAAACATCTATACATTACATCTGTTTAACACGTGTACAGTTAGCCTTTGTGGGATAAAACCACCTGATGAAAGAGACCGTGGAAAATGCCGCTGCCATAAAGCCAAGTTTTAGGAATTCATCGAGTGGAAATATTAACCCTGTGTGACTGAGGGTCTAAGTTTGGGCTGCCATGCCAGCCTGATTTGTTATTTGGCACTTATATACTCTTCCTCTGTAAGGCATATTCAAAAACAAAACATCTGTGAGGGTGAGGGCAGAGTTACCGCCTCCATTCAACTGAATAGGAAAAATGAGATCCGAGTACATTGAATAATGTGAATCTGAACTCAGAGAATTCTGCTTGAGCCTCAAGGCCAGAGTTAAGCCTTTTAAATGAGATTTCTTCCTCAGAGGGCCTCAAGCAGTGTGACCTGCAGGACGGAGGTCTAAGAGCCCCACTTTCATCGACCTGCTCCCTCCAACTCATCCATCAAATCACCAGGAATGATCACAGTGGCTTCTGGGTCTTAATAATTGCCTAAAAGGGAAAAAGGTCAGAGAGGATGGGACTGTCCATTATTCAGGATGATTGTTAATCTTCACAACAGCCCTTGAAGCAGGTACTATTTGTTATTCCTAATTAAAGATAGGAGGTGGGTGCCCAGGAATATCAGGTACGTTCTCCCCCGTCATGACTAGTAAGTTAAGGCATCTGTTCAGGTAAATCTGACTCTAAACCTTGAGCCCTTCCCTGTTCACCATGCTGCCCGCCTTGTAAGTGACAAGTGACACTGTGACTGTCAGAGACCGCCATGGTCCCCCTCCCCCCTTTGCAGAGAGGGCCAGAGGCACCCGACTCAAGATCTGTGACTGGGGCTCATTGTGCTTTCCACACCTGCCATGTCTGCGGAGCCAGCATCCGGCAGAGGTGGTGCTGAGGACAGGTGCTCCCAGCACTGGGTGAAAAGTGCATGGAGAGCAGTCCCCCAGGCCTGGCGTTCCTGCAGCACTGCAGACTCAGACACCATTGGCAGAGCGTCCCTAAAGGGGAGACCACAGTCACAAAGCTTTGGCCTGTTGGAAACTCCACATTGAGTGAAGAAGGGACATAAATGCATTTCCTCCAACTTCTGAGGTGCAATCAGCCATACCTGTTGTCATCTCTTTGCCAATTCAGTCCAAATCCAGCTATGCACAATTGCAACCACTTTCTTACCCTGGACCTCACCTCCCCTTGCTGCTTGGCACACATATATACATGTGTGTACACATATAATCATGTATGTGCAGTACACACACACACACACACACCAATCACACACTTCTTTTATTTCTACTCTTCGGCTGCTGAATGTAGTCACGAGGGAGCGGGGCGGGGGAGGGGGGTCACACAACTGCATGTGGGCACATGAATGATTGTGACTAGTCACAGAGATCATCGATTTTTCTAGCCAGTTCTGTTCGTGTGCCTGCTCAGGGCCTCTGCATGCCCACAATGGCTTTCTTTCCCTCTTGCTGCAGACTCCAAACCAGAAGCTCACCCCCTTTGCTCCAAGGAGGTAACATTGCTTTATGATTTTGCAGAAAAAACAAAAGCTAGTACAGTGAGCTCCATCAGCCTTCCATGCCCTTACCCACAAACTTAATTGTATCTGCCTCAACTTTGTGGCCTTCTCACCCACCTACTGCACGCACACACGGGAAGAGGAAGAGTGACCGTTGTCCCATCATCCAAGGCTGGCAGGTTCACGTGTCCTCCAGGCCCAGTCCCTTCACCACCTCAGAGAGCCTGCCCCTCTCATCTCCTATCTCCTTTTCTCTTCTTAAACAGCTGCTTCTCCGTGGATCCCTCCCCCCACGGCCACCTCGCTTCCACCCTAACAGAAAAAAACTCCCCCCCTGACTTGCATCCTCCTCCAGCTGCCACCCTGGGCTTCCCCTTCTGTTCACAGCAAAGGTCCAGAAGATGGGTCTGCACTTCCCACATCCCACAGAGCCCATGCTTTGTGGCAGCCCAGCTTCTGGTCCCATCACCCTACGGTCAGTGGAGGCTAGGACCCCAATCCCACAGGTGCTTCTCTGCCCGCCTTTGCCTGAATCAAATGATGTCAACTTTCTGCCCCCAAACTTACTCTTCTTCCTGTGGCCCCTCCTTGTCTCTGTCATTGACACATCACCCATCCAACCCCCCAAGCCAGAAACTTGGGCATCAACCTTGATGTCAACCTGCTCTGTCCCACCTGCTCCCTTCTCTACTCTCAGTCACTGATTCCTGTTATGTCTGCATCTTAACTAGCTCTTATGTCCATCCCTTACTCTCCATGCACACACCCGTGGCTATAATTAGTGCCTTCACAAACCTCTCCTGGTTCTGAAATCTCTGTGCTCATCTTTGCTTCTGATCTTGGCCCCTTCAATCTCTCCTATAAGGTTCCCATGGAGTCTCTTTCCAAAAAATTCATCTATTCTCCTGCTCATAGTTTTTCTGGACTCCCATTGACACACTAAGGATATCTTTGGCACATCTGATGTGATGTGACTTCTGCATGCCTGTCCATCCTCCTCTTCCCCACCCCTTACTTCTCACACACTTTATAGGCAGCCCAGTGATCACTGTATGACTGAGATCCCATTCAATGAAAGACCTTTGTTTAGCAGTGGTTCTCAACCTGTGGGTTGCGACCCCTTTGGCAGTCGAAAGACCCTTTCACAGGGGTCGCCTGAGACCATCCTGCATATCAGATATTTACATTACGATTCATAACAGTAGCAACATTACAGTTATGAAGTAGCAACGAAAATAATTTTATGGTTGGGTCACAACATGAGGAACTGTATTTAAAGGGCCAGAAGGTTGAGAACCACTGGTTTAAAGCCATGAGGCAGGCTCCCCAAATTGAAGAATAATGACCCTCTGAGAGTATTTACCAGGCAGACTTAAGAAATAGGCCGAGAAAAAAAACAAGGGAAATTTACCAACCCACCTAAGGAAGTCTCGTTTTTTTTGTTTTGTTTTTTTGCTTTTTAAATCCTCACCCCAGGATAATTTTTAATTGATTTAGAGAGAGAGAGAGACATCGATGTGAGAGAAACATTGAATGGTTGCCTCCCATTCGCTCCCTGAGGTTGTATGGGATGACACTCCAACCAACTGAGCCACCCATCCGGGGCTCTCTGCCTTTTGACAGACACAAGTTTGTGCTTAGAATGTGTCCTCCACGTCTGACTGTTCCTTTAATTGTGTCTTCTCCGGCCAAGTGTCCCTGGAGCTCTGGTCATCTTCCCTGTTCATAGGAAAACAAATGGGGATGAGATTTGTCTCCTCAGATGTAGACTTTCACAAACAATGAACTGAAGTGGGCACTAGGAAAAAAGGAAGAGGAAGCTTTAATTTGGGGGAGGGGATTTTCGAGGCAGTTCATGGCCTGACTGGGTGTTTCCTGACTGGTGGAGACACCAATTGCTATTTCCTGTCACTCACAGGAACATGGGTATAAAATTAGGTGCCTGCTAACCAGAACCTGCTAGATTCCAACTGGGTGTCCCAGTTAAGATTTCTGTGCCATTGAAATTCTAACCATCAGACATTTGGCCGCTGTCTCACTTACCCTTCTCATTGTGATCGCTCCTTTCTGCTATGAAAAGTCAGCTTCCCAAATGTGACATTTCTGTTCATTACAAAATGAAATCACTGGTCCATTTAATTAACACTTGCTCTAAATTCTCAGTGATTCCCAGTGTGAGGGGTGGGTGTGAGAGGGAAGAGGAGGAGCGAGGGGCCAGAGGGGGGACCTGGCAGATGCCATCAGTTGGACAGTGTTTGGTCCACTGTAGTCAGAGGCTCCCATGACTTCAGGGCCTCTTGTGTATGTAATGTGTGTAAACACATGACTTGGCACATATTTAGTCCTACCTCAGACAGTGTGATAAAACATTCCTGGTTGGGGTCACCTGGGCCAGGTTTTGTGTGACATTGCTCATGGAGCCCAAAGAGCATTCTTGGCCCGGTGTGCCCTTGGCTAGGGACACTGTTCCCTTTGCCTCAAAAAGAAGCCCTAAGATCCAGTCCTGCCCAGTCTGCTGAAGAACCTGTTAAAGTGTAGGTTTCGTTATGGATCAGGTACAGTGAGAACAATAGACCATGAGACAGCTGTCATTGAAAAGGCAGTTTGCTACTCAGAGTTCCCACAGGCACAGACGCACCAGGCCAGGTGGACAGGGAACTGAGGGCAAGAGCCTCTATTGTTTCTGGGGGAGGAATGGGTGAGGATTGGCTACTTTGAATAATTTCAGAGGACTCGGGCTGAGAGGCTGCCCCAAGTTGTTGGTTCCTTGCCCTGGAGTGATGAGGGTAGGCGGGTCTGGCCTGAGTGTGAGAGCCCTGTGGAGGAGGCCGGAGCGGGGTGGGCTCTGGATGGGTTGGTTTGTGTATGAAGGGCATGCTCCCAGGTGAGTCCTTTACTATCTCTAGGAATAGGCTAATGCTGGGAGGGTGGACCCTCCAGAGTTAGTGAGGCCCCAGATGTGGGTATTAACCCATGGTTAGTACAGAACCAGACTTGGAATTGTCCATTCAGATTCTCTGATTCTATAAGAAAATGCTCATTTTGGGGGGTTTACCCAGAGGCCTGGAATTTTCTTTGTGAACGAGGTGGTAGTTAAATAAATCAACATCGCCACCTACTGCCAAAAAGGAGTACCTTTGACAAGGCTCTCAGAAAAATAAATCAGAACTTGTGTTTGTTTTTTTTTTTTAAAAAGGAGAAAATCGAAAATCTCTACTGTGAACTGAAACCACCATCATTTGCCATTTCCCCAGAAGTTTCTCCTCCCGGGGGCGCTGGGCCTCGGGATGTGCACTGAGATGCCTGAGGCCTGTTTCTCTCTATGCATTTTTGACTCACTAGTTCTCTAGCACAGATGGAAAGTTCAGGATGAGTTGAATATCCCCGGTTATAGAATAATAATATGACAGGCCTGGAACTCACAGGGCTTTCCAGGCTGTTTCTTGGTGATAAAGGTTAACAGGAAACTGCTTTACAATTTGTGTCAAGAGGAGATGAATTGCTTTCTTCATGTGAGAATATGCTTGTTATTTCCTCTACCTTCCTGCCTCTTGGACAGCCAGACAACACAGAACTCGGTGGAAATGAGTGTTGTTGCAAAAATGAAAAGGTAGAATTTGCCATCTCATTTAAGTTTTCTATTATTGGAGAGTTGAAAATGGAATTGTTGTTTCCTTAATATACTGGTGAGAAAATGGGAGCTGGAGAGACAGAATGTCTTCACTCCTAAATTCTCAGGAATGAAAACAATCCAATAAAGCTATAAGGCATTGCTTTGAAATGAAGTTACTTCAGAGCCAACAGGTTTAGACTCACAATTATTATTACAGAGCTCAGCTCACTCGCTGTTGAACTCAAGACGCCTCTGCTGTTGTTTGGCTTTAGGAGTCAAGGCGGGCAGCAGCTCTGTCTGAACAACTTTCCATGGTAACAGTGAGGGAGGGGCAAGGGCAAGGGCTGAATGTGGAATATAAAACCCCGTAACCTAGAATTTTGTGACATCTGGGAAACCAGGTATTTCTTCTCCTTCCTGCATTGCCTTCATTGCCCATTTCACTGTCCAGTAGAACTCCAGCCAGTGGTGAAAGGAGAGTTTCCTTCACAGATGCGTAGTGAGCTCATGTTTGTGCCAGGCACTGTAGTGGTGCTGGAGAGGCACTGGACCAGGAAGGAACAACAGCAGCCTCCTTAGGGGACTTCCCAGGGGACAGAAAATTACAGGACCTGGAGGCATTGCCACAGGCAAAGGGTGTCCTGGGAAAGGAGCGCTTCTGTGGGGAGAGAGTGGAATCAGATAAAATGTGTGGTGGTCCTGAGCCAAGGGCTGGAGTGAGTTAGGGTGTGGAGGATTGTTTGGGGGGCCAATGAGAAGAATAGCTTGAACAAAGGCAAAAAGCAAGTTTCATCTGTAATAGCCACACCTGCAAGTCACCCAGCCGAGCTGGCATTCTTCTGAACCACGTAGAGTGGGATCCAAGGCTTGTCACCTTTCCTCTTTGCCTCTGGTTCCCTCCTCTCCTGTCCCTTTACTCCCCTGGGTTTCCCCCTCCCTTCCTTCCTTCCTTTTTCATTTTGCTATTCTGACTACCTCTTTCCAAAAGCCCTTTACAGTGGATGTAGATTTTAATTAAATCAACTTTAACTTATTTTCTTTGAGATGGAGAATTTGCTACTGCTTTGCAAGTCTCCATTATTATGGAACTGAAAGTTATACAACTGGACAGTTCTTCTGAGACCACCACCACGGATGCTACATGGAGGCATCCACATCCTATGGCACCTGCTCCGGGAGGCAGATGCCTTCAGTCATTCATTCATTCACTCATTCATTTACTTTTGTGGAGGAGGAGGTGTCGTAGAGATCAACCAGCCTTCTCTTTCCCAGGCTTTGCAAGAATGGGGGCCATAAAGTGATTTCCAAAAATTCTGTAGACTCTTTCTTACATGATGGTAATTGTATTGATATCTGTTGATTGGAAATATCTGCTAATACTTTAAGTGAATTTAAATTTAAATGAATCTGTAATGTATTACAATAGCCTCCATGCACATTTGAAAAATGATGGAACACATTGTTTAGTCAGTATGTAGAGACAAAAGATTGCTAACTGGTGGGCTGTGGACTTGACCTAGCATATGGACATGTTTTGTTTGCTTTATATAATGTTGGTTTGTTGTTTTTTGCTGTTGTTATTGTTTTAATCTGAATTAGTTTCCTGTACCTAAAAGCAGTAGATTTCTTAGATATAGAACTGCTGACCAAGTCCTGCTGTCTCCTTTTACAATCTGGGAAAGAAGCCCAGAGAGATTATGTTACTTGCCCTAAATCACACTGAGCTGGGACCAGATCACTGGCCTTTTGACTTCTTCCCCAGGATCCTTTCCATCATCTTGTAATGCTGTTCTAGAACATTATACCATTCGTTTCTTCTCTTTTCACCTGCAGTCCCCTCTTGGTATCCCCAGTTTCTGTGCAGCAAGTATCCAGGGCCCCCCAAGAGTTGTCACACCCATTCAGAGCTGCTTCTCCTCCAAGGCTCTGCATTTCAATCATCTCCTCTTTCCCCTCTCATCACAGCGCCTACTCTCTTAGTGCAGATGATCCTTATCTAATTAAGGGATTTAATAAACTCCAAAGTCAACGTGTAGGCGCACTTAATGTAAACTTAAATAATTTCAGCATGTTTCATTCTGAAAAAAAATCCATGAGCTCCATCTGGATAAAAATTCAATTCTCGTTTGGCTTAATATACATTAATATTACAGTGTTACACGTGCCACAGCCCTCGGCATGTGCAGAAATCAGACCACACTTCACCACCTGCGGGAAGACAGGTCATAACCATTTCTCAGAGAAATATGGCCCCTGGTTTTGATGAAGCAGAAGAAACTATCTTTTAAAAATCCAGCTCAATGGTGATTAGGACAAAAAAGTACTGTATTGAAAACAAATAGTTTTTTTTAACAAAATGGAAAGCAGGTAAGGAAAAAGAAAGTAGATGGTCGAGTGTAAGTCCACTCTGAGAAGCTGATAGCAGGCCCAGTTCTTTGCCATGATAAGGGCTATCAGGCCTGATGGTCCTATAAATGGAATCATATGAAAATAACCGATCACTCATTTTTCTTGTGTTCATTTAGGACTGGGAGCACTGGTCCTCATGTCAAATCCTATAGCTTGGAGAATAGTATATTATCTGCTTGGTTGGTGCTTCAGTGATTCATCTGCGGTTTTTCTCTTCCAGGTTCTACATAGAAAGCATTTCATACCTAAAGGATAATGCCACCATTGAGCTCTTCTTCCTGAATGCTAAGTCCTGTATCTACAAGGTAAGTTTCCCATTGAAATCTGAAAGTATCTTTTGAAGCTGGAAAGCCCAAGTTGTTGTCTGTCATGTGACTTTAAGGCTTAGTAGGAGTAACTTATAAATTAATTACTATAAATAAATGACAACTTCATGAACCTAGAGCTACCAGTGTAATAGTGTGACTCCTGATCCCAGCACTGTGGTTTTGGCTCCTTGAGGTGCTCTTTAACCTGATCTTAGGGGCCGCCTTAACTTGGCAACTTGTCCAAAGAGGAACCTAGACAAGTATGACTAATGCACTAGTCATCTTAGGTCTCACTAGTATGGATGAACTTATAACCAAATGCATTTATTTCTCACTATTTTTAGACTTTCTAGCAGCATCTCTCAAAGAGATGTTATTGGACTTAGGGTAGGACAAATTGTTTTTAATTGTGCTAAATACACATAAAATTCACTATCATAACCATTGATAAATGTACAGTTCATTGGTACTGAGTGCATTTACGTCATTACCACCATCTTCAGAACTCTTTTCATCTCATAAAACTGAAACTCTGTACCCATTAAACACTAATTCACTCCTCCTCCCTCTACACCCTAGTAACTACCTTTCTACCTTTGGTCTCTGAATTTCACTGCTGTATGTACCTCATATAAGTGGAATCAAACAGTACAGGGTGGGGAAAAAGCAGATTTACAGTTGTTTGTGTGGAAAATAATACAATAATAATAAATACAGTAGGTCCTCGGGTTACATCGGAGATCCGTTCCTACAGCGCAACGTAACTTGATTTTTGCCGTAAGTCGGAACCCACCTACATAAGCACCTACGTCACTCACATGGAGCACATACACAGTAGTAATGAAGTAAAACAGTAAAAAAAAAATTAAAAGAAAGATAACAATTCCTGACCTTTACTTGTAAATAAATAATAAAAAACATAAAGCACACATGTAGATACGTCAAAATGACGGAACTTTTTTTTTATAAGTAAATGGGAGATGGCGACGTAACCATGAAATGGCGTACTTCGAGTCTGACGCAACCAGAGGACTGTCTGTAATAATATGAAAATAAACTCTGTGTTTCATGTACTCACAACTATATACCTACTTTTGCCCTGCCTGGTATTTGTTATTGTGTGACTGACTTATTTCACTTAGTATAATGTTCTCAAGATTAATCCACGTTGCAGCATGTGTCAAAATGCCCTTGCTTTTTAAGGCTGAATAATATTTAATTATCTGGATATACCACGGCCTGTTTATCCATTCCTTCATCAATGGACACTTGGATCACTTTCACCTTTTGCTATTGTGAATAATGCTGCTATGAACATGGGTTTATAAATATCTGTACAAGTCCCTGCTTTCAGTTGTCTTGGGTTTGTACCCAGAAGTGGTATTGCTAGATCACATGTAATTCTATGTTTAATCTGAGAAGCTGCCATACTGATTTCTATAGCGACTGCGCCAACTTATATTCCCACCAACTATGGATAAAGGTTCCAGTTCCCCTGCATCCTTGCCAACACTTATCTTCTGTGGTTTTGTTTTGTTTTGTTTTGTTTTTTTAATAATAGCCATTCTGATAGTGTGAGGTCTTATTGTGATTTTGATTTGCATTTCCCTAATAGTAAGGTTGAACATCTTTCCATATGCTCAGTGGCCATTTGTACATCTTCTTTAGAGGAATGTCTATTCAAGAACAGTTCTTAATTGGGTGGGACAGTCCCTTGCTCTGTACCCAGTTCCCCGATATGTTAATAGTGTTTCCTTTCATTGGAAAACCCACATGCCCATGCCCATTTCCAGCGCATAGCCCTTCCCTTCCGGGGGAGAGGTGCTTGCAGAGCACCCCCTGGGTTGAGAACCACCACTAGGAGAACATTTTTAAAATAAACAGCCACTCTGCTGGCCCCCAGCATGCACCCCGTGTCTCACTACTGCAGCCTTCAGCACACACACCACGTGTGCTTGTTAGCAACGTAATGACAGGTGATACCCACTCAGGTCTTACATGGCAGGCTGGGTGCTGAGTGCCTTCCGGAAGTTGTGTGGCTGAATCTTCACAACACCTTTGAGGGGAATACTACTTTTTATCTCTTTTTTTTTCTGTGAGGAATATGAGGCACAGGGAGGTTGTAAGATTCGCCTGAGGTCACATATCTACTGAATGGCAGTCTCAACTGGGGTTGAGCTCAGTCACCTGCGCCCTGGAGGGCATACTCTCCTCAGAGTGGAAGATGCCCCTGCATCCAGAGAACTTCAAAGCCAAGTACACGTGTTACAAAACGGTCAGTGGTTATATTGGAAGGAGCCTGAGGAGATTCCCACTGCCTATATTTTCACATTTTGACTAAACCCATTTTGGGGGGATTTCAACAACCCATAACCATTCACACACACACACACACACACACACACACACACACACACACACACACACAGTTGAAATGGTGTGTCAGCCATCACTTTTTCTTCTGGAAGTACTTCAGCACTTTCATTGCACCGGATAGTTTTACCATATGCAAATATTCAAACTAAGGAGGGCCTGGTAGTGATCAAATTCAGTTCTGTGAAAGGACCGCACTTGGTGACAGCTACTGAGCCAGGGCTTACATGGGGCTCAAACCCAGTGGTTCAAGACTAAAGTATTTTGAGTTTTTGCTGAATGGAGGGAAAAGTCACTAAATGTAGTTCCAGGAACATGCAGGTTCCTTCCTTTCTCCAAGCCCTTGTTTTCTCATTATAACGTGGAAATCATAATATCAAATTTATATGCCTTACATTGTAAGAGTAACTGCTGCTTTTTGTTTAATGAATGTAAGCACACTTAGAAAATGGTCAGAAATAAAAAGTGAGCACTGTCCACCAGATGGCAGACGTGGGCAGTAAATGTTTGGAAAGTCACTGACCTGATGAAATCACACTCAAACCAGGCAAGTACAGAAATACCCCAAACCACTGCCTATATTTTCACATTTTGACTAAACCCAGTTTTGGGGGATTTCAACAACCCATAACCATTCACACACACACACACACACACACACACACACTTTCTTTTAAATTTTTTTTTACTGTTCAGGCAGCTGGGTGAAGGGAGAGAAAGGTTCCCTCTCAGGGTTGCTCAGTTCAGTCTGGTCACAAATGCTGAGCTGGAGCTGAAGGCCACAGTGCTTCTAGACTCTGGGATTCATGGGAAATAAAAATAGGATAAATCCTTCCAACGAAATACTAGGTTCCCAAGTGAAGGTGATGATGCATTCATTTATGATCACGGTGCCCACAGCAGCAGTCTGCCTACTGACATGGGGGAGGGTGTCAGTTCAGAACCCCAGCCGCCTTGTCTCGGAGCTATCCTAGAGCTTGGCCATGCCAGTGACCCAGGGATGGCTGTTCTGCAGTTTCTATAGGATACCAAACAGCATCATGGATGACCTGTTTCCCTCCCTGTCATCAAAAATAAAGTTTTAATTTGCATAAATCGACACTTAGAGTTTATTTTTACAATGTTCACATATATTCGTTTATTTGAGCCTCATGAGTGAGGTTGAGCAGGACACATTAACTTTCCAGAGGAAGGAAACTGATGTCAGGGAGGTTACGGGACTTACTCAGAGACAAAGGGCCTGATGTGACCTAATGTGCACAGTTGTAAACATGTAAAGACCTTGGGAGTTCCAGTAGCACAGTGATTGTGATTAGGAATTTAGGTTTGGTGTCTGACAGACTTGGGTTCCCTTTCCAGCTCCGCCTCTTAGTAAATGCAATAAGTGTGGACACCTTCTGTGGTGTCTCCAAGCTTAATTTTCCACTTTGGTTTGCAAGGCTATTAAAAGAACCTACCCACAACCTTCTTGAGAAAATCAAGCAAGATAAAGCATGAATGAGGATAGCACCCCGCCAGGCACTCTGTTAGCTCCTGTGGAGATAGAAGTGCTCACTTGGCTGCAGGCTCAAGGAGGTGTTTATCTTGGCTGCGATCTTCTTTGAGTCACGCTGCCCTGGAGCCAGAGGGTGGTGCCAGACATAACCTGTAGATGATGCTGATACCACAGGCTTCAGTTGACACAGCACAGGTTTAATATCAGCTCCCTTCCTGTTTCTTGGGGAATGAGTCCTACAGCATGCTGGAATCCAAGTCGTTCCGATAAAATAAGCTGTTTAGAACCAAGAGGGCTGTGTAGGTAAATGCTGGTACTTGCCGCTTCCCACAACTACATCAAAATTACAACTAAAATACAGAAAAACCATCATTCAGAACCACTTGAAGTGCAAGTCCTACAACTAGTGGAGTAAAGAAGAAAATACATACTGGTAGAGACTGATTGGAGGGGCAGAGGCGCGAAATGGACTGGTCCAACATATGGCATTTTATAATCGGGAAGGATTTAGTGGCTGTAGGGTCCCAGCCTCACACCAGACCCCTAGCCCAGAGTTCCATAGCTTGGAAGAGAAGTCCCCATAACTTTGGGCTGTAAAAACCAGTGGGGATTGGGGCTGAGTGACACAGAGGCTGCTGGAGACCCAGGGAGTTCCTCTTAAAGGGCCAAACTTATATGGTCCCGCTCCCTCTGAGCTCCAGCTCTGGGTGGCAGCACTGGGGGAACCAGGGACATACTGGGATGAACTGGATTGTTTGGCATAAGGACAGGATCTCAGGGGTGGCTTTCTCCCAGTCAGGGGTGCTCCCAGGGGTCATTGTTCCTGTGCTGGGACCTCCCCTAGTCACAGAGCTGACTTGCAGCCATATCTGAGTTTCTATCAGCATGGCTTACACTATTTGCTCCTACCTGGTGATTCCCTGAGACCCCTGCCCCATCGAACTTGTAGCCCCACCCAAACTATTTGCAGAGGCTTTTCCATATGAATGGCCTGTCCTGGATCAGCCTTCAGACTTTCCTAAAATCTCTTAAACAAGTAGCAGCTGATGTCAGCATGCCCTATACCTATCAATAAGAGTCTCAAGACCCAGCACTAGCACTAGCCTGCCTCACCTGGACATTTCCAAGCCCATTACAAATAGCAGCCATCTGCTGATAGCTTCATAGCTCCTGCTGGGTAGCCCCAGGCAGTGGCCTCCCCAGAGGCCCCAGAGCCAGTGTAGCTGGTAGACAGATTCAGATCATACCAGATTACAACTCTGCACATCCACAAGTGACACATTCAAGGGGAAGATGTAGTGAGCACCAAAGCCCCACTGAAGCAAGTTCTGCTCCATAGGGGTGTCTCCTGCACAGCAGCTCTTTCACTGTAGCTGCAGCTAGTCCTCACAGCCAGTTGGCCTAGAGGTCAACTCCTCCCAGTGATGCCAACAGCAATCAAGTGGTGAATAGCAAACAAGATTGTGCACACAGCTCACACAGGGGTGCACCTACCAGTGCCCAGCTCAGGTGACTGGGAAGGCTGAGCCACTGGACCCTACAGGACACCTACTACACAAGGACACTCTACCAATTCCAGGAGACAACAACTCTACCTAATATATAGAAACAAACACAGCAAAGCAGCTAAAGTGTGGAGGCAAAGAAACATGTCACAAATGAAAGAACAGAAGAAATCTCCAGAAGGAGAAATAAGGAGCATCTGGGACAACTTTAAGCATAGCAATATTTGAATTATGGGGGTGCCAGAAGGAGAAGAGAGAGAGCAAGATATTCAAAACCTATATGAAGAAATAATGACAGAAGACTTATCCTATCTGGTGAAAGAAATAAACTTACAAGTCCATGAAATAGAAGCAAGCAAACTACTGGATACAGAGTTCAAAACAATGGTTATAAGGTTGCTCAAAGATCTTAATGAGAATTTCAAAGGACTCAAAGACAGCTTCAAGGGACTTAGTGAGACTTTCAAGGATCTTAAGGAGAATTTCAAAGACATGGAAAAAGGACCAGTCAGAAATTAAGCATACACTAACTGAAATAAAGAATAATTTATAGGGATTAAACAGTAGAGTAGAGGATTTCAAGAATTAAATCAACAATTGGGAATATGAGGGAGAAAAACACCCAATCAGAAGAGCAAAAGGAAAAAAGAATCCAAAAAGATGAAGATAGTGTAAGGAGCATCTGGGACAACTTTAAGCGTACCAACATTTGAATTATGGGGGTGCCAGAAGGAGAAGAGAGAGAGCAAGATATTGAAAACCTATTTGAAGAAATAATGACAGAAAACTTTCCCTATCTGGTAAAAGAAATAAACTTACAAGTCCATGAAGCCCAGAGAGTCCCAAACAAGAGGAACCCAAAGTGGCCCATACCAAAACACATCATAATAAAAAGGCCAGGGATTAAATATAAAGAGAGAATCTTTAAAAGCAGCAAGAGAAAAGCAGTTAGTTACCTATAAGGGAGTGCCCATACATCTGTCAGCTGATTTCTCAACAGAAACTTTGCAGGCCAGAAAAGAGTGGTGAATAGCAAGGACCTACAACCAAGATCATTCTACCCAGCAAAGCTGTCATTTAGAATTGAAAGTCCAATAAAGAGCTTCACAGACAAGAAAAAGCTAAAGAAGTTCATCAGCACCAAATAAGCATTACACGAAATGTTGAAGGATGTTCTTTAAAAGGAAGGGGGCGGGGGGGGGAGGAGAGGGGGGAGGAGGAGGAGGAGTAGGAGGAGGAGGAGGAAGAAATAAAAATAAAACAATAAAATGGCAATAAATACATATCTATGAACAATTGAATCTAAAATTCAAAATAAACCAACAAGGAAGCTAATGATTGAAATAAACTGGAATAAAATAGAACCAGAGTCATGGAAACATGGAACAGACTGACAAATCTCAAAGGGAAGGGGGGAGGGGGAGAGGTGAGAAATTGACCAGAGATCTTATATGCATATATGCATTACCTATGGACACAGACAATGGGGTGGTGAACCAGGTGGAGGGGAGCAATGGGGGAAATAGAGGGGCAACTGTAATACTCTTAATAATAAATTTTTTTTAAGAAAAATAAGCTGTTGATTCCTGCTTCTTCTAAGTCCCTGTTTCATTCACTTTTCGAAACATTAATATTTATTTTATCAAAGTAACATATAACACAGATATTAATGTTGGCAAAAATAGAAGGCAGCAGGGAAAGAGGAAGACCAACTATGAGATGGATTGACTCCATAAAAGCAGGTGTAGGTGTGAGTCTGCAGGAGCTGGGCAGGGCTGTTGACAGGACACTGCACATCACTCACTCGTAGAGTCACCTATGACACAGTTTAAAAGTCGAATGGTTCTAAGAGGCTTTTTATGGAAAAGAGCCCCACCCCTAGTCCTACCACTTTCAACCATTTTAGCTGTTTCTTCTGGTATTTGCCTCTCTGCTTCTAAATAATTGGCACAGGGAGTTATTCCTTGATTTATCCATTTTAGGTTTATTGAGTTCCTGTTAGGATAGGTGAGGATTAAGGTCTCCTTAACAACCTTCTACACTCTGCCTCTCCCATTTTCCCAGTGTGGTGATAGAGCAGTTCTGGGTGAAAGCACAGCTGTCAGCATTACATTATTATGACTAATCCAAGCAGCATCCTATGTTTGTGATTCTTTTTTAGATAACCAGATGTTTTACCTAAAGGTGATAATTGCCTTGCTGTTACTTGTTTCGTTTCTATGTCCCCACCATTGCTTCCCTAAAAGCTCCCACAGATTCCTAAATGCATACCGATATTAATTTCCAAATGCTTCAGGTCATTCACCAGCTCTCTTTGGTTTGGTTTTGGTTGTTTCTGCCTTTTGTTGTTTTTCTTGGGCCCTCCCTTTTGGAGCCCTCTGTCCTCTTGCTCCAGTCTGGATGTGGCATCATTCACAGACCTCATGAAAGATGTCCGTTCCCCATCCCGTCTCTCCTGCACCCCAGCTGTGTGGTGGGTTGTTTGTTTACTGAATCCTGAGTCTTCCTGTGTTTTGTTTTACACCATCATTTCACCGGACATCCTCCAGAAATCCAGAGAAAGTGAATATGGGAAGGAAAATGTTTGGGTGCTTACAAATCTGAAAAAGTCTTCTACCTTTATATCTGATCAATAGTTTGACTGTATGTAAATACATACAGGATGAAGATTTCTCTCAGGGTATCACAAGTGTTGCTTCAGAGTCACCTGCCTTGATACCTCATCTCTCCTAATTTTCATCTCTGTCTTTTTATTCTACCTTCTAGGAGATTTCATCAATATTATCTTTAATCTCCTGTATTGATTTTTTAAACTTTGCTGTCATGTTTTTAATTTCCAAGACTTCCTTCATTTTATCTGGGTTTTCTTTTTTATGCATGTATATTGTTCTATTCTTGTCTTTGAATCTAAAATCCTCTTATTTTTCTGATAATATTAATTATCATGCGTGTTCTGTCTAGTTCTTTTTTTTCTGTTTATTTATCGTGGTTTGTGTCTCTCATTAGGAGACTTTCTTGATAATCTGTTGACCCTGGTCTGTTTGTGGACGTTTATGAGAGAGGCACTTAAAAGCTAACTGATGCTCCCAGGGCCCAGGAGGGGGTGGTCCCCCCTGGTGGGTGTCCCTGTGGAGGGATCCATTGGCAAGCTGGTTCTTTCAGTGTAAACCCCCGATATCAGTGTCCTTTCTTTGTGGCTCTTCATTCTGTCCAGAGGAGACACCCTCCTCTTCTTCTTGCCTGGGGAAGGCAATGGCCTCCATTCAGGGTATAGATGCCCTTTTAATCCTTGACTTTCAATACATCTCATCCCAGCTTCCTGTTCATCTCCATTGAACAAACCTTGAACAGCAGAAAAGTGAGAAACGGGTTTTTGTTTTATCATTTTTTTCCCAAACTACAAATACCACCTTCCTACCTCCCACTCTTTCTTCACCAGGAGGAATTAGACCCATGCCCAAAGTGGGTTTCTCTCTCACTTTCCCTGCTTTCCAGCCCCCTTATTTCCTACAAAAGGAGAGAAAAGTACAGTGCTAACCTACCCAAGTGGCAGAAAAATAGACTCCAGTAATGAGAGAGCAGGGCTGTAATTATCTGTCTGAGTGAAGCAGGAGGGAGTACAGAATGGGGCCACCAATGCCCACACACTCCAACAGCACTTCTGATGTGTTTTAACTCAGCTAAGGTGACATTCGGGTGATGGGAAGGAAATTTATGACCAGAGGATGGGGAGATTCATTTAGAAATCTGTCTGGTCCCATGGCAAACTCCCCTGGGAATTGTGCCTGGGGATGTTATGTGTTCCTTGGGAAGCGACACGAGAAAGCAGAGCTCTCCTGCCAAGCCTTCCATCTGGTTCTCTCCCTTTTTGGATGTGGCCTCCTTGTCAAAAGGAGAGACCCATCAATCAGGCTCCCAGGAGACAGTGGACATGTCACACTACACGGCATGGTTGGGTGGACATGGATTCTCATCTCAGCTCTGTCCCCACCTTCAGGCTGCAGGATCAAATCCTGCCTGCTCTGGGTTCTGCACTGACAAAGTGAAATTGATGTCAAAAGTTAATCACCATAATAATTTGCAATAGCCTTGCAAACAGTTAGTGCTAGGACATAAAATGTCAGTGTCTCTTTAATTTTTTTTAAAGGATTCCCATAGAATATAGAACTTAAAGTTATAAGGGAAATCTGAGACCCAGCCCCCAACACTTTTCACAGAGAGGCAAGAAAATTGGCTCCCACACTGAAAGATCTTCTGTCTCCATTGAATTCCTCGTAGGAGTAATTTGATACTTATGTGATTTTAGTCAGGTGAAGTGAGGGACTAGTCAAATAACTAACTGTGTAATTATGAATCTTATGTTTGAGCTGTATGACCCTGTCCAGACTTCCAGGGATCAACTGTTCACTCTGTAACTGTATTTGTCAAATGTAAATTATGCTTTACCTCAACCCTTATCCAACAATGATCGCCAAAGAAACAGGACCCATGGTCACCATCTGAAGATAATGGAAATGTGCCTCTTTGGGTTGGAGGAAAAGTTGGCAGGAGCAATTTTTGAATTTTTATGATCACCTTCCATGACTGGTCACTGAACTACTCACATAGTCAATGCTCAGTAAATTATTTTTGATTGATTACTTTCCAACCCCAGGGGGCAAAGATTCACATATTTCCTGGGAAATTATCAAGTTTGGTGCCTACCTGTGCCCACTGAGAGCAAGCAAATCATGTCAGAAAAGAAAAGGCTTAAAATTCCTGTGTTAGGTGTGCTGGGGGAGGGGGTCTTGTCCAACCTTCTTTTTCAAGATTTTCACATTGGTCTGGGAGCTTCACATATTACTGGAGCTTAAATAATCAGCCTTGGGCAATGCTTGCCACTTAGTCTAAATAACATCACTCTTGACAAGACTGAAATAAGTGGTCTTTATCTAAGATCTTCAAAGGGCTTTGCTAATGAACAGATGATATCATCTCCTCTGAAGATGGGAGAAACCCAGCCCAGAATCAAGTCCCACAGGACAAAGGAACCAACATAAAGATTAGTCTCAGATTTATACTAGTAGTATCCTAATCCTTATCTCTTAGTATGATTGTTGCAGGAGTAGTGTGTGCTCATATCACAGAGAGAGGAAGAGAAGGCCCTTCATTTTCAACTCTAGAAACAAACAAATGTGGACTCGTTATTTTGGCTGCCCATGACCTCTAAAAGATGAAATGGTCTGTGTGCAGTGGACAGCAGGAGCCATCCTTGAGCTACAAAAGGAGATTGGGGCCCAGCATGAATGGCATGTGCCCCAGTGGATCATTAGACAAACATGAAGTGACTTGACTGATGAAAAACTGGCAAAGGGCTAGAAAGAGGAATTGTGCAAGATCACATCAGTCTTATCATGCACCACAGCTCCTGTTTGCCTGGGGGCGAGTTCTTGTAGTCATTATGAGTTGTGCAAGAGCTCAGTTACACAGCCACAAGGAGGCAAAATGTGGGCATCAGAACCCACTTGGATGATATACACACACACACAATGCTGCCCACCTCTTTAAAAAATACATAGCTCATTGAAGATTTCTATCTCTACCAAAAGTACTGGAGAGCAGTGGCAAAACTGTGGTGTTCAGATGATCTATAAACACCAGTGAATGAAAATAAATAATACAGACATGATATTTGTAGTGGGTCTTAGAGTTTCCAACTCACATCTACATTTATGCCTCATCAAACTCAGTAAAATAATTGGAAAAGAAATAGTTATTCCCGTTCAACTGAGGAAGAAGGTGAAACTCAAGACCATTGATTTATTCACAGTCCCACAGCTGTTTGGGGGTTAGAACTAGAACCTGGAATGTTCAGGTGAGCATAGAAATTATCTTAAGGAGGACGGAAAGAAACGATACTCTTTAGATGTTTTATGAGTGAGAAGAAAGGTGGTCACAGTTGGTAGGATTCATTCAGAAAACCATTGGGCCATCCCTGTACGTCATTCTGAATGGACTTGGCAAAGGTCATCCTCACTGGAAGTTTCTCAACCTACAATATGGTCGTCAGTCATATTTTGTTATAATTATCTCATTAATCTTACGTGAAAGTTGGAATTTCTGTCATTCCTGACCCTGGAGGGATGCTTCTCATTAAGATTCTTGGTTGAGTGGAAAGACCATCACCACGTTCCTTGGTGCCAGGGGAGCATGACGAGATCCTCCAGCTCTCAGGACTTTTGGAGACAGCCCATAACACCTGCCGCTTAGGGTTCTCGTGGGGCTATTTGTTTGGAACACTTGGAGACCCCAAGGTGGAAATCTTTCTGAGAATTGTTAGGCATTATGCTGCTGACAAGTGACCTCAGGCCTCTTCCTTCCAACTGCCTAGTCACCTGGGATAAAGCCATGCTGACTGGGAGGAAGGGAAGCCGTCCCCAGCCTGCTCTGAACACATGCACACACCTGCAGATAGTCACGCTTTGACCTTCCCTGCCATCTTTCAAAAGATTAAAGAAAGCACAAATTATTCAGTAGTACGTGAAACAGACACCCCCAAATGCACACCAAATGGCCTCAATAACTACCAGACATCACATTCCCTTCTACCCGTACCCCCCTCTTACCAGTGAGGCCCAGGATTAAATATCACATGGCCACCAGAGCACCCTAGATTCCCAGGCAAGATTTCAGCTCAGCAAGCCCTGCTGACAACCATCCTCAGGCAGTTCTGAGAGCATTGGGGGTACAGAGCAATATCACACCACTGGTGCCTAGGTGGTGCCAGGTGAGAAATGCCCATGGATCTTCCCTGAAGGGTCTTCTCCTGGTCCCCCTCCTTCTTTCCCATTTTGTTCTCACTCAAGGAAAAACCCAGCATCCAGGAAAGTATGGGGGTTTTGCACACACTCTTTCTGATCCCATTCAGTTTATTTTCTCTGCTTGAGCAGAAACACATGGAAGAAGCCACCTCTGGTTGCCAGAGAAGTCAGATGAGAAGACGGTAGAGTCGTCTTTTCCATGTTAAATAGTATCTAAGACAGTGGTTCTCAACCTTGGCTGCACATTAGAATCACCTGGGAATCTTTTTAAAATCCTGATTTCTGGGTCTCATCCACCGGAAATTCTGTTTCTTTCTTATGGGGTGAGACCACAACATTAGTAACAAAGAAACAGAATTTCCGGAGGATGAGGCCCAGAAATCAGGATTTTAAAAAGATTCCCAGGTGATTCTGATGGGGGGGGTGGGAGCATGGGTTTTTGGGGAAATTTCTCGGGAAAGGGTTTTTTTTTTTTTTTTCCCGTATGGACGCTTCCGGGGGTTTTAAGCTATTTGGAAATAGGGGGGGGGGGCCCCAAGCCCAGGAGAAAGGAATCAAAGTTGGGGCGGGGGGGGGAAGTTATATTTTTTTTTGGGGGGGTTTTGGGGAGGTTGGTCTGGACTTTTGGGCGCCCGGTTGAAGAAGTAAGAGAAAATTAAGGGGGGGGCGGGGGGTTAAAAAGGGGGAAAAAGTTTTATTACAGTAGACATCAGGAATCTGACAGAGACTGCAAGATAGTGAAGTATTTCTTCACAATTAGGAACATGTCTTCCCACCGTTCCCAGACCGATTCTTACACACACACCATGTAGATCTCTATCCTGACTTCTCTGAGCATAGACTAGATCCATGGTCAGCAAACTGCGGCTTGCAAGCCACATGCGGCTCTTTGGCCCCTTGAGTGTGGCTCTTCCTAAGCCTTAGGAGTACCCTAATTAAGTTAATAACAATGTACCTACCTATATAGTTTAAGTTTAAAAAATTTGGCGCTCAAAAGAAATTTCAGTCGTTGTACTGTTGATATTTGGCTCTGTTGACTAATGAGTTTGCCGACCACTGGACTAGATGATTCTTGAAAGCATTCAAAATTAAGTAGAAATGATAAGTAGAAGTGATAAGTCATAATGCAGCTCTCTTTTCCATCAGATTTTGCAAATGTGTGGGATGTCTGGGCCACTCCCTTTGTTAATCCTTTTTCCTCTACCTGGCCACATTGTGATGCTTGCTGTGTTTCCTATCTTCACTGAAGATGGTTAAGGTCAGAGAAGGTGAAAACTCACCCACTTAGATTTACTAGTTCCCACTTACCCTGAGGACCAATATGATGAGAATGAACTTGTGTAAATCAGGTCAGACATTTAATTGTGCATTTTCAGTAGCTTTACTCTGAATAATAGTACATTATAGTTAATGTTCACCAATAGATTAGTGTCCAGAAGTTTCTCTGGGAACTGTACAATAGACTGTGTAAATACAAATCAAATAAAAAAGACCTCTGTCTGTCTTTCGCACCCTGCTTCTCCCCACAGTGGAGACATTCTCATTTAGCAAATGAATCAAATAATGAACTTAAAGCTGTGTTCTTGGTTGGTTTTGAGTTACACGTTAGTTAAGCCTCACCTTGGGTGTTAAATATTAGCCCACCATTGGCCCCTGGCTGCAGTGTAGGTGTAAATGTTTGACAGAAAAGTACACATCCCAATACACTAGCAGGTGCACCTGAGCGACTTTGGAAAGCTGGTTGGTGGGAATGGAAATGAACATAGAGTAGAAATCATCCACTGTGGAGACCCGGGACAGTGTTTCTGTTAAATCATTTGTATGCTGTTAAGTGATTTACATTCTCATGGGACCTGGTAATCCCAGAAATTCGATTCCAGGCATTCCTCCACATCCCAGCACTGCCAGTCTGTGTCAGTGACAGCAGCCTTAAAGCTCCTTCAGCCGTTTAAGCGTATAGAATTATTGTCCCCTTTCTTCCATCTACTCTTGTTAGTTCCCTTAGCCCACACTTCTAAGGCATTTCAGTAGCAAACATTACTACTCATCTTTGAAATTCCTAAGTCTGAAGGAAGCAGAACCATGTCCTTCCCACAAAAGATACAGGTTTGCTTTAGTGCATTGTTTTGCACAGGGGCACATTCTGGACCACACACAAAAAATTAGAAAACTCCATGAATTGGAGTTTAGTTTATAATTCAAATGAAAAGTAACTCTTGTTTTAGCTACCATTAATGACAGCTGTGATTCTGAAAATATGTTGGCTAAATCAGTGTCCTAATTGGTTTAGGGGAGCACACCCTCAGGAAGGTCACACACTGGACAAGAAGTTTGGGGTTGTCTCCAGCCCCATCACTGCCACTAAGGCCTCCTGACTTTGGGCAAGTCCCTTACAGTTTTTGGACTTCTGTTCTCAGTGTAAGCAGGGGCTGGACTAGCTGTGTCTAAGTCTGTCCTTACTCTAACTTTCTGTGCTCCAGTCACTCACTGCAGGATCTAGAGATGTTAGAAAGATAACAGTAATTTGACAACAGAAGTATCATGTTGGTTACTTTTCCTATTATTCTTTCACTAGTGGCCTGATGCACGAAATTCATGCACATTAAAGGGGAATTAATTAGAGGAAATATTTTAATATTGCTATTTGTTCTTTCTCTATAATAGAAGTGTCAGAGATGAAAGAAAATTAGTAAAATGTATATGAAAATCTCCCTCCTGTCAGAGTCTGGGGCGTGCCGTGGATCCCAGAGTCATGTCCCCACCCACCTGTGCGCCCCTCAAAATCACACGAGACCCAGTCCTGGCCAGCCCCACCCCCGTCAAGCCCCACAGGGTGGGGGGTGTGGCCTCAGGTCCCCCAGCCCGGCCTCAGGTCCCCTGGCCCCGGCATGAGGGTGCGAGGGTGAGATGACCATTTGCATATTAGCTCTTTATTATATAGGAAGAATGCTGATGGACTCCAGATTTCTCTTCATCTTTAAGATCTGAACTACAGGGTGTCCCCCCAAAAATGTATACACACTTTAACAGTTCATAGCTCAATTTTGAAAATAAAATGTATTTTAATAAACACTACCTTTATAATTATTCAAAGTGTGTGTATACATTTTGGGGGGACACCCTATATATAACAATACAGAGTTGTGTGCTTTAATTTTTTAAGAAGGTAGGTGTCATGTTAGGTGTTTATACTACACACACAAAAAAAGAGAAGAAAAAAAACACCCACATACACCCAAAGGGACTCAAGGAAAATTTTGGAGGTGATAGATATGCTTATTACTTTTACAGGAGTATGCATTTGTCAAAACTCAATCTAGTTATAGATATTCAACACACGCAGCTAGTTGTGTGTATCAATTATACCTTGGTAAAGCTGTTTAGAAAGGAGATATGAACTATATACACATTGAAAATATATATATTAAATAGAATAAAATATATATATATATATTTCAAAAGTTTTATGTCCTTTTAAGGCCATGTCCCTAGATCATGTTTAAATATTTGGGGAAAGGATGAGTAGGCCAGAGCGTTTTTACACTGGAACTCCAGAAAGAGCTGACCCATAGAACTGGCTGCAGTGGCAGCCCACAGCTGCCTCACACTCCTGAGTGCAGGAGATAAGTGTGGTGACCGAGGAACTGTATTCTTATTTTTTTATTTTAATTTAAAGAGTCACAATCCCGTATAAAGTTTCCTTCAATAAAGTCTTACTGTTGGTTTTGAAGTAGAGTTTACAAAGAAAATGCAGTTCATTATCAAGCAACCTTACTCCATTGACTAATCAGATGAACAGATTTGTAACAAGCTGGGGACTGACCCACTCCTTAATTTCTCCTGAAGATTAAAAGATGACGCCTTAGAGCAGTGATGGCGAACCTTTTGAGCTCGGCGTGCCAGCATTTTGAAAAACCCTAACTTAACTCTGGTGCCGTGTCACATATAGAAATTTTTTGATATTTGCAACCATAGTAAAACAAAGACTTATATTTTTGATATTTATTTTATATATTTAAATGCCATTTAACAAAGAAAAATCAACCAAAACAATGAGTTCGCGTGTCACCTCTGACACGAGTGTCATAGGTTCGCCATCACTGCCTTAGAGACAACTGTGCTGGCCCAGCACCACTGGGTCCATTCTGGCCAAGAGCCGTACAAAGGATGTCGGGAGCTCTTGGGGCCAAGTAATTCAGAGGCGTTGTCTCAGGACCCAGAGATGCTCATGTGTGTTTGAGATTCTGGGGAGCCCTTCAGGAAAAGCTCCTTTTAGGGAGATGGCGACTTCTTTAGGGAGAAGTTGCTGACTGAGTAACACACCTTCCTTGTCATTTGTTTCTTTGCAGGAGCTGATTGATGTGGACAGCGAGGTAGTGTTTGAATTAGCCTCCTACATTTTACAGGTAGGTAGCCCTCCCCGTCTGACCACACCCAGAAGAAAAGGAGTAAGACTTAGTGCAAAGCCAGCTGCCATTCCACAGCTCGGGGCCTCCAGTAGCTTAGCCACAGCAGGAAAATAATTATTAGGGACACTGTATGTGGCTGAAGTGCCTCCCAGTCTGTCAGGGTCATTCCTGGAGCCTTCACGGAGCAGGTGGTTGTAGCCATCCACCAATGGGACTACATGAAGGCAGTAAATAAGAGCTCTGGTATTTCAAAATGTTAAGACAGCATCTCTACAAAGGAAAATCACGTGTGTAACCTGAGCCTGAGGGACAGAGATCATTCTGGGACCCCATTTTCTTCAGCTTGGCGTTCTCCCCGACTCTGGAGAAAGCCAAGTAAACAGCAAGAATTAATTGCCAGGACAGTCACTTCGAGTGCTCTCTAGAAAGACAAGGAAAATAACTTTATTTTATGCGAAAAAGAGGTGTATCAAATATGAGCAACATTGGTGATATTAGCAACACTGCAGGATGAATAGAAATTATGTCATCAGCTTACCCCTTCCACAAAGATTTATTGAACAAGTACTTTGTTCAAGGCATTCTAGATTCACTAAAGGTTCCACGGTCCCTCCCTGGCTCCGAAAGTCTTTAGTACATTCAGAACATAGCCACACTACACGACAAAACCACGAGTAGCACAGAGACACAGACAGTGCTGCCCAGACACACACTCTGTTTGAAACTCGTTAAAGTAGAAAAAGTAAGAGCAGGGCCCAGCAGTGGAAACTTGTAGTTTGTCATTATTAGTCACATTCTTTGTATATAACTTTCTGAAGTTTAGTTTAGATTCTTATATTTCAGTGGCAAATGCACATGCCCCTTCTTAATTATATTTCTGTAGATGGGACCATGGCAGCATAAGCTGCACTTACTCAGTAGAGGAGTTGTTGTGACTATAGAATGCATTTTAAAGTATTTAACATGGAGTTGGAATGTTTCACAGTTGTTGAATTTTTTTCTTCCACAGGAGGCGAAGGGAGATTTTTCTAGGTAAGTTTACAAAAGTTTTTTTGCTTAAAAATGCATTCCATTGCATCTCTATTAAAAGAAAGTATTCTGCCCTAGCCGGTTTGGCTCCGTGGATAGAGCATCAGCCTGTGGACTGAAGGGTCCTGGGTTCGATTCTGGTCAAGGGTACATACTTCAGTTGCAGGCTCCTCCCTGGCCCAGGCCCTGGTCAAGGCTCGTGCAGGAGGCAACCAATTGATGTGTTTCTCTCACATCGATATTTCTCTCTGTCTTTCCCTCTCCCACTCTCTCTAAAAATCAATGGAAAAATATCTTCGGGTGAGAATTGAAAAAAAAAAATTAAAAGAAAAGACAGTATTCTTCCTTTTGTAGGAACACACTTTATAATAATAAATATTTATGATGAGATCCAGCTCGCAGGAAACTGACACGTCAGGCATACAAAATATAATGATAGTGAGGATATTCTGTACTAAATAAAAAACCGAGAGGCTACTAAAAGGCTGAAATGAGAACCCTGTGTCACGCATGGCCATGGAGTTGAGGTTTGCCAGTTGTCCGAGTGTCTCTGTGAATCACCACTGTGGTGTGAATAAGGCCGAAGATAACCCTGGAAGTCCTAATACAGAAGTTGACATCTTTATTTTCCTCTCTCAGTTTTAGTTCCTGACCCTCACGGGACAAAATGCTATCCCACAGGGGGGTTGTGTTCCTGAAAGTGTTACAACATAATACCCCTCCCCCCTTTTACTTTTCTTTCTTCATGTGTCATGTTAGAGACAACAGAGACAGCCTCCCATTGCGGAGCCTGCATGCTGCGTTCATACGCCTGGAGAAGCACAGTTCAGTCCCGCCATCGTTCCGTAGGCACCGCCCGCTCACCAGTCTGTCAGGGTCATTCCTGGAGCCTTCACGGAGCAGGTGGTTGTAGCCATCCACCATGAGACTGTTTGCTCCGAGACAGACCTTATTCCTGGGATTCTGTTGTATCCAACTCCCGTGGGGAGTCCGGGATAGCCAACTCTTTGGAATCAAGGTCTAGAGGCGGAAAGACCAAACCACATGTACAAGAGGACAGAGCATCGAGGCATAGGATTCTGACTTTTCTCATGCTTTGGGGCATTTGATCTGTAAATGCAGCACTAACTGCTTCAGTTGGTGGCCTGCCTGTACTGGTCCAGCTTTGTCAAGTTCATGCTGACTGGTTCTTCGGCTCTTAGCTGCTTTCTCTTTCCTCTCCTGTGCATTTCTAAAGCTTTCCAACACAACATGAGGTATATGTTCTCATGCAAATATCTCAGCAAAAGCAAAAAAAGTATTTGATAACCTAAAACAAGGATTGGCAAATGTTTTCTGTAAAGGGCTAGACAGTTAATATCTTGGGTTTGCAGGCCATACAGTCCTGTTGCAGTTATTCAACATCCCTCGCTCTACGTGCAAAAGCAGCTGTAGACAATCAGCAGTGTTCCAATAAAACTTACTTTATAGACTTTAAAATGTTAATTTCTTATACATTTCCATGTATTACAAAGTATTATTCTTTTATTCCCCTCCCCAATTATTTAAACTTATAACCCGCTTAGCTCACAAAGCAGAGGACTGGGTCTGGCCAGTGGGATACGGTGTGCTGACCTCTGACTCAAAAAGGCAGTCCCTTCAGCTCTGTTTGAATATTTGCATAAGGAGACCTCCAGCCCCTTTTATTTAGGTTTTCCAAGGTCTTGCCATAAGGCAGAGGTAGTCCATGTTTTTGTTTTTTTTTCAACTGAGGCTTTTTTACAGTCTAACTAGAGGCCCGGGTGCATGAAATTCGTACATGGGGGAGGGGGAGTGGGTGTTCCTCAGCCCATCCTGCACCCTCTCCAATCTGGAACCCCTTGAGGGATGTCCGACTGCCTGTCCAACTGCCCGATCTGGTGGGATCAGGCCTAAACGGGCAGTTATACATCCCTCTCACAATCTAGGACTGCTGGCTCCCAACCACTCCCCTGCCAGCCTGATCACCCCCTAACCACTCTCCTGCCAGCCTGATCGATGCCTAACTGCTCCCCTGCTGGCCTGATTGCCCCTAACTGCCCTCCCCTGACAGCCTGGTCACCCCTAACTGCCCTCCTCTGCAGGCCTGGTCACCCCCAACTGCCCTCCCCTGCTGGCCATCTTGTGTCCACATGGGGGCGGCCATCTTGTGTGTTGGAGTGATGGTCAGTTTGCATATTACCGCTTTATTACATAGGCTTAGGAGACCTTGAACACTGTAGGTGGCCAATCACCATTCACTGAATTTGTTGAATGAAACATTTTTAGGATACAAAAACTACACTTTGTTGTGATTTTCCTTTGTTACCCTTTTACACCCTTCATTTGGTATTGGAGTTTGGAGGTTTTGAGGTACTGTGGGAGGGCTCAGGGCATGCCCGGCCCATCTTGCTCAGTCCTGATAGGCCGGGCCCCAGCAACAAGCTAACCTACCAATTGGAGCATCTGCCCCCTGGTGGTCAGTGCATGTCATAGCGACTGGTTGACCGGTCGACTGTCTGTCCCCTGGTGGTCAGTGCATGTCATTGTGAGAGGTTGAGTGGCCTTAGCATATCATTAGCATATTACACTTGGATTGGTTGAACAGACGACTGGACGACCGGGCACTTAGCATATTAGGCTTTTATTAGATAGGATGGTCCAGGGCATAATTCTAAGATATTCTAGAACCCAAAGGATCAAATAACCTTTTGAACTAATGGTTGCACCAAAAAGGCAAAGTAACTCTTTTGTAGCCTGAGGGTCCTGATCTATAATTTCCTAAAAAGCTACCTTTGCTCAGGACACTATTATTCTGTTTACATCTTACATATATTGTATATATGAATATATACAAAGTGCATTTATGGAAAATGAGTACTAAAAATCTACAAATCACAGGACCAGTTGCCTTGAAGCAGCAGAGGAAGAGGGTTATTTTATAAAAGGGAGAAGTCAGAAGTGCTGAGCCGCCTGCACAGAAAACAACCGCAGAAAGACAGCCCAGAATCAAAACCCTCTTCCTCATGAAACCACAGGCTCTTCTGTTTCTTCTTTTGGACTCTGAGCTCAGCAGACCCCAGAAGCCTCATTTTTACATAGCACCCCTTTTTCTGTCCAGTTAAGGGAAATGCTCACTTCCTTATCCTACTGAATTTCACAATGAATTCTTGCGTTCAGTGTTGCTGAAAGAAAATGACTCAGGTATAGATAGATAAGAAGAATTGCCCACAATAGGAAGAAATATATGTTATACATTCTAACACATGGTGGACAAATTTATAGGATATCATTAAAAGTTTAGGAAATAGTCTTATCTAAAAACAATATTTTCTCTCTTGTATTATTTTCCTTAGCATAGTATGTAGTCATTGTATTTCATTTCCTGTTGTATATCTAGTAAAGTGAATGTCCATCAACCATCAGGAAATCAGTAGAGTTGGCATGTCTGTTTAAAAACAATTGACGCCTAAAAACTGTTAACCATGGCAGTTTTATAGTCAAATATTAGGTTGAGAAGGGTCAACACAGTTTAAAAACAAAATGTTCTCATTCGATAATCACTGCTGAACATTAGTCAACTACATTTTTTATGACTTACACATACTTTATTCAGCACAAACTCTGAAGTAGTTTGAGTGCTTAGCACTGCCATTTCCTATTAGAAAATTTTTAAACTTCAGGTTATTGTAGAAAATTCTCTTTAAAAAGGTAAATGCAGGAAACACCTCATTTAAGAAACTGAACGGGACATTCAAATTATATGCCTACATTCTAATTTAATTTAATAGAAGCCATTGCTACACTGTATTAAGTGACGTGTTACAAGAACTTAAGTTTTTGTTTTTTCCCTGACGGGACCTTAACTGAAAACCCTAGTGGCCAATCTCTATACCCTGACTTTGAGAATCGCCTCGCTTTACTTTCTGTCAGCCCTTCTGAAAGTGTGCCACCAAAAAAGAAGGAAAAATATCATTTTAAACATTTTGCCAAATTGGTGAATTGGTTAAAAAATACTTTATGCTGAACAGCACAAATAAATGCCCAAATCACTCTGCCTTTGATATATATATATAAAAAACCCATACATTAACAGGGACTAGTAAAAGACATCTGTTATGTAGAATTTTTTGTTAACAAGATTTATTGAAACCAGATCACTACAGCTCTGTTACTCTGGGCCATCTGCTGGGATCTGGAAATACCTTTGTTACAGAGGACCGGATGTACTGATGCTAATCATTAAGACAGGGTTCTACCAGCACAAGATTTATTAGGACCTGTAAGCAAACAGCACCTGAGAAAGGCTGATAGTAAGGCAATTCCGTGTGAAGATTGCTTACCTGTGCAGCAGGCCTGTCGTGTGCACGAGAGGCAATGGAGGGGCCTACATCTGCAGACTCTATTCCAAGTCAGCACAGTGACCAGAGAAGAAGAAGGAAAATTGTGATTGAGTACTTAGGGGTCAGTGTATGTGACATCTGTACAAAGTTAAATGCTCGTCCAAGTCGCTTCTCAGCACCAGTAGTCAGTAAAAAAAAACCTTACTGTATCTCTGATCTGTCCACCTGCAGGTTTCTAATGCTATTCCTTAAAAAGAAAGAAAATGCTTTTAGAAATAGAGCAATGCATTACTCAGTCAATAGAAATGAATAGCAGTCCTTCATTAACAAAGGAAATTGCCTTTAACCTCCATTTCAGAAGAGGAGATGGAGTATTTATTTGTGCTGAAAAATCCCTTTTCTCTTTCACATACTGCATGTTCTTGGTACTCTGGGATAGCAGTTATAAGCAAACAAGCAAATATAACCCTTCCCCAAGAAGACAAAACCAGACCTTTTAATATTTTATCTTCTGTAAACCATTGGACCATGTAATCTGGAAAGTTAAATGAAATTTCTGTGACCAAAAGACACCCTCTTGATTTTTTTTTTATTTTTGTTTGAAATGTGTTCTGCCTTTTTAAAGAGTGTTTGTGAATTAATGTGAACGAAACTTTGTTTACTGGTATCTGAAAATTCCAGGTTTGTAGGCCTTTTATATCAAACTAGATGATGTCATTGAGGCAGTCGAAGGTTCAAGGAAGAATTTTAGAAGAGCAACAGGAAAAGCAGAGAGCTAGTTTTCTTCTAAAGACTCTAGTAACATAAACGTTTGTATAGATTGCTATCTTTAAAAAAGATGCCAACATTCTTTTCTTGCCCAGCTAACAGACAGCATGAAAGAAAGTTGCTTAATCTAAAGCAGCCGTCTATAAATCACCGTCTATAAGTCCGGGTCTACTGGTGTCATTACTTTGCACTTTTACATAAGTGGTTTTACTACTACAGCTCAAAGCAAGCTCGGTTTTAAATCATTACTGTAGGCCATTTGATCATTTGGGGTATATTTTCCTACAGTTTTTAAAGTAGCCTCTTGAAAGAAAACAGCTGACACTAAGTACATAGATTCATTTGCTGAGACTTTTAGATACCAGTAATTAGTGAAAAATAGTTTGTGTTTGTAATCAACATTTGGAATACAACTTGCATAACCTCATAATATCTTGAATACCAAACCTGCAAATTTCCCTATTGTAAACTTCCTAGAAAAAAATTAATTAAGCTTGAAACACATGTATCAGCCCAAAGAAGAGTTTTTGTGGGAAGAGTTTAAATTTATATAATTCTCATACATTATTTTACCAAAAACAGAAGAAAAGGGTGTGTGATGTTTTCTAGTGACTTCACGACTTTGGGGGAGAAGCTGCTGGACCCTGTCAAGGCAGCCAGACCTTTTGAAAGGAACAGAATAGATGGAAATTTGAAACAAAATGTTCAGTGGAAAAGTTACAAATTGTGACAGAAAGTTTTCTTTTGTGCACAAAAGTCTATTTTACTGAGATTATCAAGTGTGTAATTCACATTTTTCAAGTATAGAAAAGTATTCAGATAGGGTCTTTTGCACGATAATATTCTTCAAATACCATGGGATTTTAGGCATAAAATAAGGAGGAAATGTTTTATTATGATAAATTGCCTTTCTTGTTAAGAATTTAATATCAAATTTTGATGGCTATGATACTATGACAGTTTTTCAGAGTTAAGATTCACAATCTGAAGGGTGAAGTTGTAGAAAATTAGTTGCTTCGTCTTGTCTATTTGAGTAAAATTATTATCTTAAATTATAGATATATAAAATTTTTTAACATGTTTTGAATTTTACAAGTATAAAACTATGTTAGAAATTCAAAAACTTTTCATAAAAATTCACAAAACCCTAAGAAACCAAACTTACTGATCAAAGAGGAAATATTTCCTTAAATAAGTTAGTAATTAGCATCAGAAATAAAGGCTCATAGTTCATCAATATGTTTGTAATTTTTGCCCTCTATGATTGGTAAATTAGTGTGGCATATGTATCCATAAAACATGCCCATAATCTAGAAAAATTCCCTATGCTAGAAAAATCTCAGGGCCCCAGCTGCTTCCTTTTGTCTGCAAATGGTCACACAGTGGCAGGAGAGGCGTCCCGATAGCATCCCTAGCCACCAGCTTCGGGAGCCCACACTATACACCTGAAAGACAATATGTCTCCGGAGAGAGGCAGGCGTTCTCATTTTTTTTTGCTAAAATCTGAACTTTTTCTAGGTTCACAAAAGAAGAAGATAGGGAAAGGAAAGGAGAGAAAATACTTGCGTGTGGCTTTTAAAAATCAAGGAAGAAAAAAATCTGTTTGTTTTTTATTAACCTTAGGAATCTGTCTCAGCGTTTTCTACATCCATTGTGCCATTGAATAAGCAATCCAGGTCCACAGTGCATCTCTGAAACTAGAATCCCAATGTTTTTGAATTCAGAAATTCGGAGGATTTAGACAGGAAAGTCAATTTTGCTTTTCCCTGCCCCCCCCTCTCCCCCCCCCGCCCCCCCCCCCCCGGCAGGGGCTGGGCAGCACTGTCTGCTGCCCCCGTTACTGCTCCTGCACCAGCACAGATGTACCACCACATGGGAGAGAGGAAGGTCAAGGGTCATCCTGCGGGACAGGTTAGGTTGCCACCAAGGGGGTTGTTTGTTTCTTAGCGCTTTGCAGATTTTGGAGCTGTGGATAGCGAGGAACTGTAATACTCTTTTTTACTTAGGAAATACCTCTCCCTGGAGAACTTTACCCTCATGATATGCACAGAAAATATGAAGGCGTTAGTGTGACACTAGCACAATATTACCGTTTCTGAGTTTCAGGTTAGTCCTTCGTGTCACACTGGTATAACTTTCAGGGTCGCCTGCTCTCTTTATTGTGTCAGTTCTGGTGCACACATCCACAAACACTCGTTTCAGAGAGGATTCTTCCACGCTGAGTGTATCCCCAGTGCCCCAGGTTTATCCTGCCAATTATGAAATCTCATTGGATCTGAAGGGAATCTTCTGAACAGCATTTCCTCGTCCTTTGTAGGAAAACAAACACATTGTGGATTTTGCAATCCTCCTATCAAATTTAACTTTTTTATTTCTTCACTTTATGATGGCTCAGTGAAATTTGTTGTTGCTCTTATTTGTGGTAAATTCCTATTTGATGTATTGATAGAAATCTTAGTGTTATCTGCTGTAGATCATGGGAACTCTGTGTGTTTTATGAGCAGTGCAGGCAGTAGAAAAGATGCAGCATCAACCCCCTCTATCAAAGACACCGAGACCACATTTTTGCTGGCAGCATTAATAACTACCCAGATGTTTGGGATAAAATCTGGTTAATATTAAAAATAAGAAGACTTTGGTTTTATTCCCAGTTTAGCAAACGACTGTCTCAGAGCCCTTTTTCCTTTCTTTAAGAAGTGATCACTGTTTAGGGTGTTTTATAAGTTGGCATTTATCAGGTGCACTGAACTCTGGGGAGGTGGCTGGATGGGGGACCCTGAGAGAGGAAGCTGGGAGCTTTCAGCACATTTGTTAGGATTTAGCTCCTCATGTCTCTGGAGATAGAGTGACCAGTCTTCCGCTGGGGCAGCTTTCTGTACTGCGGCCACAGAGTTTGGCCAGCTCCCTGACAGGACTGGCCACCTCTCAGTTACTCCAGATGTTTACAGACAGCAGAAAGGCAAATAGAACATTTCTACATCGATGTCCTTGGGGAAGGTTTAAGGGCCATGGATCCCTTCCAGAACGTAATGGATTTGGACGGGCTTCATGCCTTAGTGATTTCTTGCTGTATTTGTCTGTGTAACCTCACCCTGGGGGAAAGCTTGAGAGCCCACTGCAAGCTCCAGTGAGGAAGTCAAACCTGGGCCTGTCATCAGGGAAATTTGTTTGCCAACAAACTAGTGTTTGGTGGTAAGACAATCCCTTCTTCCTTCAACTCCTTCCTTCCCCAAATAAACTGTAGACGTGATGAGAGTGAGTAAAGCCAAGCTCAAACTTCAGCTTCATTGCCTTTCTCACAGTTTCATCCAATAAAAAGTTCATCCCTAAAAAGTGCCTTTTGATAGACATTTAAGGCGCCATGCTAGGCACTGATGAATCAGTGACTCCACTCCCCTTTCTCAGGGACCCTATTATAGCTAAATAGGGGAGAGAAGATCCAGAAATTCATCCTTGTGGGCTCTCAAGTGTTTGGTGAACTGAATATTTGCTCTAACTATGCCTTAGCAGCATATGAATAAAGATTCCAAACCCTGCTTGGGAATTGAATTTTCCTGACCCCGGAGCTTACCTGTTTGAAACCTCCAGTGGCTGACATTGTCTACTGGATCAATTTGAATTCTATCAGCCCGACAGTGCAGGACCTCAAAATTTTGTGCCTAATCTTCTTTTTATTTAGCTTCATTGCCTTTTATATACTATCCACTCTAATTGATCCCTTCGGTTCAGATTACATGGCCTCCATGCTCTGCTGTGTTCCATTGAGGAGATCCAGGACAGACCTCCCCTTTTCTCCTTGCAGACCCTACTCCAAAGCCTATTCCTACACCAGAGTCCATGGGGGCTCCTTCTTTCTTCTGAACTTTTAAATTTTGTTTGAATCTACATGATGAAACACTGCTCATATTGTCAGTTACCTTGTCATTCCTTCCTCTGGCCTCCCACACTAAATTATGAGCCCCTTTTAGCTGAGTTTTTGGGGTTTTTTTGTGGGGGTTTTTTTGTGGAGTTTTTTTGTTCCCCGACCATACCTTCCACATAGCAGGGGCTCCAGAAATGCCTCCAGCTTGTTGGTTATTAATTGACAAATTCTTGCCTTCCCACTTAGATGAAAATAGTTCCAGTACTTGGATGTATTGACTCAATAACAAGTTCAACTTTTCCTTCTGGGTGGTTGTTCAAAGCCAGAATTTACAAACACCCACTACCACTGTTTCTTAGTCCACCTGAAAAATGCCCTTTCTGGGAACAGCTGTAATGTCACCACCCACCACACATGTGTTTCTTTGTCACCACATACATGAACTGAAAGTATTGGAATGGTTTTGCCCAGTGCCACTTGGTATCGGAAGGGCAACTGCTGTTCCATTGCTGTGGGCAGCATTCCCAGCTGGGTGGGGACTCGGGAGGACACGTCCTCCAATTAGCCATCCGACTATTGGAGGGGGGGAGGTGGTGTTGTCCATATGCCTCAGGAGCTCCTGTCTATGACTGTAGTGTTCCTTCCTTCGTATTTCCTTATTGAGCTGCTAGCTCACCGCTTGTTAGATGTTACTGCCCAAGGTCCCTGTGGCCAGTGTTTGCCTTGTTTGGGGTGAGCAGCATGGAATCTGCTAGACTGTGGTCCAAGGCAGGATGCCACAGGGTGAGCGTCATGGACTCTGAGGGGCCTTGGTGGGCCGGTATAGGGAAACACCCTTTAAACAGAACCTCCCCCAGTGGATACCACTAGTTGCCTCTGGAGGTAGAGAGTGGGCGCAAACACCCAGAAATCTGTCCAGAGGGGAACCGAGCATTTGAAGTGCGCTGGTTACACAAGGAGCGGTTAATGTGTCATCTGTACCTGAGAACACGCAAGTCTGTGGGAAAAAGAGTTTCTGGGGCCTGACCTCCTCCTCTGGTATAGTAGACTATACCAGATAGTCTACTTCACACTTCCAGAGTAATTTCCATTTCTAAGTTATTTGTCATCTTCCAGAAAGCAGGTTCCAACGTGTAGTCAATCCTAGCAAAGAAAATTGGCATGTGTGTTAGTGAAGGAGTAACTCTCTGGGGAAAAGCCACCAGGTGGCCTCTCCTCGGAGCCCCAGGAGCCCGTGGCAGCGCCCCAAACCAGGCAGGCACACTGGTGACCCTTCTCCCAGGTTCGGGCTACTCAGGGCCTCGGTCTGTGTGCAAGGTTTGAGAAGGAACCACAGCCACGTGTGAGCTCTGGGCTCTGCATGTTGAGTGTGCTTTTCCTCTCTAGTAAGTTAGTAAGTAAATAAGTAAATACATATAAGGAAAGCACTCCTTCCTCCCACCACTTTTCATTAAAGGGGAACCTATGCGAGGTCTCACCGTGAGGCCTGGTGCATGGTCGAGGGAGGGTGAGTGAGTTTCTTGGCATTCCCTCTGTCTCCGCCCTGTCTTGCAGCAATGAGGTGGTGAGGAGCGACTTGAAGAAGCTGCCAGCACTTCCCACCCAAGCCCTGAAGGAGCACCCTTCCCTGGCCTACTGGTAAGCCGTTTCTCTCCCAGGGGTCTTCTCCAGGAGCGAGCCCTTCTGGGGTGTGTGAGGCTCCAGACCAGAGCCCCCTCCCGGCCATGCAGGGTCACCCCAGACCCCAATTGTATATTAAGTGGCTGGGGTCTCCATGAAACCCGGTTCTGCATTTATTTGAATGACGCAGTATGTGTGACACTCTCCTTTTCCCATTTTCTTTCATTTTTAAAAAAGAAAATCCTCTAGAGTTTCCCGTTGAAAGCTTCCCTCCTTGGAGATCCTTTCATGTGCTGCTCGGGTTTCCTTGTGGAATCCCCTCTTTGATGGCAGGATGTGCGGGGGCTTGAGTTGGGGGAGGGCTGCAGGGATTTTTCTTCACAGAAGAGCAAGGTTGATTCTTTCATTTCCCCACAATGTTTCATGTCTCCTGTGTTAGCTGCCATGAAACATTAAACCATAGTTCATCTGTCAGGCCTGAAACTATTGATTCCGAGTGAGTCGGGTGTCTGAAAGGTGCCCAGATTGGGGGTTGGGTCACAGTGGAGTGGGGCTTGCATTCCTGGGTCCTGTGCTGAATTCTGCTGGGCGCACGGACCCTGACCCTGTCCCTAGGAAAGCACAGTGCAGCTTCCCCGTATTCCTTCTGACTCCTTACCAAAGAGCATCGGAACTGCTTTTATAAAACACAATTTAAAATCCCAGAACAAGTCGATCCTGATAAACTATAACGTGACTCTTACAAACACTTCTGTGATGTGCTTTGTAAAGTTTACAGATTCCTCACAGTTCATCTTATCTCGTGCTTTTCCAGTCCCACGGGGGCTTGAAGGGATTCCTGGGCCAGGGTGGGGCGATCTGACGCACAGGGCACAACAGGAGTAAAAGCCAGTACAAGTCATTTCTCCCCGCGAGGCCCGGGATGGGCAGCTGGGCAGGAACTGAGAGAGCTATGTGGGCTGGCACCCTGATTTCATCCCTCTGAATGCTTTCATTGCCATTCTTCCTTTGATAACTAGTGGCTTTATATCGTTTCAAAGATGGAATCTGTTGCATGTGTCAGCTCCCGGACTTCCAGCCTGGCCATCTGCACCTGTGAACCCCAGCAGATGGCATCCCGTCCCCGTGTTCCTGGAACACTAATGCCCTCTCCCCAGTTCCGTAGGCCCCTGGGCCTTATCTGCTCCCTGCCCCCCCTCCCCCCGCCAAGCTGTTTCTTTTCAGGAAACCAGTGGTGAAGGAGCTAGAGACATAAGGGTTTAACAATGCGAACGGAACTGCTGGCAGGGACTAATGTTAGTGGGTTGTTTGGGAATCAGAGTTGCTTGTAGCCTAATCCATTTCTCAGATAGCTCCTCATTCATTTGTTTCCAAACATTTTTTATACCCCATGCTTATTTCAGAGTTATGAACTCCTCTCTCCCCTCTAACACACTTCTCTCCCCGACCCTTCTGTGTCTCTGTCTCTATCTCTGACACACAGACTCCTTTCTTCCTGTTCACAGGTTCTCTTTGGTCAGTAGGACATCTTCCTCTCCATCCACATCTGTAACTGTCTTTTGAGAACACCCCTCCGTTTCTGTGGCCATGCCAGCACCTCCCCCATCCCTGTTTAGACTCACAGACACCTGGCCACCATCTCAGTGCACCTGAGGATGCAGGACCGGGGAGGGACATGCCCTCAGGCTTCACAGCCCAGGTGATAAACAAATAAGCCAGTAGCATGGGCCATCCTGATGATGAATTGTTTAAAAACACCAACTAACAAATGGGCCTTCACCATATTTCATTATCGTCGGCTGGTTGTGGTTGGCTTTAACATTCCAGCCTACCTATTTCGATTTTTAAAAAGCAGAGACACCAGGAAAGGGATAAATGCTGATCATGCTTCTAATAGATGTAGACTGGAGACAGAGCCAGCCTCCCAAGCTTATTAGACGTTTTCCCACTCTGCCTCAGCGTCACCCCTTATCTGCAGGCTTAACCATGACCCTTTGTAAAAGCTGGAGAAGGCCTTCATTCACACTTCACATCACAGTCTTCATCAAGTTGCCCATAGTTAAAATTGCCTGGTCATTCCAAAATGAAGGATGTGCATTTGCTGTTCTTCGGGGCTCTCCTGCTCTCCCTGGCCTTTGCAGATGCAATGGACAAGCTTGGGCCAAAATAAACCATAGGGAACTCCATCCCACTCGTGAGCGGAAGCATCGCCACCCGGTGAGCAGAGCTGTGGGTCTAGAACCTCGGCCAAGTCCCTGCATCGAGGGGAGCTCCAGTTACTCCACTGCCTCGATTCCCCACCTGGGAAATGGGATGAACCATACCAGCCTAATGTGACTGTACTTGAAGGAGAAAGTAAACTGTTACATAAGGCAATTTAGAAAGTAGTGAGAGGTATATCATAACACTAAGTAACAGAGCAGTAATGTTTCTGCTAGTTTTCCCCATGCCTTTAACAAACTGGGACTTCTCACTCCACGTGATTCCCCTTCCAGGGAGGCATCTGGAGCATAAAGTTATATGCTGAGGGTGACAGAACCAGTCAGGGTCAGGTCCCTGACCCGGATTCTTTCCAGTGCCTAGTTTGTGAATGCTAGCCCACCACATGTTGGGGTCCAGCCCCAGCGGGTCCAGGGGTCCCCAAAGGTGTGGACGGAGTCGGCGAAGAGGGAATGACACGGAGGCACCTGATTTGCCTTTGCATCACCCGTGTGTCTCCTGGACCCCTCCTCTGCAGAGGTGCTTTAACTTAGTGACATGACCCAGCCCAGGGCCAGGGCACAGCCAGCTCCAGTCACTTGTCTTTTTTCTATATGAACTGCCTTGTCCTCCAAATAGTGTCTTGCTATTCTGTTTACTCTGGCTGATAATTATTCCCTTGAGTCCCTAGCACCAGTCTGGGGTAGTTGGGATACTGCAAAGCCCTTGGTCCATCTGTAACTTCCGGAGGAGGGGCCAGAGCAGGGCGGGAGGCAGGATATGTTCCTGGTCAGCTGTATGGCACGTGGGACCACAGTGTTTCAATTGGGGCAAAAGGAATGGGGAAGGTGAAGAGGGAGAAGGGAGAAACTGTGGCCTCACAGATGGTCTCAGACAGCAGGAGAGACAGGGTGAGCGAGGTGACAGGTGAGGGTCCTGCAGCTGTCAGGCACGTTGAGAACCCATGGTCAGGCATTCAGGCAGTGTTTCTGGCTCAGTGGTGTTTTCCCTGAGCCTCGATTGTGTTCAGAGCTGCAGCACTCTATGGATTTTCATCTCTTCAGCTCAGCCAGGTCCTCTCTCTCAGAGCTAAGAGGGAAATAGGCTCATATATACACTGACTTGCTTGACCCCGGATCTAGAAGTTGACCCCACAAAATTCCAGATCATGTGGTAGGAAACGTGCCAATGCAGCGTGGATTCAATGGGCAGGTGGGGAGGAATCTGAACAGGCAACCCTGGGACGTCCTGACCCACCTCTGCATGTCTGTTGAGGCTGGTGTCTACCCAAAGAGGATGCTTCTAGAGAATTCTGTCAGAAGAGGGTTTTGTCACACTCCATGCAGAACCTTCATGGTGTGTGGGCGCTGAGGAGAAATAGGCTGCATCTTCCCTTTGAGGACAGAAGGTGCCCAGATGCCACAGAAACAGCTCTCCAGCTAGAGGAAGGGCCCTTAGAGGATCCGACCCCAGTTCCTGGTATATATGAAGGCGCTTTCTTGTGAAGAGTCATACTACTTTACATGCACCAAATTTCAGAACACTAGAGTGAAGAGATATTCATAAAGATTAAAATAGTAAGTGGAAGGTAAATAAATTACCCCTAAGTAGAATGTAAGGAACATATAGGACAGTGATGGCAAACCTTTTGAGCTCGGCATGTCAGCATTTTGAAAAACCCTAACTTAACTCTGGTGCCGTGTCACATATAGAAATTTTTTGATATTTGCAACCATAGTAAAACAAAGACTTATATTTTTGATATTTATTTTATATATTTAAATGCCATTTAACAAAAGAAAAATCAACCAAAAAAATGAGTTTGCGTGTCATCTCTGACACGCGTGTCATAGGTTCGCCATCACTGATATAGGACATGTTACCCCCTGAAATGGTCTAGCTGGAGAAGAAGAGGTGAAAAAGGCTGCAGATCAGTTCTGGGATAAGTTAATAGTAGATAATAAAGATCCACCACTGAGGTCTTGAAGGTCCATCCCTAGGATCTGAGTCCGTCATAAGGTTCCAGGCCATATGCCAGGTCACAAGGCCTAGGCTTTTGGACCTGACTCCTTACTTAGCAGGTGGAATGTGCCTCCCCTGAGACTCCCAAGCTTATCTCTGTGCTTCCAAAGGCAACAGTGGGAGCAGCCACAGCTCCCACCTGGCTGGGCCCAGAGACACTTATCAGAGAGGCCCCTCCAGCCCTCCACCCTGTCAAAGAAGTGTTTGGCTAGCCATTAGCACCCAAGGCAAGAACTGATCTCTTCTTGTTTGGGAATTAAGAGTTCAGAAGATAAAAAGGGCGTTCTGAGCCTTTCATCATGGCCTCATGCTTTGTGTTAACTAGGCCCTAATTCCAAAACTTTCCTCTCCTCCATGGAAGCCCCCCACCCTGACATCTGATGCAGGGGAGGTAGGTGTGGATGTTCTGGTGAGGTTCTGGTGTTCTGCCCTCCCCCGGCCAGTCGATCCTCTTCCCATCCCCTGTCCCCTGCCCTTTCCAACTGAGATGCCTGCTCCCCACTTCTTCCTCTTCTCTCATGGAATCATGTCTTGCAAGGAACTGACCCAAAACCTGAGCTCTAATCTTAATTCTGTGACGATAAGTCCAAGATAAAGACAGTGAGAATCCTCTGAGGGGAAAATGGACTTTTTAAATCAGTTTGGAAATGCCACTTCAGGACAAATCCTTTTTCCAGGAGTTGTTGGCTCCTTGGAGCTTCTCAGGAGTTTCTGGGGCTCAGAAGAAGCATCTCCACCCGGCAGGTGCTCAGCTGTTGACTTAGTGTGATAACAGAACCCTTTTCTTGTACTTGCAGTGAGGACCGAGTGATTGAGCACTACAAGAAACTGAATGGCCAGACCAGAGGTCAAGCTATTGTGAAGTAAGTGCCCCCCCGTGCTCCTGAGATCGTGTTATGTCAGGGTGTTCAGTTCTTCTCAGAAAGCCATATCTCCGGGGTTGGGGGCAGGGGGGTGATTCAAGTTAATTTCCAAGTAAATAATCACTCCAAGAACTTTATCATGCACACACACACACACACACACAAATATGTACATGATAGTTCTGCCAAATAACCACCCCATGTGTGTGTGTTGTCTTCCCAGCTACATGAGCATCGTGGAGTCTCTCCCAACCTACGGGGTTCACTATTATGCAGTGAAGGTAAGTAAATTCATTTGATGATGGTTGTTAAGCCTGTCATAAATTTTAAAAAAGAATCTCATTTTTAAAAAAAAGTTTCTTGAAGATTTTTGGGGGCATGGAGGTTGGGGAGGATTTGGTCAGGAAGATTGCAGCTTCAGAGGGATTAGAGCAACCTTTCCCTAGGCTAGTAGGACTGGATTCGGTTACTCTCCAACACTCAGCTTTGCTTTTGAAAAGTGGGTATGACAGATCCCTACCTCCTTTCATTCTCAGAAGGACCCTGGAAGATCAGGGTCTCAGAGCCTCTCAGTAGGAAGATTCCATCGAAATACATGGAACTGTAGAGAACAGAAACTTTGAGCTGAATCAACAGTGTTTTTCTTGGTGGTCAAATGCCACACAGGCAACTTGAGAGGTGGACTGGATTGTCAGCTGACAAATGGAATGAAGGACTAAGAAGACAGGATCTGTCTCCTTCAATATTGTGATGGCAAGTCCAATGTGACATGGACCCCATTCTAAATTCTCTTTAACTTTATTCATAATATCCCATATTGGGATCCCTTCTTTGAAATAATAGATAATGATGTACCCATGTGTCCTTTTCTATGATGAGAAAGCATAATTTCCCTTCCTTACTTTACCCCAACATGAAAAGTTTAATAAGTCATTGCCTCCAGGCCAAAAAAGAGCAGGAAACACTTCTGAATTCAAGATACTTTCACCAGACAACCTGAGATTCTCTTGCTCTTCTACCAGTTTCTTTTCTCTTGTTTCTGCCCAACTGTATTTTTAATTTCTGTAGACTAGAACATGCGCCATGTTTTATTCATCTGTGTCACCTGTGCAGTTTTCACACTTTGCATGTCCTTGGTATGCATTTAATTGCCTGTATCATCCAGTAAACTGCAGGCATTTGATGGCAAACACTGTGTTGCATTTGGTTATATATTCTTGGAACCCAGTGTAGTGCCTGGCACATGGATTTACTGAGTGTTTATTGAAAATTGAATTGAGTAGTTGGATGTATACATTTCCATCATGGAAACAAGTATTGGAACACTCTTTGTGGAGCCCAGTTCTGAGGCATATGCAGGGACTCTAATCCCACCCAGTAGCTCAGCTCAGGATCTCTTAAAGCCTGAAATGGTTACATTCTTCCTGATGCCCTACCATAGTTCTTCCTACCAATGGAAGCTCTTTTTTTTTTTAAATTCTCACCTGAGGATATGCCTCCATGGATTTCTAGAAAGAATAAAGGGGGGAGAGAGGAGGGAGAGAGAGGGACATCGACCCGTTGCCTCCCACACCCTGGGGGATCACCCAACTGGGGATCAAACCCACAATCTAGGTATGTGCCCCAACCAGGAATTGAACCTGTGACCTTCTGGTGTACAGGGCAATGCTCCAGCCAGCTCATCCCCCCAGCCAGGGCCCAGCAAAAGCTCTTAATCCCTCTTCATCTCATTCACAGAACTCATAGAACCATCACAACCATCTCTTCCCTTCTCAAGCCTAAACTGTAGCATGTCATGAGGAATGTGATGTAATCTTTTGCGCTATCTCTGATCCCAAAAGAGAAAGATGAATTCTCTAAGGAGATTACCCCGTGTAAGGCCGTGCCCCGGAATGTGGCCATTGAAGTCAGTGGGCAATTGGGTTTTACAAGAAAAGAGGCTCGGAATGCACTGTGCTGGCTAAGCCCATTTCCACTTTGTTACCACAAAGGAAACATGAGGATCCAACAATAGTTCCTGACATTACAAGAAGCATCTCACAGAAAGCACACTGTCTTTCTCTTTTGTGGAAATAGTCTTTGGGGATAGGTAGCCAGGGGGCTGCTTTCAAGAATGGGAACCAGGAACTCAGGAATTCCTGGACCACATTCTCTGTTTGTTCTTAGTTTGATCTCATCTCCATCTCTTATAATTGAAATAGAGATTAAAAATTTTGTTTCTCTAACTACCCCCACAAAAATCTTCTAGCTATTGAAAGACTATAGAGATGCAATGTTAATGAAGAAGATGTATTGAAATGGATAGATTGGAAGTCTTTGAGATAAGGCTTCACCTATTCTTTTACTTGCTTATTACACCCATGTTCCATTTCTTCATCAGCCCTGGAGCTTGACAAAAAGGTGGCCTCTGATATCTATGATTTCTGCCTTCCAATAAAACTTCAGAAATGTGCTCGCTCCTTTGCAGTGTTAGAAACCAGCAGTAGGCCTTCTGACTTTCAGAGTGCCAAGTGCACGTGTGGGTTTGGATTTTGGAATCTCTAGGCGTAAGCAAATGCTCTCCTGCTTTCTTGGAAAACAAACAGGAATCCAACAAGCCTAAACCACCGTAGCAAGACCCCCTGTTTGGTGGCCTCGCAGATGCCATATCCTGTGGTGTGGCGACAACCCCTACCTATTCAACCTAGCATTGCCACAGCATTGGGTCTCTTTGATGTCCTGTTCTCTGAAACCACTGCAGTGCAGAGGCAGGGACCGGGGTTTTATAGCTTTAAAAAACTTTTAAAGAAATCTTACACCCTGAAACTTTTCTAAAAATTCAAAATATCTTTCTTTTGCCCTTTAGCTTCGTGCTCACCTTGAAATAACTCTGCCTCACAAGTATTTGGTATTTGAAAACCATGAAGCCAATTTTGAGTTTTCAGGACATTTACAATGGGGTGTATTTGGTGATTCATCGATGTGGCGATTAGGACAAATCTGGGGAAAGGCTGCTTGATAGGCCCCCTGTCAGCTCCTAGCATTTGGGAGCTTGAATTAACAGCTCAGTTATCCTACTTGAATGTAGAATTACAGCTTACAGTCTGGGGACAAGAGGTCTCTGTTAAAGGAGTAAACAGAGGGAATTGGTGTTTCTAATTCAGTCCTCAGAACGTCTAGGCTTCAGTGTTGCTGCTTTGTCCACAGCATGAGTCACACAATCCTGCTGGCACCCTGCTGTCCTCTTAGGGTGAGCAGGGCTGCATGGAGAGCACCTGCTCTCCGCCCTTGCTCTCCTAAGGGGAGGGGAGGGGCCTTAGTAGAGCAGGACTGACCCTTTGCTGTAGTTTATTTTTCTTTAAAATTAGAGGAATCTTAAATATAAGTTACTAAGTGAAAGAAGCTAGTCTAAAAAGCTACTATATGGCCTGGCCAGTGTGGTTCAGCGGTTGAGCATCGACACAGGAAATAAGATGTTGCCAGTGTGGTTCCTGTTTGGGCACATGCCCGGGTTGTGAGCTCCATCCCCAGTAGGGGCTGTCCAGGAGACAGCCAATTGATGATGTTCCTCTCTCATCAACGTTCCTATCTCCCTCTCCCTTTCTCTCTCTCTAAAAATCAATAAAAACATTTTTTTAAAAAGCTACTGTATGATTCCAACTCTATGACATTCTGAGAAAGGAAAACTGGTTGCCAGGAGTTGAGAGGGAGTGGAGGAATGACGAATAGTGGAGCACAGAGGATTTTTGGGACAGTGAAAATACTCTGTGTGATATTATAATGGTGGATACGTGTCAGTATGCATTTGTCCAAACCCATGGAATGTACAACACTTAGAGGGAACCCTAATATAGTGGACTTGGAGTGTCATGTAAGAAATGCAGCACTCTGGGGGGATGTTGTTAGTGAGGAAGACTGTGCATGTGTGGGTGCAGGGGGTGGACTGGAAATCTCTGTCCCTTTCAATTTTACTGTGACCCTAAAAGTGCTCTAAAATTTTTTTAAATTATTTTTTTGAGGAGTGGTCATCCCTGTCCCCATGGTCCTTTCTAGCTCTGAGCTGATGACAGTTTCTCTGCTCAGAAGGCCGTTTTATTAGAATGCTCAGCACCTCAGATTTTCCCTTGTGGTCCCCAGCACTGAAAGCCTAACATCTCAGGAGAACAAAGAACAAGGCATTGCTACTTACTCATAAAGGGGGAAGGACCATGGCTGTGCTGCTGGGTAGGAACTGAGCTGGGTCCTTGGCCAGGGCACTTTCTAGGGCACCTGTTCCTATCCCTGAGCATCATCTGATGACTGGGATCATCTGCTAAGGTAAAGTGTGGAGAGATGGGCTCCGTTCACTTCAAGGAGTTTACATTTCCTTGTCTTGAGATGAACCAGGAGGTCTTCTGTTTGTGCTTATCTTCTCTGTCCCATACTTACACATATCCTGTTGGTGTCCCAGGACAAGCAGGGGATCCCGTGGTGGCTGGGACTGAGCTACAAAGGAATCTTCCAGTATGACTATCACGACAAAGTGAAGCCACGGAAGGTACGTGCTCGCTTTTGTGAGACAGAGGAACAGCGGAGAAGTGAGTAAAATGTTATGCCGCGCAGCCTGAGGGCCTCTGGGCTCACCACGCCCTTGCTACTGTGAGTGTGTGCAAATTACTGCGCAGAAATCTAGCCTGAGCTCCCTGGGTAAATGGTTTTTTCCCATCAATAAGGAAAGTAAGCAGTTTTAATTATTTAAGGTGAGACTGGCTCAGCTCTCCCTGAGGAAATGGGCGAAAGGACTCTGAGGGATTGTCCTTTCCCTTAATTTCTGGGGGTGTTTTGCCTTCAGGAAAGTAGGGGAAGGTCATTCTTGAATCCTGAAACTAATCTGCATTTTCCCAAAGCGTGTGTGTGTGTGTGTGTGTGTGTGTGTGTATGTGTGTGTGTGTAGGAGAGCTAAAAGAAGAGATTGTAGGTCAAAAAGAGATGAAACATGAGAGGCATTCCTGCAAATCCGGTAAATATTTTATGGCGGGTCAGAAGTGATCAGAAATCTGGGGAAAATCAGGTCATTTGCCAAAAAGAAAGGAAAGCAGAGAGGGATCTGCAAAGTCATTGTGAACACAGAAAAGAATGTTTGAAGGGGGCACAGTGCTTGCGTTTTCTCTGTTTTCATTGACACACATTTTTCAGACCAGAACAAATTGAAAAATTATAAGGGAAAAATATCTCTGAGGCAAGAGCTGTCATTCAGATCCTCTGGCAGAAGATCATGGAGAAAGGCCGGTATATAGTTTAAACCCTGAAATACATATCAAAAGTCTCAAAACCACACTTGCTGTATGAGAGAGAAAGCAATATTGATCCATTATGTCATTCCAGATTGCTCTCCAGGCTTTGTTAGCCACGCCCAGGATTGAAATGCACATTGTACAGCTGAGCGTATCTCGTCTATCCTGTTACACCCACTCTCAGCCAACTCTTTATAATTGAATGGGGGAAATGGCCCGTGTTGGGGAGGATTTTCACTCAATTCATCAGAAGTCAGTTAAGTTCTAAGAATAGATCCTGAGCAAATGATGTGAAGGAATTCTGTCGTGGGAACAATTCAGTAGGCATCTGACTATTCAGAGCATGTTATTTTGTGGGGATCTCCCAAAACCCTCTAGTTTGCACTTGGATCCTGTAAAACAGGAATTGGACCCTGTGTTTTTATTTTCCCTCTGTTTTTCTTGGTCACATTGTCTCTTTCTTCCTGCTCCCCTCTGCCTCTTTCCCATATAAATGCCTGTGCTTTTTCTCCTCCAGTTTTCTCTTCACTCCCTCCTTCTTTTTATACTCACAGTCCTCTCTTTTCAACCTGCATGGTGGTTTTTTTCTGCTTGCAAGAACCAAGAATAAATAATGGCAGATCCTTTATCAAAATGCTGGTTACGCTCTATCCAGCTCTTCATTGCCCACATTGGTAGAAGGCCAAGGCCAACGTGGACACTTCAGTTTCATAGCCGAGTTCATTAAAATCCAGCGGTTGAATCCTCCTCTCTCTCTTGGAGCATTTTGAAAGACATGTTAACAAGTACCCATACATTTTCAGTTTAAGTTCTTAATATGTTTAAGTTTGCTTTGTTTCTCTAATTGAGGTACTAATGAAGATTGAAGAGGTAACAAGATAACACTTGGGTATGACACATTCCAAGGGCTCAATAATTATAACTGATAAATTCAGAGGCTCTTAAGACTCTAAAACAGATTTCAAGATAAGAAGTAGGAAGTCAGAGGTGTGAATAATCAGCCATTGAGTATGAGCTTTTACTCTCATTTGTGGAGCTTGCCCAGGTCATTTAACATTCAAAAATGTTAAAAGGTCAATATATTTATTTAGGATATTGGCTCTACTCAGAATGAGTTATTACTCAAAATAGCCTATTCTTCTCTAGCCTCTGGGGAAGTAGTTGGGATTCTCAAGTCTCCTGCCAGTGAGGGACAACCAAGCCATCAGGGTCAATGCTGATTCCTTCTTTCCTTCCTTCCTTTCTTCCTTTCTTCCTTCTTTCCTTCACTCATTTTTATTTCTTTTATTTTTATTTTTTTTAGAGGAACACAAATTTTATTTGAAGCAAAGGGGTATAACATGGCCAGTCACCTGAACAGTAAATAGATTTCTCTAATACTTTACTATATTACTTTTAATATTTATTTTCATATTTTTTGTATTTTTTAATTTTTTTAAATTAAATCTTTATTGTTCAGATTATTACAGTTGTTCTTCTTTTTACCCCCCATAGCTTCCCTCCACTCAGTTCCCAACCCACCCTCTGCCCTTACCTCCCCCGCCACTGTCCTCATCCATAGGTGTACAATTTTTGTCCAGTCTCTTCCCCCAGACCCACACCCCTTTCCCCCCGAGAATAGTCAGTCCACTCCCTTTCTATGCCCCTGATTCTATTATATTCACCAGTTTATTCTGTTCATTAGATTATTTATTCACTTGATTTTTAGATTCCTTTGTTGATAGATGTGTATTTGTTGTTCATAATTTGTATCTTTACCTTTTTCTTATTCTTCCTCTTCTTAAAGGATACCTTTCAGCATTTCATATAATACTGGTTTGGTGGTGATGAACTCCTTTAGCTTTTTCTTAACTGTGAAGCTCTTTATCTGACCTTTAATTCTGAATGATAGCTTTGCTGGGTAAAGTAATCTTGGTTGTAGGTTCTTGCTATTCATCACTTTGAATATTTCTTGCCACTCCCTTCTGGCCTGCATAGTTTCTGTTGAGAAATCAGCTGACAGTCATATGGGTACTCCCTTGTAGGTAACTGACTGTTTTTCTCTTGCTGCTTTTAAGATTCTCTCTTTGTGTTTTGCTCTTGGAATTTTAATTATGATGTGTCTTGGTGTGGTCCTCTTTGGATTCCTTTTGTTTGGGGTCCTCTGCGCTTGTTGGACTTGTAAGTCTATTTTTTTCACCATGTAGGGGAAGTTTTCTGTCATTATTTCTTCAAATAGGTTTTCAATATCTTGCTCTCTCTCTTCTTCTGGCACCCCTATAATTCGGATGTTGGTACGCTTGAAGTTGTCCCAGAGGCTCCTTACACTATCTTCATATTTTTGGATTATTTTTTCTTTTTGTTTTTCCGGTTGGGTGATTTTTGCTTCTTCATATTTCAAATCTTTGACTTGATTCTTGCGATCCTCTAGTCTGCTGTTGGAACTCTGTATAATATTCTTTATTTCAGTCAGTGTATGCTTAATTTCTAGTTGGTCCTTTTTCATAACCTTGAGGGTCTCACTAGATTTCTTGAGGGTCTCACTAAATTTATTGCCGGTTTCTAGAAAATTCTTGAAAAACCTAATAACTGTGGTTTTGAACTCTATATCCAGTAGTTTGCTTTCCTCCATTTCTGTCATTTGTGACCTGTTTCTTTGTCTCCGCATTTTTTATGCTTCCCTGTGTTGATAGAGTGGCTTTCTGTGCTAGGTGTCCTATAGGGCCCAGTGGCTCAGCCTCCCCACTTACCTGAGGTGGACACTCTTGGTGCACCCCTTTGTGGGCCTTGTGCACAGTCTTGTTGTAGTTAAGCCTTGATTGTTGTAGGTGTCACTGGGAGGAATTGACCTCCAGGTCAATTGGCTGTGAGAGTCAGCTGTGTCTACAGTGGGAGAACTTCTGTGCTGGAGACACCCTTAGGGGCAAGACTTGCTTCAGTGGGGCTTTGGTGCTCACTGAGTCTGCCCCCTGAATGTGTCCCTTATGGATCTGAGGAGTTATAATCTGGATGGTCCCAATCTGACTACTGGGTACACTGGCTCTTGGATCTCTAAGGAGGTGCTAATTTAGCCTCTACCTGAGGCTACCCAGCAGGAGCTATGGAAAGATCTGCAGATTCCTCTTCTTTGTTTGGGGTTTGGAGGTGCCCAGATGAGGTCCAGCTGTGAAGCAATGCAAGCTGCTGTGGGGCCTTGGGCCTTCTTTTGGATGTTCTGGGTCTCTCTGACCCAGCTGCAGTTTGTTAGGTAATTTTAGATTGCAAAGGGCCAGGTCATTCATATGCAAAAGCCTCTGCACACAGCTTGGGTAGGACAAGGTCTCAGGGAATCAACAGGGCAGAGCAAACATCTATGGTTGATCCTCAGCCCTGCCCTAAAAGGTCAGTGTCCCAGTAATCGCTGCAAGCACCCTTGAGAGAAAGCTGCCCTCGAGTTCCAACCGATGCCAGACAGTCCAGTTTCTCCCCGTATGTCCCCAGAGACTCGCCTGGAACTGGAGTTCAGAGCAGTTGGGAGCTTGTGTCTCCCTCCTGATTGAAAAAGACAGCCGTGTCCTCAGTTGCCAGCCCTTTCCACGTGTGCCCCTGTACCTCTGCACTTTACTTCTGCACCTCCTCTGAGTCTCAGTGTGCTTTTCTCTTTCCTTCTAGTTGTAGAATTTCCACTCGGCCAGCCTTCCTGTGGTTCTGGGTGATGTCCTTTTTGTCCTTTAGTTGTATTTTTTAAGTGGTTGTGCGAGGAAGCAGTTTCCAGTGTTTACCTATGCCGCCATCTTTGTTTTTTCTTTCCTTCACTCATTTTTAAATGTTCATTGTATAGCTGTTGTGCCAAGCAGACTGAAGGGTGCTGAGATAAACAAGAAACACGTCATATCCTCAGCTTGCCCAGGCTACCTGGAGAGGGCTGTGTGGCAATTGCCTCGGGTACCAGTGCTATAACAGGCCTGTGTGAGGGTTGGTGGTGAATTAAAGGACAGAGTCTCTCCTGGACTTACAGGGGAGAGACACATATTCATAAGCAGCACAGCAGGGCTGGGTCCTAAAGGGTGGACAGAAGTTTTGCAGATGGACAGATGGGCTGGGGAGATGTGTGGGCTGAGAGCCCTGGGCTCAGTAAGGCACACGAAGGAGAACTGGGTGCCTGGTGGGGAAGATATGCACCATTGAGGCTGGAACAAGGGCTGAGAGGAGGCAACTACAGAAGGGGCTGAGGAGGCCCAGCGGCCGCTCCCCCAACCCTGAAGGCTTTGCTAAGAGGATTTCCTCTTCAAGGCCCTGGGATCCACTGAGCATTTGAAGCAGGGGAGTGGCCATTTCTGATTTTCATTGTCATGGAAGCATCCTGTGGCAGCTGTGAGGAGGTGGGTAGAAGGAACGCAGGACAAGACTTGCAAAGCCTGGCCTTTATCAGTGGTGGAGGCCAGAATTCGTGGGGGCCTGGGATTGGCTATCAGTAATGGGATGGATAAGGGAAAATGGAGGGAGATGTTTAGGAAGTACATATGGTTGACCAAAGTGTATGGTGGGAGAGGGTGGCAGTCAGAGCAGAAGGGGAATCTAGAATGATGCCAGGCTTCTTGACCAATCAAAGCATGGATATGAGAGAAGGGTCAGTACGTTCAGTTTGGACATACAGAGCTTGAGGCTTGCTGGGACATCAGGGTAGCTGTGATAACCGGACATTGGGTATTCTCAGTTGGAGCTCAAGAGTATCAAGAATTTCCAATGCATAACTGAACCAGAGACTGCACAGAGAAGAAAGGGAGAGGCATTCAGCACATGGGGAAAATTACCAGGAGCTGGGATTAGATTTCAGGTCCCTAGCATGACTTTCCTGTGAGACACAGAGGCAGTCCAGTGGCATGGCCTGAACCTGATATAATTTGGGGAACGCTCTTTAAGAAATGAATGTACAATCTGAGTGTGAAATTAAGAGCAGGCCTTTGAAATCCTGTAAGAGGAAGAAATGTCTAAGTTTCATTAGCCCAAGGCGTACCTGCCTCTGCTAAGACCTGGGATGAGACTTAAAGACAAAATGAGAGACTAAACCAGAGCCAAATTAAGAAGTCACAGCTGCAAGAAGAACCATGCTGGTGCTTGTTCTTCTTGCATCAGCATCTTCATCATCATAACAAGGCCGTGTAAGGCACCTGTGGGTCCCTGAAGCAGCGTGTGTGCCCTGGCTCCAGACCTGTAAACACAGAAGAGAGAGGCATGCACGCGGTAACTACCTATGCAGATTCACATGTAAAGTGCCCAAGGGCTGCCTTCAGTGCTTCAGGCCAGTGATGCTTACCTTTGGATGAAAATCAGAAATCACATGAAACCTTTTGAATATATAGATGCCACCGTCTTCCCCAGTCCCACTGACCCCCTCTCTGACCCGGCCACTGAATGTTCAGAAAGCCTCTCTGATGGGGAGCTGGCCAGGAGCACCACCACCCAGCCGTCGGTGCTTCCTTTCCAGACTCGACCTCGGGAGGGTCAGCCAGGCTCTGCAGGGTGTGCGGCATAGGAGAGCTGGGGTGCTCCGAGGCACAGGGCTCAGGTGGGCCAGCTCCTGTGAAGGATGGCCCTCCAGGTGGTGCCACTCCGCTTCCTCAGACCAGGCACAGCTGTCTTGAGCCCCCAGCAATGTTCAAGAATCCTGGAGTGGCGCCCAGCTCTGTGCACCTGGAGGCCCTTCTTTGGCAGAGGTCCTGCCTTACACTTTGACCCATTTACTGGGACTGCCACATGGTGCCACAACAAAGAGCCAACAATTCAAAGAGAGACCGCGGCAGGGGTGGGCCTGCTCCCTGTCTCCTCAGGGCCTTGAGGCACCTCTGGTGCCCCTGGCACGCAAAGCTCTAGGAGCATCAGCAAGCCGTGAGCACGCCAGGCAGCTCAGCAGCCTCCTGTGAGAGTTCACTCAAGTGGTTCCTGATGGCCCACCAAAAACAAACTTAAAAAATGGGTGGCTAATTGCTGTCCCGAAATGGGCAGGGCAGTAGCTGGTTCCAGGCTCCCTGGTTGGGGTATAGTTTGCCATTCTGGTCGCAGAGTCTACCCTAAACTGCTTAATCCTCATTTTGAAGCCCATAGTGACTATGGGAGAGATGGAGTCAAGCACAGGGCGCCTAACAGGTGGAATGGAGAGTGCATTTTCATCTCCTCCCAATCACACACCCCATATGCTACCTCGGCCTTCTAAACAAATGGGCGCCCAGCCTTGCAGAAGTACAGCCCAGCATGCAAGCTGCTGATGTTTGTTAGAATAAAACCAGCCTCTCCGCCCTCGGGGCACACATCGAGAACAGCCAGACAAGGAGGAACACCCAAATAAGGTGATTTGGCTTCTGTGTACATTTGGTCATTCAAAGTCAACTTCAGAAGTTTAGAACTACATGTGCAGAAGAATAGCCCTGCAAAAGCCAATCAGTAAGTAGGACTTTAAATAAGGAAATCCTATGATATATTTACATGCTTCAGAATACTAGCCCTTGCTTGCATGTAGGAGTTCTTTAAAAAGTTCAGGCAGAACCCCAAACAGTATCCGAGGACAGGTTGCAGAATTTCCTATAAGCTATTCAGTATCATCCCATCACCTCTCACTAAATCCTTCTGTTTCTCCTTATCACCCACCCATGTTTTCCCTCTCACTCAGCCTGTCTCCCCACTTCTGTGCTCCTGTGCTTACTAAAATGCTATAAGACACTTTGGAACTTCCTTTTGATTATCTCAGCTCGCCTCTCTTCCTTCCCATAGCTATGGTTTGATGGTTTTTATGCACAGTTGTTGAGTGTGGCATTAGAATTCGGGAATGGCAGGATCTGCATGTCCAACTGCTTGGTTGAGCAGTGGTGAGAGGTGGAAGGAAGGTCACAGTGGTCAAACGAAAACATCTCACAGCTGCGTAGATAATTTTGCCCTATTTTCTCCTAGCTGCCAATTTCCATTTCAACATGTGTATGTGTGTAGAATTGGAATGCTGGGTAAGAAGGGTGTCCTTTATTTCACACGTTACAGTTCTGTTAACTTCAGGGAATAATGAAACTGCCATATTGGCATTTGGGCACTAGAAGTGTTTGCATTTACAGCCAAGCAAAGAGACCCAAGCCAGAAAGAAAAAAAAGAAGGCAAGGGAAGGGGAGGGGAAGAGGAGGGGAAGGGAGGGAAGGAAGAAGAGGGGAGAGAAGGGAAGGGAAGGGGAATGCCAGCTGTGTAGAGTGGCCACGGTGACATGCCTTGAACTGATGCCCATCGCTTTAGGCAGTGGTGCCTGTACAAGCAGGACTTTTCCCTTTTTCTTCCTTAAGAGCATTTGAATGAAAAGTTTGTGATGTATGTTGAAGAGGCATTGTTTATTAATTCTTACAGAGCCGGGGTCACATGGGGCAGAGATAAATAAAGTGGACCTGCATTCCTTAGGTCAGAGCCCTAAAACACTTCGAAAGCTCTGATCTTTGGGATGACCTGCCCCTTTGAACCATTGGGACCAAAGGTATTGGAAGGTCAGCCTCTCCCACATTTAAGACTCAACTCCCCACCGGTTCCAAACTGAGCTGCTTCCTGTCGTGTCCTTGTAGTTGGCACTCTTCCAACAGACCAGCCATCAAATCCTCAGAAACCGTTATAAATTACGACAGAAATGCTTTTCGAACGGGGCGCCAAGAGAGTTAGAATAAAGGCCCCTCCTGCAGGCTGTGTCTGAGGCTGTTAGCGTTAAAGAACAAATAGTGTGAAACTTGGGGCTCCACAAAACCTCCTCGAAGGAATGTTCAGTATCTGCAAAGCATCACTTACGGCTGCAGCCCACTCACCAGCCCATATTTAATGAGCTGTCTCCACTGGAGAGGAATGGCAGTGCTGGTCCTTGTTGCATTCAGCAGACAGCATTTACTTATTTATTTGATGTGCAATTAGGGGCGCTTTTATGTATACTTAGATGCACAATTAGGAGCACTGTGGGTCCCCTCTGAGGCATTAGGAGAAGGAATGAGACTAAATGGTCTGCTGCCGTCCCCAAGAAGCCAGTGTGGCTTCCTCTGGTTCCTAAGAGTATTGAGGATGCAGGAGTATTAGCTCAGGGAATTGATGCATTACTGTCACCCCCAGGTTAGTAAAGATTTTTGAACTGTCTGAGATGATGAGACAGGAAGAGAAAACAATATTTACAGGAAATATTCCATTAACTGTGAATTGACTCCCAGCAGAGTCCGCCTGCTAAATTATTCAGCGTACTAAGCACTCCATTAAGCGCACTGCTGACTTAGTTTTCAGCTTCTGTTTGGATGCACTTGGCTTATTTGGGGGTTGCTGAGTCCTCCACCTTGGCTGGCCCTGGGTGGGTGCCTTCCTCATCCCATTATCTGTATTCCTGTTGGAAAGCACACACTATGAACCCCAGAGAGGAAAAACTCCACTAATGCCTTTAGCATTTTCAGCATTTTGCAGCCTTTGCTCTTTCTCAGGGTTGGATCAAAGGGCCTCAGCGGTTGCTCCCTATCAGTCCTTTGGATCTCATTCTGCTGAGGGATCTAGAAGGGTTCAGTGCCTGTGAGTGACAGGCCCTGGCCATGGGTCACCTAGGAGGTACTGCCTCACAGCTAAGAGCAGCCTGCCCGAGGAATCATGGGGTGGGCGTGGGGGACATAGAGAGTCTTCCATCTACCAAATAGTGTGAAAAGTGGGACTCCACAATAACTCTCCAATAAAGAAAGAAAAAAGCCATCGTATTCTAAGAAAATTGGCATGCCCTTCCCAAAGCATCAATACTGTATTAGACATGCTCTTCTCCAATAATAGGCATAGCTGAATTCTCTCTCTCTGAACTAGGACCCCCCACCTCCCCTTCCATGCAAGAATTGCAGTCACCTGGCAGCACTGAGCTGAAGCTTTAGAACTTCAGTAGAGGGTGTTAATAAGAAACCCTCTCCAGTAAAATGGCCCCATACGAGAATGACCAGGTGCCTGTCGTGTGCCAGGTCTGCTCTGGGCTTGATCCCCAATAGGGGGTGTGCAGGAGGCAGCCCATGGATGAAGTTTCTCTCTCACTAATGTTTCTATCTCTCTATCCCTCCCCCTTCCTCTCTCTCTAAAAATCAATAAAAAACACATTGAAAAAAAAGTTCTTCTGAGAGTATAGCACGCCAGGGTCCCTGGGGAGCAGAGTCTGAGCTGGATTCGCACCCTGGAAGCTCATTGGGCAGTGCTCTGGACCTAACACCAGTGAGGACAGGGAAGGAAGCCGGATTCCGCAGAGAGAGAGCTGAGCTGTAATGAAATCTGAATGAGACTCTGAATTTGGAATGACCCTCAGAGCCACTGTCATGAGACTGGGAACCAAGCCTGCGTTCAATATCAAGCAGTCATTAGATGTAGGTGACCATATGGGGAAAGGCCGTGACCTTGGGCAAGGTGGCAATTCCTGGAAAGAGAATGACTCCTTCAGCCCTGAATGGCGAGGCAGGTCAGCACAGCACCGTTTGCCATCAGTGGTTCTGAGAGCACGGCCCTTGGACCAGTGGCAGCTGCATCACCGGCAACATGTTAGAATTAAAAACTCCGAGTCCCCACCAGAGACTCATGGGCTCAGAAACTCAGAGGCAGGCTGTGTTCTCATGAGCCCTGGAGGTGACTCAGATACAGGCTATAGAGTGTGAGGACCACTCTCTAGGGACAGGAAACTGGGCCCTTCCTCTGTGATTTTACTTTGTTGTGTCACTGTTGGAAGATATTTTAGTCTGTGCTACAATCAGATCCTTCCCTAGAGCAGTTACACCTCCATATCCACTCAAAGGCCCAAAGTAAATCTCAGAGTCTCCATTCTGATGCTATTAACTCACCTCCCTGTGTATTCAAAAAAGTTGTGGTAAACAACCGATTTAACCTCTCTTGTGCCTCTCTTTTTATGTCTGTGAAATGGAGGCTCTAAGACACAAGAAACAGTCTAATTTTCTTCATCTTGAACACGTTTACATTTCAAAGAGTTTCCTGTTCCCACGATGAAAGTGCTGTTGCCCTTGACAGAGCAAATATCATTACAGTCTCTTTCACACTGAACGGAGAGGTGAATCGCCGAGAAGAGCAAACAACGTCTCTTTGTTAAGAGGATTAAATTTTTTTCCCTGGTCATTGGACCTGGGAACCGAGGGTCCCTCAGTTCCCATGGGCTCCTGTGGAGGCCTTTTTGGAGCCTTGGTGCTGCGTAAGCCACGCTTCCAAGGACACCGGCGTGCATTGTTCTTGTATTCTTGCTGTATTCCTGTTGTATTCCTGCTGTATTCCTGTTGCATTCCTGTTGAAGCTGTCCCCACAGGGGCTGTGCTGGTGTCAGACTGTCACGCTGCAGGTTCTGGCATACCCCTTTGGGTGCCACGTTCCTGCCCCACCTCAGACTCCCTGTCCATTGCAGTGGCAAGATGCCTGCCCTGGCAGTCGAGAGAGCAGTTCTAGCTCCACTTCTGCAAGGCACGTCGCTTTCTGGCCCATGTCCTCATCAGCAAGGCGGTGAGAGATGACCAGGAGTTGCAGCTGAGAGAATCTTGAGAGTAGAAACAAGTCAGAGGAATGCAGTGAGGGCCAAGCTTGTTGTTACCAGGAAGGACTAATGAATAAAAGGAAGAATAAAATCAGCATGTTCCCCGAAGAAAGTAGTAGCAAGAAAAAACGCTAATTTCCAAGTAGGCCTTTGTTCTCCAGTTCAGCCAAAGCCCAAGCTAGATTTGATTCGATGACCAAAAGTCATTTTTCTCCCTTCCCCAGACAGACACAGCTGTCCCTTTGCGGGGGTGGGGCGGGGGGAGTCGCCCAGGGCTCATCCACTTCCCACAGCAGTGCCTGGCCTCAGACTCCGCCTCCCTGCATGAGCAGGCACATGTGACAACGCTGAAAAGGCCGCAGTACACACCCACGCTGATTGTGAGGACTGTCGGGGTCATATACATTTGATATTTATAACATGCAAATAACACCCCAGCGGACAAGCCACCAGCCCCCCTGAGACTCGCTGGCTTCTAAATCACTGGTGGTCCCAGAGTCCCACCACTCAGGGAGCCCCGCTGGCCTTGGATGTGATTTGAAGAAGCAAATCAAAACCAGTGTTGTTGGATCCCAGACCTCAGCATCAAGTGGCCCCACCCACTCCAAAAAGAACCAAGTATCTTAGGAACACAGTTGGTTTCTCTGGCTTAAACACCAAAGACTTTGCTAGTCTGACAAGAACACTGACCACCTGGGACTCAAAAGGCAAAATGCTTGGATCTCACACCGATCTTTTAAATGTGTCCTCCCTAGATAAAAATGCAGTCAGACCCGTGACTTTTCTGACCACTCCCAGGTAATGCAAAGCCACACTTTAAGTAGCAAGACGCATTGTATTAAGAAATTTACAAGAGCCAGAAAGCTCCAAGCTTGCTGTAAAGTTCCAGTCTCCCCTCTCCCAGGTAGGCTCCCCATCTCCTCCTTCAGCCATCTGACGCCAGCTTGGTGAGTAAGCAGGGATCAGGCAGCAGCCTTAGCTGTCCCCAATGTCGGCAGCTGCTGCTCAGGTGCTCCAGGAGACCCGAATTTACCCTCCCACTAGCTTTGCAGAGGGCATTCGCCCCCTTTCCCTCAATTTCTATCTTCCTGAACGCTTTATACCCCCCATTGGGGGTGAGGGGTTTTAGAGTCATCTAAACCATAAGGTTTTACATTTTTAAAATGCACATAATATAAAACTTCCCATCAGAACCATCTTTGTGTCCAATGAAGTAGTATTAAGTACATTCACATTGTTGTGCAGACAATCTCCTGGGTTTTTTTCATCTTGCGAAATTTAAACTGTCCCACTAAACAACTCCTCGCTTTCCCCTCCCCCTGCCCCCGCAACCACACTCTATTTTCTGTTTCTGTGATTGACTACTCTAGAAAGCTCACCAGCTGCCCCTGTGAAAGGCTGCGGGTCAGAGGGGAGGAGCCCCCTGAGCTGCCTTGGCCATGAGGACCCAGAGCCTTCAGGCTCATCTGCAGAGACCCCCATGGAGATCGGGGAGCAGGGCCTGGTGGGAGGACCTCAGACAAGTCCGGTGGTATATATGGGAGGAGGCTTCTTAGGAAGAAGAGGCATCACGGGATCTGGGGGTTTTGTCGGGGACTGCCTGCCGGCTCCTTGTAAGTAATTCATTTTACTGAGTTTGAACTGCAGAGCGTCTTATGATTCATGATTTATCCAGGCTGGGATTTACCAGTCCAAACAGTTAAAGGCCACAAGAAAGCTCCTGGTCACTTCCTGTGTCTCGCCAAGCCCTACACATCCACAGACCCACTTTTCTGTCTCTGGACTTGCCTGTTTCAGACATTTCATATAAATGAAAACATAATCTGTGGTCTTTTGTATCTGGCTTGTTTCACTTAACATGATGTTTTCAAGGATCCCCCCATGTTAGAGCATGAATCAGAACTTCCTTCTTTTTTATGGCTGAGTACTATCCCACTGCCCTCTGATGTTTACGTCAGCATTTTCTGCAATGACTTAGCACGTGCGGTGCCTTGGGTCTTTGCACCCGCTGTATTTCCTCACTCAGCTGCATAGCTTTGCCCCCCAGTTGTCTTCTGCTAGCGACTCAGCTGTCACTTCAGTGCAGCCTTTCCCAAATACCTTATTTACAGGGGCAGCCCCCTCCTGGCCTCCTCTGTGTTTGTCCTTGGAACCTCTTATCCTCTGACCTTCTTCCTGCAGAGTTTTCTTATGTATTTGCCTACCTCTTCCCTCACAAAAAATATAAAAGTTTTTATCTACAGTGGGGCCTTGACTTACGAGTGTCCCGACTAATGAGTTTTTCGAGATACGAGCCGTCTTCTCGGCCGATTTTTTGCTTTGAGTTGCGAGCTAAAATTCGGGTTACGAGCCAGCTTCAGATACGCCACCGCTAGTTGGCGCAGCGAACGTCACAGTGAATGCCACAACATCAACCCAGCATCACGTGTCTCACTCGTTCACTGTTGATTTGACATACGAGTAATTTGAGTTACGAGCTCCGTCACAGAACGAATTAAACTCGTAAGTCAAGGCCCCACTGTATTTTTTTTCACTGTTGTATGCCCGCTGCCTAGTCTAGTGCCTGACATGTGGTCGATACTCAATAAACAGTTGTTAAGTGAATAAAAACAGTCAGGGCAGAATATCCAGTAGCTTGTTGTGACCCACCACCGATGTTGAGGACATCTCCGAATGTGTGTGTAGTGGCCCAATTGGAATGGATAACTGGTAAAGCCCTATAAGGAAGGGTTTGAGAGTGAGACATTGCAAGGGAGGGGAAGGCAGGAGGGAAGCATGAGGGCTTCTCTAAGATTGTTGATGAGAAAATGAAAAGTCTATACAGAGTTCCCTACCAGTCCATCTGGACTGTTCCTTAATTTTCTTTTTTGTCTCTTAAACCAAATGGACCCAAAGAACTAGCAGCAATGACATTGAGAACGAATTTCTAGAGTCCGGAGACCGCTGAGCAGTTCTGGTTAATCTGGCTGCCTTGTCTTTCTTAGAAGCGGGAAACATTAGGCTGGGAACTGCTGCTTGTTGAACCCGGCAGCCTTCGCTTGTCTTGGAAGATCTCGGCTTGTTTCTGCTGAGCTGTGCGATACTTAGCAAGATCTGTGAGCTTTAAAAAAAAATCTGCATGATTCAAAGGGGAAACCCAGGCTGAACTGACCTTCCTGGAAGTGTGAACTGGTGTAACACCAAAGCCCGACACAGCCAGGAAGGAGTCGGTGTGAACAGGCTGTGGGGCTCAGCGTCAGCCCTGCAGGTGGGACCAGCCCAGCAGGTGGGACCGGGAGGGCTCGGAGGCTGTCTCCAGGCAAATGAGTGGTGAGGAGTCACTCCAGGTCAGGGCTGAGGTTCCAGCTTGAGTCCAGGAGCCCCAAGACTCCAGACTGGACTTCCCCCATTCACTTTGCAACTCAGTGTTGTTCAGACAGAGCCACCTGGAGGAGGAAGGGCTGCAGTTCGGCTGGGGCTCTTGAGCTGGCACTCAACGGCAGCTGCCCTCTTGCTACTTGCCTTGCAGTTTAGAAATGTTTTTGTTTGTTTGTTGTTGTTAATCCTCACCCAAGGATATTTTCCCATTGATTTTTTTTTTAATATTTTTTTATTTTTCGCTTAAAGTATTACAAAGGGTATTACATAAGTGTCCTTTTTTTCCCCCCCGCCCTTGACACACCCCTACCCTCCCTTACCCCCCAGTGTCTTATGTCCATTAGTTATGCTTATATGCATGCATACAAGTCCTTCGGTTGATCTCTTACTCCCCTCCCTCCTGCCCCCCAATTCTCTCTGGCCTTCCCACTGCAGTTTGGCAATCAGTTTGAGGCAGCTCTGCCTCTGTATCTATTATTGTTCAAAAGTTTGTAATGGTCTTTATTATCCATGAATGAGTGAGATCATGTGGTATTTTTCCTTCATTGACTGGCTTGTTTCACTTAGCATAATGCTCTCCAGTTCCATCCATGATGTTGCAAATGGTAGGAAGTCCCTTCTTTTTAACAGCAGCATAGTATTCCATCGTGTAGATGTACACAGTTTTCTAATCCATTCATCTACTGATGGGCACTTAGCTGTTC
>NW_005871297.1:155391-185865 GCF_000147115.1 Myotis lucifugus | reverse complement strand
TGTTCCCCAGGCAGAGCGTGTGGTGATCAGGAGGCCCGCTTGTTGCTTGAATCTGTTGCGTTGATTTAGAGGCACAAAATACAACACACAAGGCACACGTACCAGGCACTGAACACTATTGTATTTACGATATTACTAACCCCAAATAAAGGTGGCCACCCGAGCTAAGAGAGTTGGGAGATAAGGGGGAAAGAAGAGAAAAAAGGTGGAAGAGAAAAAAGAAAGAAAGAAAAAAAGGAGTGCAAAGATGAGATTGGAAAAGGGAGGGGAAAAAGAGGAGGAGAAAAAAAAAAGAAAGAAGAAAAAAAGTAAGAGAGAAAAGAAAGTGAAGTGTAAAAGGGGGAGAGACTATTTATGTGAGGAGAAAACTCCTATAGGTCCGCCACTAATACCAACAAATTGCAGCAACAGATTCCTGGAGATGAATCCAAACTCCAAACAACCAATAATATCAAGCGACGCAAGGGGACAAAGAAGCGCAGAAATACCCGGGGGGGGGGGGGGGTAGAGGGAGGGGCAGGAAAATAAAAAGAATAAGCAGTCTAACCTCACAAACACTCAAAAAAAAAACACAAATAAAACAAAAAACAAAACAAAACAAAAAAATATATACTCGTCAATCAGGCAAACAATGATAAAACAATAGCGAGAGAAAAGAAGAAGAAGAGAGAGAAAAAAAATGGATAGTGAAGGAAGATGAGCGAAAGGTGTATAAGGATTGAGAACAGGGGATTGGACATAGGATATTTAAGCAGGGTTAAATTTTGACAGAGGATAAAAAGAATAGGCAAGATCTAAAGCTGGAGTAGGGTAAGAGAAACAGGACAGCAAAAGGGAGAAAGTGGGGAAGATTGTTTAGCACAGAGGCAAATTGAGGTAGAGAAAAATGTTGCTAAAGGAACGATGAAAATAGAATGGAGAATATTAGTCCCAAGATAAAATAAAGACAAGATAAAATGACACTTTAAAAAATGGTAAAATGGTAGCGGTAATAATACTAGTTAAAAATAAAAATGTAGTAGCTGAAGGGGCAAAATCGGGTGATGGAGAAAAAAGAAAAATGAAAAAAAAAATGTTTTCTTAGTTAAAAGGAGAAAAAGTAATTTAAAAAAATAAAAATAAAAATGTGCAGTAATGCAGGTGCTTCAGATCTTCTACTCTTCTTATTGGCACGCCGGGAACTCAGGAGAATGTTGACTTTCCCTCTGATACACTGTTCCTCCTTGTTGTAAGCCACAGTCCTTATTGCCTTATCTGTATTTACAGAGGAGTCAGTTCGTGGCTCTGCCTCTGGGTGGCAGTGTGTCTGGGTTGACCTCCGAGGCTATAAGTTCTCTCCGACCAGGAGCTGCCTATTGTACCTGAACCAGCTCCGCCCAGAGGTGGTTCCCCCAGCGCCACTCCCAGTTCTGTTTCCCAGGCTCCCCAAAAACAATCTTCCCCTACAAGCTCTGCTAGTGACCCCAACTGGGCACTCACATGCACTGGGCTCAACAATCAAACCCACAGAAGTAAGAGGAAGTGTGCGAACAAGAGCCTGGGAAGCTGCTGGAACTCGCAGGGGTCCACCCTCCAGAACCGCGCGGAGTGTCTGCGCGCGCCCAAGCCCCCGGCAAGAGGCACGGATTTTGGAGAGCGTGGATTTTGGCGGACGCAGATTTTCCCCTGCGCCCGCGCGCGCGTTCCTCGCTCCAACCTGAACTGCGAACCGTACCTTCGAGGCAAGTCCAACCTTTCCGTGGAGGGGTGCAGGTCTCCCCTTGGCTCTTGCAGTCGCGCTGTTTGCGAATCGCTGCCTCCGGGTCAGTAGCCGCCGGGCTAGTAGCCGATCTCTGGATGCCGGTGAACGCTGCCTGAGATGGCGCGGTCCCGCCACTGCGCTGGCGCCCAGAGGGAGGTTTCAGCCTCAATCTCCAACCATCCGCATTTTTTAGGAGTTTTCTGTCTTTCCTGGCTGCAGACTGTCTCTCAGCTGAACCTCCCCAGCTTGATCGGGCTGATTGTTACCCGTTTCAGCTGCTCGCCCCCATCTGGTCCGGGACAAAGCACCAACACGTCCGTCTAAGCCTCCGCCAGTTTCTCAGTCTCCTCCCATTGATTTTTAGAGAGAGTGGAAGGGCAGGGAGGGGAGAGAAACATCAACGTGACAGAGACACTTCAATTGGTTGCCTCCAGCATGCACCCCGACCAGGGCCAGGGATTGAGCCTATAACTGAGATACGTGCCCTTCACCAGAATGGAACCCCGGCCCTTCACTCCAAGGGCCAATGCTCTATCCACTGAGCAACACAGCCTAGGGCTAGAAATGTATTTTTAACAAGATGCCTAGGTTCAACCACTGATGGTTCCTCATATCGTGGGAGTTGCCTGAATTTCCAGCAAACAGAGAAGGGTTCAGATACCAGCTCCCACCATTTATCATTTGTGTGACTTTTAGAAAGTGACTTAACATCTCTGAACTTCAGTTGAGGTAATACCTACCTCATAAAGCTCTTCACTCATTCATTCATTCAGCAAGTAATTATTGAGTGCTTAACATGCCCCAGGTATTGGGCCAGGTGCCAGGAGAATACCTTCAAGGTACCAAGTCTGGCACAGAAGGCATTTGAATAAAATAGAGAATTGCAACACAGGGTTAATAATTGCTTTGGCAAAGGACGTATATGAATATCTGGGAGAACTAGCACGGGTTGGGGCTGGGAAGTCAGGGGGTTAGGGACAACAGTGGTGAAAAGAAAGTGGTTTAGGGCAGCCTGGGGAGTAGAAGGCACCACGGCCGCCTCTGCCCTCATGGCCTTCCTCAGAGTCACAGCTCCAAGGTGTCCTGCCCACGAAGGAATTCCTCCAGGGAAGCAGGAATGAATCAGAGCTCAAACAGAGCAGGCCTCTTGGAAACAGAGATTCAAGAGTTAAAATTCTCACCTGTAGAAAACATGCCCACATCTCTCTCTCTTCTTTCTGGGAAGGAAAAAGGGTGGAGCAGATACACAATTGCTCCAGCAAGAGGATCCTGAGAGAGAAATCTCCAAATTCAACCGGGGCCCCAGCTGCAGAGGTGGCCTCTCCAGCACTCTAGCCAGCGCAGGGTGGGACCCTCCCATGGGACCCTCCCGCAGAAAGTCAGGGCTGAGGTGGGGCCGGCTCGGGCTCCACTCTGCTGGCTCCAGCCCTCGCCCCAGAGCAGCCAGAAAGACCACAGGTGTCTCGGCGCAGCCTGACTTGAAAAGCAAGCTGCCAGCCCTGGCCTGGTGCCCACTTGGCCTCCGCGCTCCCCGAGAGGCTTTGCAGCCAGAGAGGCTGAGCAGCACCTGAGGTCTGTGGCAGCAGGCAGTGCCCTCCTCTGGGTACCCACAGAACCACACCTGCAAGCCCTCCCCTCCCCCGCAGGTGGGGCCAACTCTCGAAGCACTGGCTGTTTTGAAGTGTACAGGAGCTACTCTTAAATCATTATGCACAGAGAGCCTCGTGGCTTACTAATTTCTTTTAGCTTTGTTTCCCACGAATATCATTAGGGTAAAGTATTGGCATTTCATCTTTTTTTTTTTAGCTTGATTATGCAGGTTTTAGTCATGAGTATATGATAACCTTTGTTTCTACATAGAGCCAGTTGCCAACCTATTCTCCATTCTGTCCCTGCCTTCCTTCGAGCCCTGGGAAATCAGGGGCTTACTGTGATGCCACACCTCTGGACAGAGCTGCCACGCATGAGAGGACTGACAATTGCCAACACCGACCCCCCAAAAAAAGAGAAAACATATACTTCCCCCTCAAAAAAGAAAACATATGCTTCCCCCAAAGTCTGCCCTCTAAAGTGGTAAAAAAACACACACACACACACAACCTTACTATAAGCAAAAAAAGAGAAGTCTTTGCCATTCCGGTGAAATGGCCCATCATAGTTCAGATGTGGCAGATATGCCTCAAACTAACTCCTTCTTTGAAGCCTCCCATTGACACAAGTCACAGCAGGTGTAGTTGGCCTTGGAGGGTGTTTCAAGGAAAGCCTGGAGCACAGAGAGGGTAAGCCACACACCTGACCACAGTGCTCGTTGCTAGAAAGCCCAAAGCTAGGCCCCGAGGGGGAACTCACTGCCGGCTTCTCCCTGTGAGCACTAGCCCTCCTGTGTTCCCCGGCGGCCACTCTGAGGAGAGTAGACACGACATGAGTAGGCCGTGGATGAGAAAGGAAAAATACTTCCAGCTTCTCTTTAAACCTTTCACATTTGCCAAAGCTTTATGGCATGTCTTTCTGCAAGGAGAGCCAACATACACAGAATAAAATCATATATGGGGAGAAGCCCTCCCAGGAGAACAAGACAAGGAAATGGAGTCCAAAGGGGAGAAATAAAAGGGCCTGTTTCTCTCCAGGCCTGTGAAGGAGTTGTTGACCCTCTTCCTCTTTTTCCTCTTGTAATGGCTCATCAAGCCAAAGCTGAAAGGTTTTTGACGGGTTAAAAAGAGACCATCATGAAAGTGTCAAGGCCTGGCGCTCTGGGTGTCTGCCACTGAATTAACCAAATCAGTTTAGACCTTATGTCCTCCAACAGTGAGGAGGAGGCAGCCCGCCAGAGGGACATCTTGATCCCATTAGGTCTGGCTGTGGGGAAAAGTAGCCATTGTTTTCTTTGCTGGGGCTGTGGCCCTCTCAGAAGACAACAGATGCCAGGACACCCCACCCCCCCGCCTCCCTTTCAGTGCAGGTAAGGAAGGGCATACTCATTTGCCCTTTGTAAGCAAATTACCTGTGAACATAGTTGGCCCGTGTTGGAGGGCCTGACTTGGTTCCCAGTAGAGCCCATTCCATGTAATACTGAGCCATATTACAACAGGTGAAGTGTTGAGATTAGAAGGTATAGAAGGAAAATGGTCAAAGCTGACTCAGCCCAGAATTACAGTGGACCCAGGACCTGGCTGGATGAGAATGGACCAAGAAGCCCAAAGATAGTTCCTCCAACACCAGTTCAGACGGAATGCTAACCTGGGTTTGGCTCATGCTTTCATGTAATAAATCCAATTAACAGAAAACATTTTTTTTAATGCCCATGGTACCATATTAGCCATCTTTTAAAGAAAATTACACAAACTTGTACTTTGGGCTGATACATGTTCAAAGTATTCAGAACTTAATTTTTTCATTAAGAATAATACTGGCATGTAAATAATGGAGGGGAAAGAAGATAATAATAGCTAGAATCTATTGACCACTAACTCAATAACAAAAAAATAAATATATTGGCTGCCAACACCTTCACTCTGAGAAGAAAGTACCTATTATAATATGGCTCAGTATTGCATGGAATGGGCTATACTGGAAACCAAATCGGGCCCTCCAACACAGGCCAGCTGTGTTCACAGGTAATTTGCTTACAAAGTGCAAATGAGTAAATATACTGGCTACCTTTTTACACACTTTATATGTACAGTATTAATTTATTAATACAACAGACCTATGAAAATGAAACTTGTTATTAGTAGTAGTATTTCGAAGATGGGAAGACTAAGACAAATTCCTATATGTATGGGTTTATTTCTGGGCTATTAATTCTATTCCATTGGTCTGTGTGTCTGTTTATCTGTCAATCAATACCACACTGTTTTGATTACTATAGTTTTGTAGTATAGTTTGAAGTTGGGGCGTATGGTACCTCTGGTTTTGTTTTTTTCCTCAGGGTTCCTTTGGCTATTTGGGTTCTTTTGTGGTTTCATACAAATTTTAGTATTTTTTGTTCTATTTCTGTGAAAAATGCTCTTGAGATTTTGATAGGGATTGCATTGAAGCTGTAGATTGCTTTAGGACACATTGGCAATTGAAGAATGTTAATTCTTCCAGTCCATGAGCACAAAATATTTCCATTTCTTTGTGTCTTTTTCAATTAACTAAGATGACTTTAAGTTACCATGTATCATGAATACTGTCTGCTTTGCGGATGTTGCCTCCTCCCAACCAGATTTAGATTGTGAGCTCCTTACAATATAAGTATGCATTAGGCAGCAAGTCCTTCCTCTTCCTATAGCATAGGCCCATACAAAGTAGACACCACTACTTGAGTGGTTGGAAAGGGGATGGGGCATTAGATATTCCCTAAAATCCCAGGGCCTAGTTTCTTCTTTAAGCGTAAATTAAAATATATTGCATGCCTATGTAACTGATACAAAACCTCTGAGGTACAGTGCTAGCCCACTAAAAACACATACGTGCTTCTGTTGTTCCCTAGAATTGGTTCTCCTGTAATAGCAGAGCCTCGTCAGGGTGCACCTGATAATGTTTTCTTAGCACACAGGCTTGGGTTTCTTTGTGGTGCACCTCATTTTAACTAAACTCCAGCCACTCTTTCTTTTGTCCTGTAGCCCTCAGGGTGTGTGGCAACTCGTTTTTATTTACTGAAGGCTTAACCAGTGAGCTGCCATGCGTCCAAAATGGAAACCATCCCCATTTCTTCCAAATGCGCTGGAATATTTACGAATTTAAGTCGCCATAATTTTCTTTACAAACCCAGAGGTGTCCCTAGTGAGTCTGATTTTAAAATTGGGCAACCAGAGTTGATATGCGAGGCTTGTGGCTATAGACATGCGTGTTTGTGGGGAAGGTCCACCGCTCGCATCTATAGACGCTTATGGCTTACAAAGGATTAAATATACCCAGAGATTAGTGAGTGGCAGCTCTTCTAGAAAGTGAACAGAGCAGAAGTGACATAAAGAAGTACATTTTCTAGTACATGTATTTCCTTCCGGGCCCGGAGACTATTGCTGGCCATGAGTCTAATTCTTCTTAGAAGACAACTCGTGGCTGGTGTTCGGAAAGCACTCGGCATCATGCAGACTGCTAAGGGCCTTTGAAGAAGCGATCATTGACTTAATCACTGGCTTGAAACAGCTTTGTCCTTGCTCATCGTCAGGTCTTCCTGGTGAGTTAGAAGAAGCCCAGGACAGAAGTCACAAGAGTGGGTCCCAGCATCAGTTCCTAATTTAACCTGTGCTGGTCCTTTAACCTCTCTCCCTTGGGCTTTATTAATCTGCCGAAGGAGGCAGCTGGGCCAGATGGTCGCTGGCATTCTGTGCAAAGGTCCCTCCGGGAGAAGCAGGAAGTTACTCAGAGAGAGGTCATTAAGAGGCTTGATGATTCAGCCTCAGGGACAGGAGGAAGACAAGACTCCCTGAAGTCCCAGTCAAGAATCAGAGCCACTAGAGTGAGCTTGCTCTCAAGACTATTTCCGCCTCATTCTGCGCACTCACCCGCCACCCACGTGCTGTCCGGCACTCAGTAAACACTTGCTGGGAGGAAGTCTCATGGAGTCAAGGCCTCTTCTCTGTCCCCGGTGGTGGTGGGAGGGAATATGAGCCCCTTCCTGCCCTGACCACCAGCCATGCACAGGATGTGGGAATCTAGCAGCCCAGCTAATAGGACCAGTGACCACTTCTGCCCATGAAGTGTGTACATGCACCCTTCACACTCATGGCTGGAAGGTGGTATTTAGTAGCCAGGTTTCTTTGCTCTTCCTGGTTGAACGCTTCTCATTTCCTATTTTAGACTTAAGGACATTGAATCCCAAAAGGGGGAAGTGGAAGATCTGTGATCCCTTTTGGAATACAAGTCTGGGTCAGAAATTACAACTCCACATCCAATACCAGCCCTGGTCCCAAAGGCGGTGACAGACACCGTCTCGTCTCCATGAAACCACCTCCGAGTGGTTTCTCTACACTTGAACCAGGACAAGCAAATTACTAAGGCTGTTCTTTATCCTCATGCTTTTTGCTGTTAGTCCTTGATTGAAAGCTAAGGCATCCCTGAGTAGACTACCAGAGCAATCCAGGTCTCTAAGAAGAGAAGGAAATCCAGGTCTCTAGAAGGGAAGAAAATTTGCTGTATAGGACTAAAAAGATTGGGTTTTTATATTTCCTACTTATAGTCACATTGTTGTTTATTTGTAAAAACCATTCCACTCATAAAGTGAACCAGCCATTAGTGAGTAAGAGCTCTTCCCACTAATTAGTGGGCCCGTGTGGAAGGAGCATGTTAGAGGTTCGAGTAATGGGCAGGTGCCCTTGACTCCTATTTCTGGTTCCTTCACTGACGTGCTGTGTGGCCTTAAGCGGTTTCTCTGGCCTCACTTTCCCCAAGAAGCAAGTTTCCCACTCACTCTTCTCAGGGATGCTGAAAGATCAAAGAAGGGGTGTTTACAGACCTTTTAAAGATGCCCCCATGAAGTTTATTAGAATGGCCTTGATTTGATAAGTATTAATTAATAAATCCTTTGATTACTGGTAGACCCATGTATTTGAGCTTCTAATTAGCTCCTTGGGCATAATTGGCCACAGTGATTACACCAAATCCCAAATCCTAAGGGAACTAGCACAGTCATAATGACCATTGTGTGTGTGTCTGATGGGCCTTCAGTTGGAGTCACAAAGCACATGGGTGTCTTTACCTGGTGGCTGAGAAGCTGCAGGGAGCCAGGAAGGCTCTGCTTAAGTGACACAGATGAGCAGGAGCTGCCCCAACCAGCACCTCTGGGGCCCGGCGTGGCCTGTTCATAAAGGGAGGCAAGGCCAAGTGTCTCTGTCTGTTTGCTTCTTGGTTTTGCCCTGCCAGCCTCAGTGGGCAGGGCCTCTGAGCTGTGCTCCATGAGGAGACAGTGCATTTACAGCCAGGAGTGACCATCTGGTGGCCAGCCCCTCGGCACAGCTGCATCCTGCTGCCTTCATCTCCCTGCTGCCCGGCCCCACATCCCCCCCTAAGTGAGGAGAAAGGGTCAGGCCAGTGTGCCCACAAGGGCATCTCCTCTGATTCCTGGGATTCTGCTAATGTCCCAGTGCAAACCTGTCTTGAAAAACTGTCCATTCAGTCACCTCACTTCCACCTCTCTTTCTAGTATTTCTTTTGAAAAAAAAATTGTTTTGAACCCCTGCTTGAGCAGACATGAGGGAAAGCCATGGTTCTGCCTCCTGTTAGAAAATGTCTGCAGACATCACCCTGGGAGAGGCCAGAGTCAGGCAGCCAGGGTGCAGTGCCCAGGACAGGAGCCCGGGAGGCAGCAGTGGCGGCGGATCAAGGGCCCACAGCAGAGCAGGGTGGTTTGGTTGGGCCATTGGCAGAGGCTTGGCTCTCCACACCAACTACACGGGGAGCACTTCAAGGGAAGACCCGGCTTGTTCTATTTTGCAAGGAGTTGGGGAGGGAGGAGCTGCCAGGGAGCCAGCCACTCTGAGTATTGGCTGGGGTTCCTCACCAGGTCCGGGGAGTCCAAATAAAAGGCCCAAGAGAGGTGTTTGCAGGCACCCTCACACCAGCTTTACTTTCTTTCCTCCTGATGGGGAGGGGACTGCAGGCTCTGGGTGGGCACCTTACCCCAAATGCTGCCTACCCCAGGGCAGTACCTGTGGCACAAGAGCCAGCCAGGACCAAAGATGGGGACCAGGGACATAGTTTGTAGGCTGGGCACAAAATGAAAATGCAGGGCCCTTGATCCAAACTTACAGAGAATTTCAACATGGTGACAGCAGAGCAATAAACCAAATGGGCCCTTCTGAGCACAGGCCGATAGCAGTGGTCCTGGCCACGGTGGAGGCAGCACAGGGCTGAGGGCCCCCCTCAGAGACCAGCCATCTTCCATCCACCCTTTTCTTCAAAAGAAAGGGAAGAGAGAGAGGGCGGGGAATAATTCTGTACACTTCCTTAGAGATTCCCAGCATGCAGACAATCAAATTGTATTTTCTTAAACCCCAGTCTGAGAGCTTGATAGAAATTGGGTTTGAGCCTAGTGTTGGTCTCTTTGATGTCCGCTAACCAGGAGACGAGAACAGTTTGGAAACATACAGAAAGAAACCCATTGAACACAGAAAAAACTACACCATCTGTGAGCATAGGAGGAGGAATACTGAACTATTAATGTAATAAAATATTTCCAGCTTTAAAAAAAAAAAGAAATTTAAGAAAAGAATAATTTTGATTCTGAGTTATTCTTGTTTATGTCCCAGGATTTGGGAGAAGTCAGAATAATTAGGAATCATGATAAGATCTAAGCTCATTGAGTGCTTACTTTGTGCCAGTGAGCTGTACCTAGAAGGAGCCATTAATGCCATTTCACAGATGGGAAAACTGAGGCTAAAGAAAGTGTTGTCGCTTGCCTAAGAGCAAAATAATTTGGATGTAGGAGAGCCTGGACTCGAACAGATGCAGTCAGACTCCAGAGCCTGTGTGCTGGCCACTTTGGACCCTGTGCTCTGTCGGGTTATGAGGTCAGTGTCAGGGATCCGATGGTTCTGGTGCTTTTCTGGCTGTGGCTAAGTTCAAGTGGACTGTCTACAAGTGGCTGACAAGCAGGGGTCAGAGAGGAGCTGTGAGGGTTTTCATTGAGGAATTTAGCATAAGGGCATCAGCAAGGAGCCTGAGATCCAGCCCTGTCATCTGAGTCCTCCAGGCTCTGCGCAGGTGGCATTTCATCTGTGCCCCACACACGCTGTCGGAGCCAGTGCAGGGCTTTGGTCACTTGCTTTCCTTGAAACGTCTCTGCACCCACTTGGAACCTCCCCTAAAGGAGAAGGAAATTATAGCTTCCCTTGGCTTCATAGTGACATGTACTGTATGAGCTGTGGGCCACGGAGGTGGCTCTAATTCAGGAGAGTGAGGTCCTCCTCCTTGGTACATAGAACAATCATCAAATTCTGCCCAGCAGGTTCTGAAGAGAAAAGAATGCAGCCCTTCTGGAAGCCGTTTTTGTTTGTTTTTATGTTTTTTTAAAATTTTTTGAATATATATATATATATATATATATATATTTCTTTATTTCTTTATTTATTTATTATTGACAGTGTTGCTGATGTCCCTATTCCCCCTCCCCCAGCCTCCTCTGCCCAGCCCCTACCCACCCACCCCCAGGCCTTCACCAGCCTATTGTCTGTGTCCAAGTGCCATGCATATAGGTATATGAGTTCTTTGGCTTATCTCTTCTCACCTCCTCCCCCAACACCAAGATCAGTCTGTTCCATGCCTCCATGCTTTGGGTCTTATTTTGTTGATTCCCCAAACAAGTGAGATCATGTGAGATTTGTCTTTCTCTGATTTGCTTATTTCACTTTGCATAATAATTTGCAGGTCCATCCCTGCTGTCTCAAAGGGTAAAAGATCCTAGAAATCGTTTTTATTATTCCAGTCCTTTAAGAAGAAACCGTGAGCAAGTGAGAGAGGGTCAGGAGCCCCAGACGACAGGAGTCTGGGTCTAGGATGACACCCTGAAAAGCATATGCCCCCGGGAGGAGCCGAGAGGATTGCTGCTTTACCCTCCTTTGAGCAAAATAAGCTCCAGTTCTAAGACTACTAGTATAGAAGGGATGTGGTATGCATCAGATACAAATATAAATACTAGTAATGTGTGCATGACTCCAACCTCTTTTGACATTTCCCAGAGGGTTAAGTAACTTTCTTTTTCATCTTATAAGAGGCACCCCCCGCCCCCATCAGTGCTGCAGCCTTAATTATTCCCAGTAATTGCAGTCAGCTTCTTAGTTAAGGGGTGCTCTCTTGGAAGGAAAAATGCCCACCAGGGCCTGAGGGGGAGCTCTTTTTACTCCCCTTTTCCAGAACTGCCTCCATTCCCCTGCTCCCCCTCCCTGCGCACCCCCTGGTGGCTGCTGTGTCCTGGCAGCTGCGGGACCCTTGGCTTTCTTTGTGCTGCAGAAAGAAGTATGGGCTTGACAGGCGCACATTGTTATCTTGAGTTGCCTGGCCCAGAATAAGGTCAAGGCAGCCCCCGCCCTCCTCAGGAGGCTTCCTGAGCTGCCTCGTCACCAGGGTGAGTCCGAGCTCTTACACATTAGTGGGCAGGAAGTGGAGTCCCGATGGGAGGCTGGGAATTTGAGCGCCTTCCCATTTCAGCACTGGAGGGAGGAAGCCTCAGGCAGCCCTCCCGCAGATGGCTACTGCTTCCTTCCCAGCTCTGTGCTGCTCCTCCGTCCCTCCAGCCCCCAGCCTGCCTCTGCGCTGCTCTCCCCGCCCCTCGCTGTGGAGGGAAACTTCTGTGGAGCTGGGAACTGTCTTGGAGAACTCAACAAAGGCAGAGCAGCCGGCAATGACTTGAAAAGAACTTGTTTTGTTCTCGTTCAGGAACCTGCAGGAAAATCCACACCCACGTTGCCAGGTTTTGAACTGGAGAGAGAGAGAGTGTGTGTGTGTATGTGTGTGTGTGTGTGAAGCAAGAGGCGGAGGAGGCGAAAACAACTGTACAGTCTCTGCTTTGATAAGGAAACTGCCAGCTGCAGAAGTTCAGCGGCAAAGGGAGGACTGCAGCCGCATGAACCAAGCGCTCCTGAACTTAAACTGCATTGCTTTCTGTCCAGATTTTCCAGTGGAGGCAGTTGGAAAACCTGTATTTCAGAGAAAAGAAGTTTTCCGTGGAAGTTCATGACCCACGCAGGTAAGCTAGGAAAATCCTTTCGTCTGGGAGGGCAAGGCCCACCAGCATGAATGATCCTATTTTTGTGCTGCCATCCTCGCTGTTCATTTTGGCAGGGAGAGGATGGGTGATCGTGGAGAACAGTTGAAATCAGACAGTAAAGCTTTGTTTTGTTCTATGTATGTCGATAAATGCGGTGGGTTCAAGTGTGTGTGTGTGTGTGTGTGTGTGTGTGTGTGAGAGAGAGAGAGAGAGAGAGAGAGAGAGAGAGAGAGAGAGAGAGGTAGCCATTCTTGCTCATCTCATTTCCTGCACGTGTTAGCGCTCAGCTCATGCATGTGGAGCTGTCTTTCTAAGCCGGGCATTTTAGGGAAGATTCCTAGCTCTTCGTAACCAACACCAAATTAAACTGGGCAGCAGACTGAGTCTTTTTAGGAAGTTTTGCCAGAGGAGAATCTGAAGGATGGCTTGTCAGAGCTTCTGAGGGTGTGTCCGGTAGGAAAGTCCGCACCCAGGGTGACCTGCACGTGAAGCAGTTGTGCCAAACTGTTGGATTCCGGGAGCTGTGGGTGTGAGGGTGTCAGGCTTGTGGATGGATGTGAAAGACGCAGTTCCTTTTCTCTGCACTTCACATCGTGCCCCAGGCGGCACTAGCATAAATGCTGTGCTAAGTCAGATGACAAACACTAGGGCCCTGGTTTGCCCTGCCAGCCTGCGTGGAAGGTGAGGGGCAGCAGACGCCCACGGCTTCTCCTCTTTTTCTGCCTCAGTCCTGGAGGTGAGGCAGCCCAGAAGCAGCTGCAAAATTCCCCAAAAGCAAGCCTGCCACCTAAGAGTAAATCACTTGGGGTAAGTCCAAAACATGGATTTACAGCCAGAAGGCAGTCCTGGGAAGACCGGAAGATCAGACTCTGTAGAGGGCAGATGTGGGTTTTCTGTGCCATCGATCCCCCAGCCCTGGCCTGGGAATGAGGATCTGGCACCAGCTAGCTCCCACATGGCCCCTGAGCCTCTGAAAAAGCTGCTGTGCCTCCTGCAGGGCTGGGGCCACAAAGCAGAGAGGGCGCAGGTCAGGGCCTGAGGCTTGTGCACTGTCTGGGTCCTGCGGCCCCTGATAACCGGTGAGGCTGACGTGCTGCTGGCCAGGCTGCATAATCTGTGTGAAAGCAAGAGCTTACTCATGCCCCACGGTCACTAAAGAAGCAAACGGAGAACATTTTAGAGAGTCTTGTTTTCACAGCCAGGTGAAGGCGGTAGCATTGAGCCAGAAGAACAACTTGTCTGGCATTTCTCGGGGTCTTAGAGTCCAGAGACGCAGCTCTGCAGAGCAGGAATCTGCTTGAGCCGGTGGAGTGAGGGAGAGGGGGAAATGCCGGAAATGATGGCACAGCCAGAATGGAACGCAGTTATTTGTCCAGGTGAACTGACCAGACCTGTCTTAGGAGTGTGGAAGGAGGGGAAACTTACGTAAAAGGAATGAAATGCATGTTGCCACCATGGGTCAGATGCAGAAAGGGGATGCTGGACAGAATTAAGCTAAGGAAGAGTAGTTTAAGGGGCCACGCATAAAACTAGACCCTCTTCATGCCTGTGCTCTGTTGGGGATCCTGCTAACTCAGGCACCTTGGACATGCTGTGCATATGTGTGTATGTGTGTGTGTGTTTTCTCTGGGTCTATTGCCCTGTCTGTGATACAATACTAAATTCCATTCCCCAATGCCTAAGGGTATAGGAAAGGGTCCAAACCTCACATGTTACTATTATGTGAGCTGTTAGCCTATGGAATGAAGGTGATCAGTCTCATATTAGTTGTGTAGCTTCAGTATTTGGGTACCAAGACAGGGTCTACGGCCCTTAGAGAACTTCTGGCACACTTGGAGAGACAGGCAGAAGAAGAAGTGTGCTATTTATTGAGTGTTCACTGTGTGCAAGCACATTTCTCAACACTCGTTCCCATTAATCTCATCTGGCCCTCCCTGTAACTCCAGGAAACAGGCACCATAGTGTTCCTCCTCTACATCTGGGAAACTGAGGCACAGAGAAACGAAGCAGCTTGCTCTAGGTTACAAACAGCTAGTAAGGGTAGAGGCAGGTTTTGAACCCAGGAGTCTGACTCCAACGCTCACACACCTTCCTGCTACACTATACACAAGGTAGCAGTACCAAGCGGCAGATGGAAAAAACATAAATGTTCAAGGTCACCAGGAGCCAGGCTGGTCAGGGAGGCCCATCTGAACAGAACCTCAGAGGGTGACCAGGATGTAAAACTTGAGGTGGGCCCTCAGGAGGACATATGTCTGTCAGGGGGACAGAAGAGAGGAGAGAAAGTGAGGGGCCCAGGCAGCCTGTGCACAGAGCAAGGTCTTGTCCCCAGGAGAAAAATAACCTCTCTCAGCCCCAGGCAGCAGGGAGGGGCAGGGGAGGCAGGAGAGGCCAGGAAGGGCTCTTCAGGGCCTCATGGTGCTCCTTAAATTCAACGGATCATCCTGCTGCTGGGGCCTTGTTTGTTTGGAGCAGAGAGAACAAATCTGACCGGACATCCATAGGGATGACACGCCCCCCCCCCGCTCCCGCCCAAACCAGGAAGTGAGTCAGAACCAAAGCAATAGGATGGAAGTGCAGGAGAGAATCTTGTTGTGAAGATACAAAGATGTCATCCATGGGGCATGTGGGGAACAAGCGATTCCCTCAGAGCACAGGCTTATTCCGGAGGTGATGGGCACAGTCACAGAAGTGCTGTGGGGTTTATTCTCCTGCACCGCTGTCCTGACTCCCCCCCCATTGTATCTGCTGTTCTCTGCCCGGAAAACAGTCCCTTTCTAAGGTTTAGGCAGGGCAGAAAAGTGGGTGGGGTGGGAAGAGCCTGGAGGGAAAGATGCAGGGAAGAGATAAATTAATAATGAAGCAGGAGAAAAACTCTCAGAGGGTCTGATTCAGATGCTCTGTGGCTAGCTTGGAACCACCCAGACCAGAAGGCCTCTTAACTCTTCCTCTCTCACCTTATCTGAAAGAGATCAGCCTAGTACAACTCTCATTGCTTTCACTAAAATATATAGCAATTTACTTTTCCTTTCTAACTCAGTTTTTCTAGGAAAGAAAAAAAAGTATTTACTCCCAGGAGCGTCCATTGCTATGGAAGCCAAAATAGGTATTCAGATCACAGGTTTCTTTTTAAATTAAAAATTTCTTTTTAAATTTATACATTTATAGACCACAGTTTCTTTTTAAGTTTATGGATAAATTTATCTTGAACTGCCTTTCATGCACTGGCATTTTCTCTTAACTCTCCCTTTTTAACCAAAGAGAAAAACACCCTGCCTGGAATCAGCATCACCAACTAACCCCCAGATCTGAATTTCTCCTTAGAAATGGGTCTGAAGAAGACCTATTGTTAAAGCTGTAGCCCCCAAGGGAAGGTGAATAGAGCAGCTCTAAATTTTCTTCAAGGGAAAATGTGCTATGAGAAAAAAAATTATTCATAGGTCCTGACTACCCCAAGTTTCCTCCAAATTAGATATCTTAATCTTGAGAACACACATTTTCTTCAGACATATACACATCAGAAACCACAGACCCCACCCGCTGTCCCATCACCTTGCCCTACACACACACACACACACACACACACACACACACACACATTTGCATGCAAACACTTTTGTAATAATCTACCATAAAATACACTTCACTGAGGATCATGGACATATACCCTCCTTCCCCCCTCCCTCCCAATGCTGCTGATATGGTGAGTTATGTTGGGACCTGTATTTCCACTTTCATTTTTAAAGTCTGATTTCCATGCGTATATATACTCCATGTCTTCCCCATACATGTACATGTGGAGGCAGGATATTGAAGGGGTTGGCTGGGCTCATTTCTTTCTACCTTTCCTCTCCTGATTTTCTAAGGCCCTGTCTTCCCTATGAATGTATTTGAAATTAATGACAAGCTCTTTCAAGGACCATTGAATTAAAGTAATATAAGCCCTGATCCCCTTAGCACCTCCCACAGGCTGTAGCCTGTGGTGATCAGACCAGAATTTGATCATCCTTCACCATAGGCAGCATTTCCTGCTTAATAAAGGACATTGTCGAAGGCTTTTCCTGTCTCTGAAGTTTGTCTTGGTTCAACACCAGAAGCTGAAGACCAGAAAGGAGACCCGTCTTATCTCAGATAAGGCAGAGGCTTGACCCCATTCTGAACCCAAAGGAGCCAGTAAATAAAAAGATTAGCATTATTCACAAAAGCCAAGATATGGAAACAACTTAAGTGTCTGTTGACAGATGAATGGATAAAGGAATTGTGGTATTTTTACACAATGGAATATTATTCAGCCTTAAAAAAGGAGGTGGTCTTGCTGTTTATAATAATATGGGTGAACCTGAAGGACATTATGCTAAGTGCAATCAACTAGACACAGAAGAACTACATGTTCTCACTTATAAGTAGAATCTAAAGACATGAAGTTCATAGAAGCAGAAAGATGAACTGTGGTTACCAGGAGAGATGGGGAGATGGGGAAATGAGATTTGGTCAAAGGGTACTAAGTTGCAATTAAGGATGAATAAGTCTAGGGATGTAATAGATAGCATGGTGACTATGGTTACTAATACTGTATTGTATAATCTTGGAAATTTTCCAAGGGTAGATTTTAGGTGTTCTCATCACATAGAAAATAGTAACTATGTGAGGATATGGTATGTTCATTAGCTCAGCTGTAGTAATCATTTCCCTGTGGGATGTGTATCAGATTATCTTGTTGTATACATTAGATACACTCTTTATTCATAAAATAAAATAAAAATAAGGCCTTTGGTACTGGTTTCCCAAAGCATGCACATGGGCATGCTCATCTGTCACCTTTACAGCAGGACATTTAGGACCCAGTGGGTTCTCAATAACAGTTTTGACCCATCAGTGGAGTTCGTCATCATAAACATGTTGCCCCTTCTGATCCTTGCTTTCCCAGAGCTTCTGTGACGAGGAGGACGTTTGGGCACAGTGGCATTGCGGTGCACACGTGGTACGCGTGCCCAGCATTAATCAAGTCCATTTGGGCTATGGCTATTAGCCAGCACCAGTTCTACCTGGACAGGAAGCAGAGTAAGGTAAGTCGTTTTTCAGGGCCTGGGAGGAACTCTGCTGTGACAGACTGTCACCAAGCTGAGGGCAAATGAGAGCCCTTGTCTGGGTCTCATTGCTGAGGGATTGAGGATTGGATGGTTGAGGGTGGCACTGTGTCCCTTGCCCTGAGATGTGCACAGATACAGACCTGCCTTTTCAAGACGGCACATTCCTTGCAACTTGATCAAGGGGCTCTGGCCCAACCACAGTTGGTGCTACTCAAGCCATTGAATACAGTCAGGTAGGGCCCTTCTGAGGAATCTGACCGTGCTTTGAACCTCAATAACCTCTTCTAGGAGCAAGCAGTGAAGCCCCTTTTGGTGTTTAAACAGTGGCATATTGTTTTCTTTTCAAGGGGGAAAATAAAGTAACCATTCTCAATTAATAGACACCACCTAACTGTTGTGGATAATTGCTATGAAAACCCTCCAGGCCTATTCAACTGCCAACTCCAGTTTTTTAAAATGCAAAGCTGGAAACATGAAAAAAAAAAAAAAGCAGCAGCCCTGTTTCCCTCAAGGAGACCTGGAGCCTCAGGCCTTGGTAAACAGTCATCCTCGGCGGGAGATTCCGCCCGCTCCAGGGGCACGGGTGCATATTCTGTGGGTGGGAGAGTGACTTCTCCTTGGTTCACACACAGCTTATATCAACACTCTGCCCCCTCTTCCAGCTGTGTCTGCCTGGCTCCCTCCCCCTCCACCGCCCCCCCCACACACACACCCTTGGCAAACCACTCCCATTCATTACCCCTCAGGTGAAGAGCCATTTGGATGTGAGCTTTGCACTTTTCTCAGGATCCTGCTGCCTTGGGTTAGGGCTATGGGGTGAAATACAGAGCTACAAAGCAATGCCAACTTTGGCCCTGGCCTAATCAGTACCACCACCTGTGGGAAGTTTTGTCCCATTGTTTGAGTTCTTGGCAGGGGAGGAGGTGGCAGGATCCTAGGCTTACTGGGCATAAGAGTCATTAGATCGGGGTCCTTTTGCATCCTTTTGGTTCCTCTTTTCCTTATTTTCCACCTGGATGGAGTTGCTCTTTCCCTGGCTTGGGGAGATGCATGGAGGGAGAGAGCTTGGGTAGAGTGGGAGGTAAGAGAAGGATAGTAAGAAAACAGGACAGGAATAAAGAAAGTAATCATTTAAAGTGTAATTCGGTTTCAGATCAATGCCTTTCCCAATGCCTTTCCCAGTCATTGTCTCCTTTGTAACAGCTTTTCTCCTCTACTCAGTCTTCTTCCTGACCCCTCTTTTGTTCACTTTCTGTGGTGAATGGGCATAGGGTAAAGCATTTTTTCTTATTAGGAATTATGAGAGTATTCCACAGCTCTTCTAGTGGTGACGGGCATTGGCATAGGAATTTGAGGACCCATTAGATGAAAAGATACAGGGTCTTCAGTAGATGAATGGATAAAAATGTTGTGGGACATTTACACAATGGAATACTATGCAGCTGTAAAAAAGAGGGATCTCTTACCCTTTGGGACAGCATGGAGGGACCTGGAGACTATTATGCTAAGTGAAATAAGCCAATCTGAAGAAGACAAATATAACATGATCTCAGTTATTTGTGGAATCTAATGAACAGAATGAATTGACTAACAAAATAAGACCCAAAGCATGGAGGTATGGAACAGACTGATGTGGGGTTAGAAGGACAAGAAGAGATAAACTGAAAAACTTATATGCATAGCCCATGGACACGGGCAATAGGGTAGTGAAGACCTGGGGGGTGGGTAGGGGTAAAGAGGGGGAAAAGGGGAGATATCTGTAATACTATCAACAATAAAAAGTATATTAAAAAAAATACAAGACCCAAGTGTTTGACTCATGCTTTAGCTTGAGTCAGTGGGTGGGTGTCATCATTTTGTCCTCCACTGGTAGGAGCTGGAGATCAAAACCTTAGAACACTGAGTCCATCCTCTGTGTTGTTCAGCAATTGAGGGGTGAGGGATAAAGAGTCTGGCAATCCTCCTGAACCCCCCCTGCTAGTTCCTCCTGCAGGCAGAGCCCCCACACTGATACCACAATTTTGAACAGGGGAAAGTGAAAGAGTATTTCATCCTAAGGATCATATATTAGCTGTTTGAACTCTTTTCCTGATCCCCTGCTGTTTTTTGTTTGTTTGTTTGTTTGTTTTGTTCAGATAGTCTCTTGAGTAACTCAGGAAGCTGTTCCTAGGGCTCTAGAGCCACATTCTGAAAGGTGATCTTTGTGCAGGTAGAGAAGCCTCATTCATCAGGCTTACTGGTCAACCCGCTGATGCAATAAGTAAACTTCAAAAAGTAATGATCAAAGAACATGTTAACAAGAGGTTTTTTCAGAGGCCAAACCAAATGCACAGCACTAGGAAAATTTCAGCTGTCCTTCTCAGCAACCCCTGACTAAAAAAAATGCGTACACTCCCAGAGCAGAACTTTCCCGGTAGGCTTTAAATGCACACAGATTCTTCAGAGCCCTTGCACTTCTCATAGGAACCAGTATCCCGCAGGGATAGATTAGGAACAAGTTCCCCCACATGGAAGTCCAAGGACTCTGTTTTCCAGTTCTGTAACCCTGGGCAAGTCTTTCATCATGGCTTTGTTTTCCCCAATTAGAGAACAGGAAAGGAAATTCCTAATTGAAATTGATTGGTCCAAAGACACAATGTTTGTGAAATTGCTTTAGGAGATGTGCTATCTTTTATTATTATCATTATTAATCCAACACACTATTGCCTGACCAACACTTATGGAAAGTTTAAATTCTCTAAAAGTTCCCCAAATTAAATTAGAGATGATAAAACTCCCTGTAGGAGTTACATTGCAACACCCTTTGTTTCTGGAATGTTGTTCTTTATGTAGCTGTGATGTGATTCCTCTTGGTGGGCAGAATGGCCTCTGGAATAGTGAAGGCTGACAGGCTTGGGATGAAGAGCTTCCAGAGAGTTCTGAGCAGCCAGTATTGGCTGGCAAACCATCCATTGCTACACACTCTACTGTATCGGGCCATGCCAACCATTCCTTTCTTTGAAGTGCTTTAGAAAAGCTAGGCCTCCCAAGTGATGCCTATCAAACCCAGATACAAGTGCGGTCTAGTGGGTTGAGTCAGCAGGGGTGGGTAGCCAAGAAGTCTCATGTTCTTTCCCTGGTACTCAGTTATTTTCTCCTTTCAGGGTCATTGTGTAAATCATTTAAGGACATCAATCAATTTCTCTCTCCCTCCCTCCCCCTCTCTCTGTCTTATATACACACCACCACCCCACCAAAGACAGAGTGAAGGGTAAGCTTTATTGCTTGGTTTCCTGTGGCTGATTCAGAATGAGAGGCTGTTCAGGCACCAATTACAATTGGTAACTCGTATGTGCTGACCCCAAAGATCAGAAATGTCGTCAGCTGCATCCCCGCAACCTCTGTAGCCCAGAGCCAGGGAGTGTCTTGTAGACTTCAGAGGAAAACATTTGAAAGTTCAAATTATTTAGAGTAGATATTAGACCTTTTCCTCTGAACTCAGAGTGAAGACTTCTTGCCTTGGCTTTCAATCCAAACATCTATCCTATTTTTTCTCTTCTCCTGAGGCAGTCTGCTAGTCTTCATTCTATCTAGAGCAAAGGCAGAGTGAAAGCATGGTGGGGGACAATTAAACCTTGCTGACAGAATATCAGTAATGACACTTTGTGTGGCAAGACCCTAATAGCAAAATGCTTAGAAGTGTGGAGTTTCTTTCAGGTTGGCCCAAAGGCTTGATTTTGCAAGGAGACAGTCTCCCCATCAGTACTCACTTCCTCTTAGCATTCTCTCTCCACTGGTTCATTCAGCCATTATATTTACATTCTAGAGAGACGCGGTCAGTTCCTACAACTTGTAAGAATTTAGTCTCCCTTAAGAAGGGTCTCTATTGGTCAGTTTTCCATATTTTGTTTTCTGCCTGAAGTTGATGTGTGGCAGGAGTGGAGATGAGGTGGGCACAGGTCTTCCATGTGATTAGTGAGATCCCCAAAATACCAGGTTGAGTCATTAATCAAACCTCATTTAGCAAATCACTGCCAGGCCCTGACTTGGAGCCTATTACTATTCCAACTCCATTGGCCTTTATGTGTATTCTCTAATTTAGTCCTTATCACTACTCTGCGATGTGAGTTTTAAGATCTCCACTTTAAAAGCAGCAATCTGAGGCTCAAAGCTTGAAGACGAAGGTCAAACAGTGATTGACTAGGAAGAGTCAGAATTCCAACTCAGATCTTTCCAAGCCTGGGCCCTTCACCACCATGCTGAACTGGTCTGTGTCTTCATGAGTTATTATTACATCATTGTGGGCGTGGGCTCCTTCTTATTAAAGCGTGGGCACTAGTAAAAGTAGTGCTGAAAGAAAGGAAGTCATAGATTGTGCTTTCTGTGCTGTGGAAGGGAAAAGTCAACCAAATGGGTGCTGTTGATAAGCTGAGGCAACTGAGATGAAAGGCCCTTCCTGCTTCTGCTGCCAGTGGGAATGCTGCGAGGGCCTGGCAGCAGGATTACCTGATGATGAACAAGGAGCCCTGAGCTGAAAGGTGAGCTGGTCCTGAAGGCAGGGACAAAGGTTAAGGTCAAGGAGATGTGGATTGAGAGAATGAGGAAGACACTTCATGGCCGGTGAACAAAAAGTCTCATCATTTCCTCTGTTGCTCAGACTTTTGTTAACATGGGGAAAGCTCTCAGCGGTCAGAAGTCACTGTGTTTCATCAATGTTGGCATTAACATGGAGCCATGGGAAGGACAAGACCACAGGGTTCCGATGTCTCTGCTAGACAGCTGGGGGCACCTGGGCACAGCATGTCACTATGGGAGTTGGCCTGGGTGTACCTTCCCCTCTGTGGCTTCCTTAGCTACTTCCTGCCGGCTCCGCTGGTGTGCGGGAAAGACGCAATTTCACATGTGCCAGGTGTAAATGCACACGAAGTGACTGAAAATCTCCCCTAGTTCCATCCATGTGCATGCTATCACCAAGGGCCACAGAAAGATGTGCATTTACAGCTGATCTCATAAAGTCCATAGTATAGGTAAAGCCCATTGCCTAAGCACTATCACAAAAGTAGATTTCTTGTCCTGACTGGTTTGGCTCAGTGGATAGATCGTCGGCCTGCGGACTGAAGGGTCCGGGTTCGATTCCAGTCAAGGGCATGTACCTTGGTTGCGGGCACATCCCCAGTGGGGGGTGTGCAGGAGGCAGCTGGTCAATGTTTCTCTCTCATCAATGTTTCTAACTCTCTATCCCTCTCCCTTCCTCTCTGTAAAAAATCAATCATATATATATATAATATATATTTTTAAAGTAGATTTCCTGACGAATAGAGAAAAAGCAAACAACCATCAAATACATATACAGGAAATGCTAACCCATGGCATCACCAAAGGTGGTAACTACAGCAGATGACTTGACTCTAAACGGTGACTTTTAGGAATGTGATTGTGACTGCAGAACCCCTTTGATTATTCTCACCTGCTGTGGCTTTTAGCCAAGTGGCCAGCTAATACATGGAACAAGTGGAGTGGAGGGTTAACCAGAGCCTGAAGACTTTTCTCGTACACTTAGGTGTCAAAATAGAAGCAAAGCACCCTGCCAGGCGCTTATTGGTGGGACTGGAGTGTCCAGATGAGCAGCTGTTCTAGAGGCTTTTACACCTGCACACACTTGGTGTTTTAGAGCAGTGGTCGGCAAACTGCGGCTCACGAGCCACATGCGGCTCTTTGGCCCCTTGAGTGTGGCCACGAAGTTTCAATCACACTGTATGTGCGTGCCCGCACGTGGTATTTTGTGGAAGAGCCACACTCAAGGGGCCGCAGTTTGCCGACCACTGGTATAGAGGGACAGAATGCTGTCACTTCACAGTCTTTCAACCTTTCCATGGTCACATGGCTAGCAATTTAAGAGGTTTAAATCACTTAAGAATTTATTTAAATTCCATGATTTTATTTCAGAAAGCTCTTATGTCACTCATAAAGCTGAAATTATTTTCCTTCCTTCTTTGAACACAAAATAGTTATAATCACTACTATTTATTGAGAGCAATGGTCCAGGCAGAGAAGAGGGGAGGGAATGGGAGGAAGGTCTGTTTGCCTGCAAAGTCCCTGCTCTCAAGGACAGTCCAATACAACCTACAGAATAATAAGTTTAGAAAATTCACCACTCATGTCAGCTCCTGAGCCACACCTGCTCCTGCAGAGAGCTTCGGTGATTGGTGAGGGGCCAGGGGACACAAACAAATGCTGCAGGTGGGGAGATGAGTCCCTTTGCTGACTTTCAGGTCTGCAAGCAAGCGCGTGATGACTGTGGTCTCAGCGTGAACAGGTGCCCCTTTATGACCTGGTTGCCTTTCTCATTCTAGTCTAAAATCCATGCCGCACGAAGTCTGAGTGAGATCGCTATCGACCTGACCGAGACAGGCACACTGAAGACCTCCAAGCTGGCCAACATGGGGAGCAAAGGGAAGATCATCAGTGGCAGCAGCGGGAGCCTTCTGTCGTCAGGTAGGCATGGCCTTGGGTTGGGAGCCACCTGAGAACGTGGAGGAAGTTCCTGCTGAAGCCTGGCTTCGGCCCTGGAGGGCCCCAGGGAAGGCGGGGAACCAGCAGCAGCTGGGGAGGCAGCTTGGCAGGCTGGCCAGGAGCTCGCTCTAGTTTGGAGACCCAGGTTTCATGCCAAATGGGAATCTGTGAAAAGTGCCAGAAGTATCAAAGGGTGGGGGAAGAGGAGCGGCAGAGCCAGTCAGGGTGGGAAGGGTGGTTGGTTACCTAAGTGCCTTCGAGCGCCCTCCAGAGCCCTCTGACTGCGACAGCGATGGCTGAGTGTCAGGAGTGGCAGCTCCGGGGACAGCGGTGGGGCTCACTGTGCGTCATTAGAGGAGAATTATACTCAGGCAGGGCTGCAGGTAGGGTCGTGGTGCTGAGTGACGGTACATTGTGTTCCTAGATGAACTTCTTGAAACTTTAAAAAGTCCAAAATACTCTTGCTCATTTGGAAAGGAGGGACTTGCTGTCACTGAGTACAGGAGAGCGATTAAGCGCCTTTTGAAACTGAGAGTCAAAGGATCCAATTCCTCCATCTGTTTCTGCGGGCCCTGGACAAGCCTTTTGTCATTAGATGATGGGAGGGCCAGAAAAGCTCTGAGGGTTCAGATCCAGCTGACTTCGGGAGAAGGGACACCATTCACTAAAGGGTGAGGCAGGAAAAAGAACGGGCTTGAGGAGGGCAGGGAGGGAGAGGGAGGCAGTAATTGTTTGGAAATATTAGTGAAAAGTGTTACTGATGCAGGTCACTCCCCAGGCCACACGGTCTGTCTGATTGTTCTTAGAGACAGTGTGTCCTTGCTTCTGAGCCATGAAAATACAGCAAGAAGTCTTTGACTGACCTCAGTTTCACTTTCTGTAACTGTTTTCTAATGGCTGCACACAACAACAGAATGACACAAAAAAAAGGAAAAGAGACAGGAGGAGGAAGAGCTGAAAGTGATCTAGTTAGCTTCTGGGCAGGTGGGGTCCAGCGAGAGCCAGGACGGGGAGGAGGATGACTGCCCTTCCCGGACTGGGAGGCAGCATTACAGAGGCCCCACACTGGACAGGCCTTTCTTTCTAAGGCCCTGGGAGGACCCCAGCATGTGTTCACATGGCCATGTGTTTTCATCAAATCTGCGAACATAATACGTTCCACATTCTTTTTTCTAAATAGAGCCACCAAAATAACAGAAGTCCAGGCTCACAAAACCTGGATCTGCCTCTGCCAGATCACTGTAGGGTTCACCATAAACCCCTCCCTGCTTCAGGATTTCTAACATTTTTTTTTTATCAACACAATAGGCCAAATCATTATCTCTGAGGCCTAGAGGTTTACAGTAAAGACTTAGAGAATGTGGTCTTCTTTTATCAAAGATAAGGCCATTCAAAACCTAAGCACCTGCCTGGAATTGCAGCCACTCCTAGTCCCCTGCGGAATGGCCAAGGGCAGGTCAGAGCCCACCCCTGTGTTTGTCCTCTAGACTCTCCCGACCCCTGCTAAGACCTAGAGTCTCAGATTCCAGCCTGAACTGACCCACCCAATCTCCTTATTATCCAGCCACAGATGAGCCGCACTCATTCTTCATTCTCAGTGAGGGGGTGCATTTCCGCTGTGGTTGCATATCCATTCGGGAATCTAGGTCCTTTGTGAACATGGCATGGTTATTCCCAGGACAATGGATCATCCAGCTCAGGGCTTCTCAACCTCCCTGTGCTTCCCAACCACTTGGAGGGCGTGTTCAAGGACAGATAACTGGGCTCCAGCTCCAGAATGTTTGATTCCCTTGGTCTAGGGCAGTGGTCGGCAAACTGCAGCTCGTGAGCCACATGAGGCTCTTTGGCCCCTTGAGTGTGGCTCTTCCACAAAACACCACATGCGGGCGCGCATGTACAGTGCGATTGAAACTTCGTGGCCCATGCGCAGAAGTCGGTATTTTGTGGAAGAGCCACACTCAAGGGACCAAAGAGCCGCATGTGGCTCGAGAGCCACAGTTTGCCGACCAGGGGTCTAGGGTGAGCCTGAGAACTTGCATTTCTAATGAGTTCTAACAAGGCCTCAGGTGATGTTGATGCTGCTAGTCAGGTGACCAGACCACACTTGGAGAGCTACTCTTCTGGCTGAAGGAGAGAAAAGCCTGAGGTGGTTGTGCTCAGAATCTCGGGACCAGGTATCGCCTCTTTTAAACCTGTGCCCTGGTCCATCTCCTCAGGTGCCTTTTCTCTGGCAGCCTCCAGTGATACCAAGGCAGTGCCTAACAGCATTTACAAGTGAGGGTATGAGTAGTTTCTGACATGGAACTGACCTCACTCAACCATCAGAAGTGAGATCCAGGCAACTTTAAGGGGAAAAGCAGTTCCTCTCTGTTACTGCCATCACCTTGACATTAACCATCAATCTAGAACAGTGGTTCTCAACCTGTGGGTCGAGACCCCTTTGGGGGTCGAACGACCCTTTCACAGGGGTCGCCTAAGACCGTCGGAAAACACATATATAATTACATATGGTTTTTGTGATTAATCACTATGCTTTAATTATGTTCAATTTGTAACAATGAAATTGGGGGTCACCACAACATGAGGAACTGTATTAAAGGGTCGCGGCATTAGGAAGGTTGAGAACCACTGATCTAGAAGGTAAAGCAAAAGAAAACCTCCCTGCTGAGTCCACCCCCACCCCTAATAGAAGCATCTTTATTCCAAGATGCTGAAGTGATTTTCATGTGTTTGATAACTTGTGATGGAGGCCCCAAGCTAAGCTGTTGTTGTAAGTCGATGGAGTCAGCTAAGGCACCTTGCCCTACCCACTTTCAGTGGCTTCATTTGCGGGCACTGACTCTGCTGCACAGCTAAGCAGGAGGAAGCTGGGCAGAGGAGTCACCTGGGAGGTGTAAGCCTTGCCCCAGGGCAGGCCAGGGAGCGCTTCCAACTCTGCCTCACCCTGCGGTACCCTGCGGTTAGAGACCGAAGAATGGTCCTTGAATGTGAGGCTGAGGCTCCCAGGGGAGGCCCCCTTCTCTTGACTTAGGAAAGACAATAGGGCAATGGAGGGAGAGACCAGCAGGAAACTTCCATCCCTCAACTTAACAAAGGGAGTTTCTAGAACCTGGAGATCTGGTCACCACTCCTTCTGGGCCTGCTGATTGCTGCTTCTCTGTCTTTTCTTGTCCCAGGAGGAAACGCCTTCCCTTGAGGCAAGTCCTTAGAAATTCCTTTTGGAAGGCACCTGCTTCCCAAGCCCCACAATGCAGAAATCTAGGCGAGGCTCCCACCCTGTTCTTTTTGTCCTTTCATGTCCTCTTGCCTAATTGCTTGTTGAAAATGCCTTTAGTCACGTGCTCCCACAGACTGAGAGGGCATTGCTCCTCCAGCACAGCCCTGGTTTTAAACACTTTTTATTACACTTGCCAGACCCTATGTTCTATCTTTTGTTCAGAAAATATGATACATATAACCTACTAGGGGCCCAGTGCATGAATTCGTGCACCTTGAAAGGACCTGTGGGCTGCGGGTGGGGGGGGGGCAGAGGGGGGAGTAAGGGCAGGTCTTGGCCCATCCTCTGTGCCCCCGCCTGGCCCCTCCCGCCGTGGCCCTAGGTCCCCTGTCTGCTGGCAGCCCCACTCGTGCTGCCGCTGCTCCCATGCGCTGACGGTGCCTGCCCCGCTGGCACCTGCTGCCCAGATCACCCCTCAGGAGCAGGGGGAGGTGGAGAAGCCCTCAGGGGTGATCGGGGCTAGTGCCAGGAACTGGCAGCGGTTGCAAGCGGCAGCTGTGGCACAGGCTTCGGGTGCGAGCCGAGCGCCTGGCAGGACTACGGTGCGTGGGAGCAAAGAATTTTCAGTAACCACCAGAGGCTTGCCCCAATGACAGTGACTGGCCTCCCGCCTTGGTCTGGCAACCCCGCTCACCTGCTCCACCATCCCACCGCAGCTGATGCCCGCCATGTTCTGTGCTCTGCCGCTGCCCACCATGTTCCACGCACGCCCCTTGGTGGTCAGCGCACATCATAGTGACTGGTTGTTAGTTGTTTGGTTGTCCCACCGTTTGGTCTATTTGCATATTAGGGTTTAATATATATAGATATCCTATTTGATCAGTTGACTTCTTTCCTTCTACTGCCTCATGCTTTGAAAAAAAAAAGATGGTTCTTAAAAGAATTTTGAGATTATATTTTCTACTTCTAGCCCACTTTCTGACATCTAGTAGGTGCTCAATACACAATTTTTAAAAATTGTTCGCATTATATTCTCATGACTTATTTATATTATAACTGGAAATTTGTACCTTTTGACTCCCTCACCCCTTTCACCAACCCTCTCTGGCAACTACTAATCTGTTCTCTTTCTCTGTTTTAGTTCACTTAGCATAATGCCCATGTTGCTGCAAATGACAAGATTTCATTATTTTTTATGGTTGAATAATATTCCAGTGTGTGTGTGTGTGTGTTCACCACATTTTCTTTCTTTATCTATTCATTCAGTGCTGGACATTTAGCTTGTTTTCATATCTTGGCTATTGTGAATGCTTCTGTGGACATGGGGTGAAGTTGATGGTTTAGTTTTCTTCAGATAAATACCCTGAAATGGAATTGCTGGGTCATATGGAAGTTCCATTTTTAATTCCTTGAGGAACCTCCATGCTGTTTCCACAGTGGCTGCACCAGTTTATCTGTTTCCCACATCAGCAGTGCATCAGTGTTCCCGTTTCTCCACATCCTTGACAACACTTGTTGTTTCTTGTCTTTTTGATAATAGCCATCCTAACAGGTGTGAATGATAGCTCATTGTGGTTTTAATTTGCATTTTCTCACTGACTAATGATGTTGAGTATCTTTTCATGTACCTGTTGGCCATCTGTCTTCTTAGAAAAGTATTCAGATTCTCTGTCCATTTTTAATCAGATTGTTTGTTTTCCTGCATGTATAGGTGGGGATGTTTCAGCACACGTTCAGTCAGGAAACATAGTTATACATACATCATATGTTCAAATATGGTGGCAGATGTCCTTCCCTGGGAGGAGACTTTAGTACCGTAACAAGGGAATAATGAGAACAGTTCCTGAGGAGTCCCTGGAGCCCCTTCAGCTGCTTCAGTGGGTCTCAGGTGATGGTTTCAGCTTGTTCACCCCCTGGTTCTGTAAAATACCCTGGCCTTGTTCCTGAAAAACAGTTCTAGCAATTATCAAAGTTAGGGATTGTGTAGGTATGGATAAACATCTAAGTCTTGGTCTTTCTGTGAAAGTTCCAGCAAGTTACAAGATAGCATTACACTCACTTTATAAATTTTAGAGTCAGATAAGTGGGGTTACAGGTTAATAGTGGCAAAGTTGTAAGCTCTAAACAAAGGTTAATCTGTGCTAGGTTACCTGCTAGGCTCAGGTGTGGATTTGTTTACATTATCAGATATGTGGTTTGCAATTAATTTCTCCCATTCAGTAGGTTGCCTTTTCTTTTTGTTTATGGTTTCCTTTGCTGTGCAGAAGCTTTTCATTTTGTACAGCTTTTTACTTTTGTTGCCTTTGTTTTCACTGTCAAATTCAAAAACACGGTCACCAAGACTGATGTCAATCATACACGATTATTGAAATTAAAATTTTTTCATTGACTTGAGAGAGGAAGAAAGAGAGAGAGAGAGAGATATCAATTTGTTGTTCCATTTATCTATGCATTCATTGGTTGATTATTATATGTGCCCTGACTGGGGATCAAACCCACAACCTTGGTGTATCCGGACGATGATGTAACCAACTGAGCTACCTGGCCAGGCCAGCCAGAAATTAAATATTAAAGAGTACTAGTAAGAATCCTGCATGTGCTTCATTTTAGGAACCGTCTATGTTCCCAGAATATATGGTATATTGGGCCTGCTGAGAACTCTCATATACCTGCCAAGAACTCTCATATACTTGCTGCCAACATTTTTCCTCAAGTTGTACTGTGTCACTTTTGTCATGCTGGTATTAGACCTTTAAAGGTTAATCTTGTCAGATCAGGCTCCTACTGCAAATCATGTCCATTCTTGTTATCTTTCATTCATCCTTCCATCTTTGTCTGCACTCAAATGGTGGTATAACTGAGCCACGTAACACTGTAATATCTCTCTGGTACAAGCATATTTTCTAGCTCCCAAAATTTGGTAGGGACTATACACAGCATTCAAAAAAGTATAGCTCCTCTCCTCACAGAGTTTGCATACTATTTTTGAGTATCTTTTCATGTACCTGTTGGCCATCTGTCTTCGTAGGAAAAGTGTTCAGATAAATGCAGATAAAATATTTCCAAGCTATTCATGACTTTAAAGGTGATTTTCCTTTTGAACGAAGAGCATATGATTACCTCTAAAATTATTGAAGTCCAGTACATGGCATCTGAGATCTAAGATGCTAAAGAAATGATGAGACCTCATTGGTATTATTAAAGAAGTCAAAGGTTCACAGTTATTCATGCCATGAGCCAGCAG
>NW_005871297.1:112181-154704 GCF_000147115.1 Myotis lucifugus | reverse complement strand
GGGAACTGGATGGGTGTTTTCCTCTCTCCACCCCATTTCTTGAAATCTAAAAGGATCACAGAGGAGAAAAATGGAATAACAAACAGAGAAAATGACACTGATTTGTTGTTCATAGCTCCTCTGAAAGTGGGAGAGAGCGCGTGTGGGATGGTCCTCAGCACCGTTCCGGGGACCTGCCGGCACAGAACAGTTCGGATTTCAGTGGGAGTGCAGCCGCCAAGGGCGATGAGCTGTTGTTCTCAGCCACCAACTCGCTTAGGAAATACCCAGTGTTCTGCAGGCCCACGTGCCTCATTGCAATAACCACCCAAACACAAAATATGTCTGTGCGTCCTTTCTTAAATAAATGGGACAAAAGACTGAGGTAGCCTTTTTTAAAAGAAATGTAGAGGCATAAGTCACCCATTCCCTCCCAAAATCACACATGTTGTAACTATAAACAGGAATGCGATGGCAGTTGAGTTACCTTCACTGTGATCAGCAGGATTGTAAAGAATGTGGTGATGATGCGGGTTTTAAAAAACACACACATAACCTGCGGTCTGCTCTTACCCCTCAGCTCTGATATTTTCCGTTCTGGAAAAGCCGTGTTGTGCTAGGCCTGGGGCATCGCTTCACCTGGGGTCAGTCCCCATGCATTACTCACCACCTCACACATTCTCATTCTCTGAATGCTAGCACTTCCTCCCATTGTGAGGAAGTTTATTAATAACTAATGTAACAATGAGGATGCCAGCTATCTCATCTCTCCATACAGACAAGTGGTCTGATCGGCGCCTGCCAGCTTTATGGCCGTGGCTTTGTTCTGCTCAAAACACACTGCCTTATGCTGGTATCAGTCATGTGGTTTTTGGTGTGTTGTTGTTCTCTTTGTCTTCATCCTTTCTTTTTTTGTTCTCACTTTACCCCCTCCTGCATCTCTGTCCAGCATCTCCACATTCTCTGTTATGTAGCAGCTGCCTGTCCCCATAGGTCTAATGACAGCAGGATGCCAAGGGCTTTCATTTTGGACCTGACCTCCGGGCTCTGCAGATGGGCACAGCCCTGCAGCCACAGCCAAGGGCGTGTTCACGCTGGACCGTGCCACCAGTGAGGGCTGTGAAATCTCCTTCTGTGGGATGGATGTTTCTGGACTTGTTAGAGCAGGACAGGCCTGAGTCAAAATTGAGATGATAAAATGTTTGTTCCTTTCTACTCTCATATTGGGGAAATAAAACCCACTAAAGTAGTTTAGACTGATGTATTTATGCCTTCAGGTATTCCTAGTAAAGGAGTATTTGCCTACTAAAGAGAACCGAACAGAATGGCAATTTGTAACCTAAATGAATGATTTTCCAATGATGAAATTTTAAACACTGAAAAAGAAATACCACATCAGCTCTCACAGGCGTTGCTTTGTTCCCGTGTAGGCCAGCCCTCTCAGTATTGCAATAGAATAACAGTCTCGGAGCCAGAAAGATAAGCCCCTCATTTCACAGTTTAAGAAATGGAAACCGTATGAGTTACTCATAAATAGTAGTTTCAACTAGGTATTTTACCAGATGCTGCTGCTAATTTTTATGATCAACTATTCAATTTCTTCTCTCTCTCTTTTTCTCCCTCCCCCCCCCCGCCTCTTCTCCCCCCTTCTCTCTCTGCCCTCTCTCATATTATAGTTGTGCTCTTCACCCTGTGGTGAAGGTGCCCGGAGCCCTGGCATCTGGCCACGTGAGAAAGCCATCCCAGACACTCTAGCTACCATCAAAGGTGCTTACCTTTCAAAGATCTTCCATTTCTACTGTTTCAAAGGAACTGTTTTATTTTTACAATTTCTGACCCTGATGACAAGTGTGCCAAGCATGCAGTTTTCATGCTAAAAATCACATTTATTCTCTGAACCCATCTCCAGGGACCACGTGTGTACCTTGAAATCTGCGGTGTGCCATTGTTTCATACTGTCTCCCAGGACATCTTTCAAGTAAGGGATTCGTAATTGAGGATGTGTATGGCAAATAAATATCTCTTCGTCACATAGGAGAATTCAGACCCTTCCTGCACATTCACTCCTGGGTGTCTGCCAAAACTTATCCTGACGACTTTTACAGATCTGCCGGGAATGTGCCTTCTTTATTTTATTATTTTCCCTGAAGGCCTATACAGATTGTCATTTCCTTCACTTACTTTCAGGACAACAGACTTCTTTCCTCTTTGGGGCGTGGTTTGTTTCAATTTCCCCTCCTCTCAGAGAAAAAAGCGCCCCTTCTTTCTTCTGAGATCAGTGGGCGGGTCATCAGTATTCCAGCTGTGTGACCACAGAGTGCCACGCTCCTGAGAACATGCTCTTCCTAGGATGCATGCTCATATCCTGCGCTGGAGTAGTCAGGGGCTTTTGAAAGATTGGAGCAGATTCTCCCTCACAGCTGAACAAGGATATCCTGGAGGAGAGGAGATTGTGTGTGTGTGTGTGTGCACCCTCCCCCCATACACATACCATACACACGTCCTGCCCAGGGAGCTGGCTGCCCACTGGGGGAAGTCTGGAGTTCCCCAGCTGGATGGGGCAGTTTCTCCGGAAACTGCCAGAGGTAGCACAACAGGTTTCACCATATCTTCACCAATAAAACCTCCACAGCACCGGGCACTCACTCAAAAGATTCCCAGATACCCACTGAAAATGACCTCTGACCTAGAGCACGTCACCCAGACTCTCCTGGCCCTGTTTGATAGAACTTACCTTCTTTGAGATCAGATCTTTTTCTCCTCTTCTCCGGCCAGATTATTGGTGGCCTATTTCTATAAAATCCTTTGGATTTTGATTGAAGCATAATAAAGTAGCCAAAAACACACACAAGATTATATTTTCAGCCTAATATCATTCAGATTGGTAGTTACTGTGCCATAACTGGGGTGGAGGGGCTCACTAGAGAACTGATCTGACGCTTAGTTTTCCTGCTGGTGAAGCACAGGGAGCACCTCACCTGTGCAGACCAGACTAGGGTGACCGCCAGCTCCCAGGTTGTCTAATTGGTACCAGCCTGGGGTTCCTTCCCTGTGTGGCAGCTGTTGCCTCTCGCCTTCCCGGGGCTTCTCTCCTGCCTCCCCGATGTGGGCAGCTTTTCATGTTAGGACAGGACTCTCAAGGCTGGGATCCGGTCTAGTTATCGGTCTCCCACCCACCTGCACACGAAGGTGCTCCAGAGACATGTTTCATTGGCATGTCTGAAGAACCTCCCTGGTTCTACCTCCTCCTTCCTTCTCTCTCTGCATGTCCATCCGCACAATACGTGGGAGGGGTCGGCGCTGGACATGCAGGAGTGACTGCACACTGCACCATTTACTACGGTGACTCAGCAGTCACCAAAACAGGAAGTTCCTACCCTTGTGGTGTTTCCATTCTAGGGGCAATATAACCCACACAGAGCCCAGTCGGAATCCCAGCTCTGCCTTCCTACTTCCCGGTGACTTCTATGAAAACAGGGACTCTATGTTTATGACAATTAAATGAAGTGGAACATGTGGGAAGCTCCTGTAAGGAATTCTGTAAAAATCCACTTGCTTTTTTCCTTTCTGCTCACTAGTTGTCTGAATGTATGCAGCCAAGAACACTATTTAATACAAATAACTACGAATATTCACGTAGCACCTATGTTCTGAACTCTGTTCTAAGCATCTGTCAAGTATTATCTCATCCAATTCTCCCAACCTTTGAAGAAGCCCTGTTTTTATTCCCATATTACAGGAGAGGATACTGAGACTTAGATCATGTAACATTACCAGGCCCTTCAGCTAGTAAGTCGTGGAGCTGGGACATAAGCCCAGACCTGTTCCCTCTAAACTGCTAGACTGTGGACTTCAGCCTCAGGAAGCCACAGGATCAAGGTATGTTTTCCAAACCATATTTAGGTCACTCTTTCCTATACACTTGGTACTGCTCTAAACTTCTATTAACAACTAGAAAGTATTTATGTATTACTTATATCTCCCAAAAATATTCAAATCACCTCTGATGTTCTTTGCCTCCTGACCCATTCATTATGGGTAGACAGCCCTTTTGAAGTAACTTGGCCACTGTTTGGTCAGTTCATAAGCTTTGAGATCCCACTCCTGACTCCAGTAGAGTTTTCTGTCTTCCTACTTTTATAGTCCCAAAGGCAGCTCCGATTAATCTGTTTAGCATACAAGTATTTGCTTTGGACTGTTGATAAGATGATGAAATAAATTCTTTAGGTGCTGGTTGATCATTAGACATTCCCTTCCAATTTGAGGCAAATTGTCGCAGTCACTGGGGAAGGACCGGAGTTGGCAGGATGCCTGTCTTTTCTAGAGGCGGGAATCGTAAGGGAAAGAGGGAAGGTGGCACTGGATGTGAGGATACTTTTGTACAAGCTGCAAAAATCACCGCCAGAGGCACGAGGGAACTGCCTAAGTAAGTGGTTTATTAAGTAATAGATTCTTCAGGTTTGGAGGGCTCTTGGAGGTTGGTTAATTGGTCATTTCTAGAAGGGAACATCATGACTACCAGAGTTAGTAACCCGAGGCTTTACACATTCAATAGCAGGTCTGTGATGGAAATCCGGGTCTCTTTCCTGTCCTTCACTGCCCCTTTCAAGGACTATACTTACACTTTTTAATTTCTGAGGGGCTAAATTTATACCCTTGGGGTGTTCTTGCCTATTTGTGTGGGTTAAAATAAGTGTAAATGGATAAATCGTGGTAACAGAGAGTTTCTGTACCTTTAGGCAAGTCTATGTGCTGATTTGAAATGATTTCTGTGTCTAGAATCACTTTGGACATGGTCACAATCCTTTAGTTTGTTAAGATTCCCATAGACCAGAGCCCCTGAGGCCCTTCCCTGATTGGGTGTCTCCTGGAATCACTGTCTCTTCAGGGAATTAGCTGGGAATCTCTGTCTCCTGCTTTCTGTCTAACTTGCTGGCCTCCCTTTAGGATGTCAGCTGTGCCATTCAGGGGATGCCTAGAGGGTTGTTGTGGATGCCGTGGGAATCTCCTCAACATCACAGACCACTTGGGGCTCCTTCTCTGATGCCCTTGGGTTTCTTTCTATGGAACCGTTACTGAGGCATCATTGTCGCTAGGAACTTGGCCACTTCTCCTCATGATTGGCATATTTGCCTGGTTGTGGTAACATCCCACAGGCTTAGATCCCACAAGCTGTGAAATAAAGTCACCTGGAGAACTCAGAGCCCTTGTCCAAGAGCAGGGGATTTTCCTTTAGAGAAACAGAGGCACTGGGAACCTCTTTCAGATGCAATCTGACATAAACCTGAATGCATATCTCCTTGAGCAATGGTGAAGAGGTGGTCTCAATGATTTCTCTCTCTAATTCTATGGTGTGTGTGTGTGTGTGTGTGTGTGTGTGTGTGTGTATGTGTGTGATGTACATGTAGGGATATATATGCACTCACTCATGTTAAATCTTCACCCAAGGTTGAGGAGTTACCTATTTATTCCAGGCACACACAGTGGTGTCATGTGCATTATTTCACTTAGTCTTTACAACAGATTAAGGAGGGCAGGACAGTATCCCAAGGTCACACATCTAGTAAGTGGTTTAGAGTTCATCAAACTCAGAACTGTCTGACCCTCCACTCAGGTATCGTTATGGCTAAAATGGAAATCCACATGGCCAGGCCAGGCTGGCTCAGTTTGCAGAGATTTAACTTGGTGCCCTGCACCACATTTCTCGTGAAGCCATATCCAGAATAAAGGAGTAAAAGAGCTAGACTTAGTGGTGCCAGACATGAAGAGGGCCTCTTGAGCCATCTAGTCTGTCTTATGTGGGTTGGGTATTTAGGTTAATTATTATGAATAAAATAATTTAGGTAGTGCTAATGAGCCCTATAACTCAAGACCAAAGCTTAACTAATCCCACAACTGGAGACAAAATGATCTAAAAACATTGTGCTTTACCTCCCAGAGTTTAATGTTGTGTGACTTTTGCCATCCTTGAACAGATTAATTCTTATATTTGACTGCATCCAGCATCATTTCCTATGGAGAGGCTAGGCAGGGGTGAAAGGGGAAAACAATGAAGTTTTCACGTGAGCTAGAGATCCTTTCATCTTTCTTGGACCCAAGTTTCCCCAGGCCTGTTTTTTCAGTCCAAAGTATGACTTCCTTCCAGTATTAGTTTACATTCTTATTAATTCTTCAGATGATAGAACAGAGCATACCTCATAAGTAGTTCCTGTGTTCTCAAATGTAATTGGTGACTATGACGACGAGAACCAGAGAAGATTCAAAGTGACTTAGTATGTGATATTAGATGGATGTAAACTTGGAGATAGTACTGATAGCATGGGGTAATGGACTTAAGGAAGGAGAGCACTTGAACTGAACCATTCAAAAAGGGGAGCCTGTCTGGCTGTGTGTTGCATGAACATAACACCATGTGAATTTAGTGTCTAAGAACCATGAGGTAATGGAGACTTCCTAAGAGGCACACTTTTGTTCAGGATTGCTGTTGAGTTTGGAAACCTGTGATTGAAGCATGACAAAATCCAAAGAAGAGGTACCAAAATGATTAAAGGTTTGGAAGGTAGGCACTATAAAGAAACGACTTACAGGTACTAGATTTCTTTACCAAGATGAGGTACAACTTGACTAGAGCATCCAAGTGTGACTGACAACATTTGTTTGTTTGTTTATTCCAGTTAATACTTACCAGCCACTGTGGAGGCATAAAGATGATACTTTCCTGCAGTTACATATTTTCTCTATTTCACACTAGAATGGGGTGAGGGAGAAAAAAAGCCCAAATTGGAGTCAAAATATACTGATACTGATTGTTTTCTTCGTGTTGAGTTGTATGTATATTTTCAATATTAATCCCTTATCATTGATGAAAACCTTCTTCCATTCAGTAGGCTGTCTTTTTGTTTTATTAATGGTTACCTTTGCTGTGCAAAAACTCTTTAGTTAAATGGAGTCCCACTTGTTTATTTTTCCTTTTTTTCCTTTGCCTAAAGAGACATATTGAAAAAACAATTACCAAGAACAATATCTAACTTCTACTACCTATGTTTGGTTCTAGGAGTTTTATGGTTTCACGTCTTACATTTGTTTTTAATCAATTTTGAATTTATTCTTGTATATGGTGTAAAAGAGTGGTCTATTTTTTGCATGTATCTGTCCATTTTTCCCAAAACTATTTATTGGAGACACTATCTTTATCCCATTGTATATTCTTGCCTCCTTTGCCATGGATTAACTGACCATATGGTTGTGGATTTATTTCTGAGCTTCATATTCTATTTCATTGATTTATGTGTCTGTTTTTATGCCAGTACCATACTGTTTTGATTACTATAGCCTTGTACTATAACTTAATATCAGGTAGCATAATACCTCCAACTTTATTGTTCTTTCTCAAGATTGCTATGCCTATTCAGGGTCTTTTGTGGTTCCATGTAAATTTTAGGAATATTTGTTCTAGTTCTGTGAGAAACACCATTGATATTTTGGTAGGAATTGCATTGAATCTATAAATTGCTTTGGGTAGTGTGGACATTTAAACAATGTTAATTCTTTCTATCCATGATCATGATATATGATTACATTCATTTGACTCTTCTTGTTTTCTTCTTCAATGTCTTATTTTATGAGGACAGGTCTTTTACCTCCTTGTTAAATTTCTTGGGTATGTTATTTTATTTTGATGCAATTATAAATGGCATTGTTTTCTTAATTTCTCTTTCTGATAGTTCATTATTGGAGTATAAAAAGACAACCAATTTCTGAATATTAACTATGTATTCTACCTTGCTGAATTCATTTATCAGTTCTAATAGTCTTTTAGTGGAATCTTTAGGGTTCTCTCTGTATAGTATCATATCATCTGCAAATGACAGATTTACTTCTTTCCAATTTGGATGCCCTTTATTTCTTTTTCTTGTCTGATTGCTGTGGCTAGGACTTCCAATAATATGTTCAACAAAACGGTGAAGGGTAGATATCTTTGTCTTGTTCAAGATCTTAAAGAAAAATCCTTCACCTTTTCACTACTGAGTATGATGTTAGCTGTGGGTTTGTCATATATGCCCTTTATTATGTTATGGTCCCTCTGTCTTCACCTTGATGAGAGTTTTTATCATGAATGGGTGTAAGATTTTGTCAATACTTTTTCTGCATCTATTGATATTGTCATTTTTGTTCATGTGGTACATTACATTTATTGATTTGTGAATATTGTACCAACCTTGCGTACCAGGAACAAATCCCACTGATCATGGTATATGATCTTTTAATATATTGTTGAATTCAGCTTGCTAATATTTAGTTAAGGATTTTTACATCTATGTTCATCCTTGATTTGGCCTATAATTTTCTTTCTTTGTAGTGTCTTCATCTGTTTTTTTTTTAAATTTATCTTTATTGTTGAAAGTATTACAGATATCCCCTTTTTCCCCCATTGACCCCTTCTAGCCCACATCCACCCCCACCCCAGGCCTTCACCACACTATTTTCTGTGCCCATAGGTTATACATATGTGCATACAAGTTATTTGGTTAATCTCTTCCCACCCACCCCCATCTTCCCTCTGAGATTCCACAGTCTCTTCCATGCTTCTATATATCTGGATCTATTCTGTTCATCAGTTTATTTTGTTCCTTAGATTCCACATATGAGTAGATCATATCATACTTGTCTCTCTCTGACTGGCTTATTTCATTTAGCATAATACTTTCCATGCTGTCTCAAAGGGTAAGACATCCTTCTTTTTTACTGCTGCATAGTATTCCATGGTGTAAATGTACCATGGCTTTTTATCTACTCATCTACTGATGGGCACGTGGGCTGTTTCCAGACCTTAGCATTTATAAATTGCTATAAACATAAGGGTGTATTTATTCTTTCTTATTGGTGTTTTGGGTTTCTTAGGATATATTTCTAGAAGTGGGATTACTGGGTCAAATGGCAGTTCCATTTTTAATTTTTTGATGAAACTCCATACTGTTTTCCATAATGGCTGCACCAGTCTGCATTCCCACCAGCAGTGTACTGGGGTTCCCTTTTTCTCCACATCCTTGCCAGCGCTTATCATTTGTTGATGTGTTGATGGTAGCCATTCTGACAGGTGTGAGGTGATACCTCACAGTGATTTTAATTTGTATCTCTCTGGTGATTAATGACTTTGAGCATTTTTTTTATATGTCTCTTAGGAAACTCTGTGTCCCCTTTGGAAAAGTGTCTATTTAGGTTTTTTTGCCCATTTTTTAATTGGATTGTTTGTCTTCCTTTTATTAAGTTGTATGAGTTTCTTATATATTTTGGATATTAACCCCTTATCAGATGTATCATTGCTAAATATCTTCTTCCTTTTCATTGTATTAATGGTTTCTTTTGCTGTGCAAAAGCTTTTTATTTTATTTTTTAATTTTTTTCATGCGGCCCAAAGGGGCAAGAAGAGAGTTTAATCAGGGGAGGGAGGATCTGCCAGAATAAGAAAAGGTACAGGGAGCAGGTGGGAAGCCAGAGTGGGTGGGAAGACCCAACCAGGAGTCTGAGAGGACTCACCTGTCCACCTCTGGCACAGGCACTGCACTGACAGGCAAGGGGAACAGTGGCCTCTCTCAGCTGGGCAGGTTTGAAGTAGCCCCTGTGGTCAGAGGTTGCCTGGCTTTCTGGCTCTAGCTCCTAGGCATGGCTGGTAGCCATGTTCAACCCTGGTCCCCATCCAGTGCTGGGTGGCCATTTTTAGGCAGAGCTTAGGAAGCTGGCCACCACTTCTCCTGGACCCAAGGAGGCTTGAGAATCAGAGGGCAAGGGAGACGAACTGGAGTCTGAAACGTCCCTCCATCCCGTGGGGTGGCTTGGGGGAGGAACAGTAGTCCCCTTCTGGCTCCAGGCCTGCCCAGACCCACAATGATCAATAAGGTACAATTACTGGGACCCGTCACAGCCACTGGAGTGTGGGTTGTTTGTTAAAAAAAAAAAGACAAAAAGGTTACAGTTTCTACAAGCACAGAGTTAAAGTTTCAAGATATTTTAAAAAATCTGTGCCAGCCCGGGGACTGAACAGCAGAAGCCAGCCTGACCAGGCGCGTGTGGCCTTGGGGCAGGTCCACTGCTGCATTGTTGCTAGCTAGCACGCACACCACCACCTCCCACATCCAATGCCCACCCCACTCCAGGTCCCCTCCTCCGCTTCCTCTGCTGCTCTGAGAAGTGACTCCGGGATGCATTCGCAGAGACACGGATCTATGGGGAAGGCCACGAGATCCAGCCAGATGTTTAAAAATTCTTGAGGAACTCCTCAGCCACAATGCTGGCATGGGTGTTGACCGACAGCTTCGTCTCCCTGATCTATTTGTCGATCTTTTCCATGAAGTGGATTACAGAGTCCAACAACTTATGTTTATATATCTGCTCTGTGTGGAAGCTGGTGATCAGAAAACTGATGTCATACCCTCCACTGGTTTCCTTGGAAGAATAAAGAAATTCTCTGCTCGCTTCACCATGAAGCACATGAACTTGTGGCATAAAATCTCAATCTCATCAGCCTGTTTCACAGCAATGCTGACCTACACAGAGCTGATGGAGCCCTCAATCAGAATCTTTTCCTCCTCATTCCTGCTGATGGTCACAGGCTAAAACAGGAGCTCTTTGCTACTCCTGACCTCCACCTTGGGCTTGTAGTGTCTTTCCACAACCTGGGAAGAGGAGTTCTCCTGCAGTGTGCCTGCACAGCACTCAGGTAGGGCTGAGAGTTCAGTCATCCCGGGCACTGGCTGGGCCAGAAAGCAGAGGTGCAGCAGTGGCTTTTTATTTTGATGTAGTTCCATTTGGGGAAATTGAACTGGAATGTGTTGTTTACCTCTGGACAGGATGCAAAGGTAATTACCCAGGTTCTTGTCCAGGTGGATTCGAAAAATGAAGCCATGGACAAAAGGTGGTATAGGAAAAGGTGGGAATGTATTGGGAAACAAGCAGACTCTCACGTGGGTAGGGGGAGGGAGACCCAATAAGTCCCTCTTTTCTAAGGTTTATAAAGGCTGCAGTTCTTTGTGTCCTGATATCCCCTCTGATTGGTCACTATAGCAGCTTCAGAGCTTGAACCCCACGTGGGGTTCCCTCTTTTTCTCTCTTTTGTTTTTCTATTCCCTGTGGCCTTCCTCTTTATTCTGTGAATGAGTAGCTTCCTCTCCCTTCTTTCTGTAAATGTATCCTTTTGGCAGCTCCCAGCCCCTTGTTCTGTGCATGTATGCCTTCTGGCAGCTCCCAGCTTTGCAGCCCCGTGGTTCTCCCCCATGGGCCCCCTAATTCCTGACACTTCCTAAACCTGCCTATTTTACCCCTAAAAACTCTTTTCACTAGATGTATCAGCAAACATATTGCTATGAGAGAGATCTGAGATTTTGCTGCCTATAGTTTCTTCTAGGATTTTTATGGTTTCACAAGTTACATTTAAGTCTTTTATCCATTTTGAGTTTATTCTTGTGTATGGTGTAAGTTGGTGGTCTGGTATCAGTTTATTTTTGCATGTATCTGTCCAATTTTCTCAACACCATTTATTGAAGAGACTGTCCTTACTCCATTGTATGCTCTTGCCTCCTTTGTCAAATATTAATTAGCTTAATGGCTTGAATCTCTGTTCTGTTCCATTGATCTATATGCCTGTTCTTGTGCCAGTACCATGCTGTTTGAGTTCAGTGACTTTGTAGTATGACTTGATATCCAGCATTGTGAACCCTCCAACTTTGTTCTTCTTTGTCCAGATTGATGTGGCTATTCGGGGTCTTTTTGGTTCCATATACATTTTTCGGGTATTTGTTCTAGATCTATAAAATATGTTGTTGGCATTTTAATAGGGATTACATTGAATCTATAGATTGCTTTGGGTAGTATGCACATTTTAATGATGTTAATTCTAGAAATCCATGAACATGATATATATTCTTCCACTTGTTTATATCTTCCTCTCTCTTTTTTCAACATCCTGCAGTTTTCTGAGTACTGGTCTTTTAACTCTTTGTTTTCTTGATATCTTTTAAGTGTATTCCTAAGTAACTTAATTTTTTTTTTGCAATGGTAAATGGCATTGTTATTTTTGTTTGTTTGTTTGTTTTGTTTTAGTTTCTCTTTCTCAGAATTCATTATTAGTGTATAAAAATGCCATCAGTTTCTGGGTGTTAATTTTGTATCCTGCTACATTGCCAAATTCTTTTATTACACCTAGTAGCTTTTTGGTGAAGTCCTTAGGGTTTTCTATGTACAATATCATGTCATCTGCGAATAATGATAGTTTTTCTGCTTTCCAATTTGGATGCCTTTTATGTTTTCTTCTTGTCTGAAAGCTGTGGCTAAAGCTTCTTGTATGATGTTGAATAAAAGTGGTGAAAGTGGACATCCCTGTCTTGTTCCTGTTCTTAGGAAAAATGGTTTTAGATTTTGCCCATTGAGTATGATGTTGGCTGTGGGTTTGTCATATATGGCCTTTATCATGTTGAGATATACTCCCTCTATTCCCACTTTGCTGAGATTTTTTATCAAAAATGGGTGTTCTTCCCCTAAATTTTTTGAACATCCTTATAAACATTGTTTTGAACTCTGTATCTGGTAGATTGATTCTTCCATTTCATTTAGTTCTTTCTCTGGGGATTTCTCCTGTTCCTTCATTTGGGTGTGTTTCTTTTTCTGCCCACTTTGGATGCCTTTCTGTAAATGTTTCCACATATTAAGTAGATCTACTGTGCCTCCCAGTCTTGGTAGGTGGTCTTATGTCGTAGGTATCTTGTGAAGGTTAGTGACACAGTCTCCCTGTTCACCTAAGCCAAGTACATCAGGAATGTCCCTTTGTGGGTCATGTGAGACCTCCTGTGGTAGTTGAATCTTGATTGCTGTTGGCCATCCATGGGTGGCATTGACCCTCAGGCTGGCTGATTGTGGAGATCGATCCTGACCACAGTTTATGAGCTGCTGTGCAGGGCCTGATGCAACAAAGTGGAATTTGCCCCAGCAGGGTCCAGTGCCTTTTGAGCTCTTCCTTTTGGTGTGCTGCTTGTGGAGCTAATGGATTGTGCTCTGATATGGTCTGAATCCAGCTACTGTGTTTATTGGTTCTGGGGCTTTTTGGAGGGACTCCAGTGCAGGTCAGTGTAAGGCATTGCCTATTGCAGGCCCGGGACTACCTGTTTGGAATTACAAAGTGACCCACAGTTTTGTTGCTGCCTCTGCTAGGACTGGGTATCTGTGGAAGGGGCCAAGCTACACACCAAGGCAAGCTGACACCAGATCAGAGCCCAGGAACAGATCAACAAAATGTCCAAGTCACCTTGATATCCGCCTCCACTTGCCCACTGCCTGTTAGGCTCAGTCATTGAGAGAGCCTCTGGCCATAGGCAAGTTGCATGAGTAGGTTTTCAGTGACACACAGGTAGGTGTGAGTGGTGTTCACCAGATTCATACAGATTCAAACTCAGTGCTAGTGGTGGGTCTGAGGTCACTTAGCAAAAGTCTCAGGGTACACCAAAATCGGGTGCCCACAGACTTTTGTGGTAGGTTGGAGTGTCAGGGAATTGTCAGGATGAGGCCAGCTAATTAAGATTTGGCAGTGTGAAGGGAGTGCTCTGCACAAGAACAACATCCCCTGTGGGGCCTGTTATGGAAAAATGGTTCCTGCCCTAGAGCCACACAACTCAGTCTTCCTGCGAATCTGCCTCGGCCTCCTTGTGAGCCTTCCAACAGAGTCTGCACCAAGGGCCCAGGCTGGCCAGAGCCAGCTTTCTCCAGCGCAGGTCATGAGCTCATTAGGATGGGACCACCAATATTCGAACATGGGGCTGGTGGATCTCCCATGGGGGACAGTCAGGGCCTATAATGGTGGGAGGTGGGTTGGGTATGGCCCCCCACTCCAGAGCCACAGAAGTCAATCTCTGACATCCCTGAGTTCTCTCTCAAGAGTCCTCGAAAAAAGTCTACACCATGGGCTCTGCAGCAGCTGACTCCTCCCTCAGGGTATGAGCTCTGCAGGTTGGGTGGCAGGGAATTGGGAGGGTGGGTTTAGTGCATTCCTTCAGGCTGAAGCAGTATGGAGGTGCGTGCTCAACCAAGGAAAGATAGCAACTGTGGAAAGTATAGGAAGGGACTGAGCACGGGGACCCAGCCCTAGCCTTTCAGCTCTCACCCTGGAGCCACACAACCCAGTCTGTACTTATACAGCTCTGGTTCACTTTGTTCTGCTCTTGCTGGCCCTTTAAGGAGGAATCTGGGTTTCTAGAAGACTGCTGTTTCTCTTTGGGGGATAGAATCCCCACTGATTTTCTCAGCCAGATATTATGTGGACTTCTCTTCCTGGCTGGTGCTCTGGGCTGGGGAGCCTGGAGCAGGATGGAGATTCCATGCTCCTCAGGAGGGATTCTGGCAGCTGAGATATCTGTCCATGTTCTCAACCACCACACTTGGGTTTGAGGCCAGTCCTTTTCCTGTCTCTTCCCTTCCTACAAGTAACGATGTGTCTTCTTCTGTAAAACCTTGGTTATAAAACTTTTGTTTAGGCCCTAGCCAGATAGCTCAGTTGCTTAGAGTGCCGTCCTGATATGCCAAGGATATGGGTTTGATCCCCAGTCAGGGCACATACAAGAAAAAACCAATTATACATAAATATGTGAGACAACAAATCAATCTCTCTCTCTCTCTCTCTCTCTCTCTCTCTCTCTCTCTCTCTCTCTTTCTCTCCCCCTCCCTCCCTCCCTCCCTTCTTTTTTCTTTCTAAAATAAAAAATAATTAGTGTAGTTATTGCCATTTTATTCATTGTTTTCTGATTATTTTATTTCTTCTCTGTTCCTTTCTTATTCAGTTACTCTTCAGTTGGTTATTCAGGTTGATTGTTCTATAATTTATTTATAATTCCAATTTGGACCTGGGAGGAGGTGGGTGTAACTTCTACCTACTCCACTGCCATCTTTTTTATTTATTTTTTTTTTTTATTTATTTTTTTTTTCGCTTAAAGTATTACAAAGGGTATTACATAAGTGTCCTTTTTTTTCCCCCCCGCCCTTGACACACCCCTACCCTCCCTTACCCCCCAGTGTCTTATGTCCATTAGTTATGCTTATATGCATGCATACAAGTCCTTCGGTTGATCTCTTACTCCCCTCCCTCCTGCCCCCCAACTCTCTCTGGCCTTCCCACTGCAGTTTGGCAATCAGTTTGAGGCAGCTCTGCCTCTGTATCTATTATTGTTCAAAAGTTTGTAATGGTCTTTATTATCCATGAATGAGTGAGATCATGTGGTATTTTTCCTTCATTGACTGGCTTGTTTCACTTAGCATAATGGTCTCCAGTTCCAACCACTTGATGTGATTTCGGTATTCTTAAATTTAATGAGACTTGTTTTGTGGCATAATATCGGGTCTATCTGGAAAATGTTCCATGTGCTTTTTAAAAGTGTATATTCTGCTGCTTTGGGCTTAAATGTCCTAAAAATATCAAATTGTCCAATGTGTCACTTAAGGCCACTGTTTCCTTTTTATTTTCTGTCTGAATGATCTATGCATTTATGTTGAAGGGGTGTTACAGTTCTGTGAGGGAAAAAGATCCCTGCCACACAACTCAGTCTCTCCCAGAGTCTTCCCATATTATGACTGTACTACTGCTGATTTCTCCCTTTATGTTTGTTGATATTTGCTTTATATATTTAGGCGTTCCTATGTTGGATATGTAGATGTTTACAAGGGTTAAATCCTCTTATTGTAATGATACCTTTATCATTATGAAATGTCCTTCTTTGTCTGTTATTACAGCTCTTGTTTTAAAGTCTATTTTGTCTGAGATAAGTATTACTACCCTATCTTTATTTTTTCAGTTTGCACAAAATATCTTTTTCTATTCCTTTACTTTTAATCTCTGTGTGTTTTTCAGTATGAAGTGGCTCTCATAGGCAGCATATGTGCAGGTCTTATTTTTTTATCCATTCAGCTACCCTGTGTCTTTTCACGGAAGCATTTAATCCATATACATTTAAAGTAATTATTGATAGGTGTGCCATTTTATTCATTGTTTTCTGATTATTTTATTTCTTCTTTGTTCCTTTCTTATTCTCTTGCTCTCTTCTCTTGTATGTTGATGACTTTCTATAGTGTTTTGCTTGTTTTCTTTTCTCTTGTATATCTCTCTTGTGGATTTCTGATTTGTGGTTACCATGTGCCTCATATGTACCAAGCTATGTTTACAGCAGTCTATTGTAAGTTGATGGTCACCTATGTAGTAGGTGTCCTGTGAGGCCCAGTGGCACAATTTTCCTGTGCACCTGAGCTAGGTGCTCCAGGAGTGTCCCTTGTGGGGTCTCTTGTTGTAGTTGAACTTTGATTCCTGTTGGCACATCAGTCAGTGGTATTGACCCTCAGGTGGACTGGCTGTGAAGGGACAGCTTGTCCATTGGACAAACTGTCGTACAGGAGCTGACCCCACAGATTGGGAGTTGCTTTAGCAGGGCTCTAGTGCCAGCTGAATCGGCCCTTTGAGTGTGTTTGTGGAGCTGGTGGAGGGGTGCTCTGCTGTGTTCTGCAGCTAGCCACTAGGTATATTGCTCTGGAGTCTCTTGGGAGAGGCTCCAGTGCAGGCCTACATTAGCCACCATTTGTGGCCGGTTTAGGGCCACCTGGTGGAGCTACAAAGTTATCTGCAGTTGATTGCTTCTTGTGTTGGACTTGGAGGCACTTGGGAGTGGCTATGCTGTGAACCAAGGCCAGCTGACACTATTGTTTGGATTGGGACCCTTTGGTAGACACCACAATATGAGCTGAGGCCAGCTGCCACTTACTTGAAGTTATGTTCCAGGCCTACGTTGGCCATAGCTTATGCCAGGCTTGGGGCTGCTTAGGAAGAGGTACAGGGCACACTGAGACCAGCTGCTTCTTGTTTGGGGTTTGTGAATCTTTGACAGATTTTAAGAAAGTCTTTAGTGTGAGCCAAGGTAGGCTGCTCCTCTGGAAAATCTGCTGGAAGCCACTGGGACCGGGTGTGTGAATTGGGTAGGGTCCCAGGGAATCACCAGGATGGGGCAAACAGTGTTATCCAGATTACTGAAGAGCTCAGATTTGGTACCCACCTGTACCAGTTGGCTGGATTGGGAGAGGTCTCAAAGGAGCAGTGGTGCCTGCCAGCATTTCAGTCTCCATAACTCCAAAACCTGCCTCCATCCTCACCCTGAAGCTAGTCAATTCAGTTCCTCCCTGTACGTCAGTTGCTTTTTGAAATGCTGTCACTGAACTGGAGCCCAGAGTGAGTTTATGAACAAGTTGAGTCTGTGCTCTGGCTCTTTAGGAGGACACTTGGGTCTACAGCAGCCCTCCATCTCACCTGGATCCAATTCCTGCTGCTTTTCACAGACACATGTTGTGGGGAAACCTCTTCCCAGCACTGGTGCCTGGGAGTAGGGAGCCTGGGGCCACTCACTCCTCAGAGAGGACCTCTGCAGCCGATGTCCCTCTCGATTCCTAATCGCCACGAGTGGGTGTGGGACCTGCCTGTTCTGCATTTCCACCCCTTTTACCAATCTCTTTGTGGCTTCTTCTATATATGTTTAGTTATAGGACTTCTATTCAGCTAGTCTTCAGGTGGTTCTTCATGTAGGTTCTGAATTTTGTTTTAATTTTGATGTGGTTGTGGGAGGAGGCAAACACAGCATTTCCATCATCTATCTTGACTGGAAGCCCTCTGAGATGTCTTCTTTACCATTGGGAGAAACTGACCAATTGACTAGGAATTCTGATTAGATTATTCTCATATCTGTTATTCACTGAATTGTTCAAAAATGCTTTACATGGAAATACAGTTGCTAACCCCCCCTTTCCCAAAAGTCCTGCTCGAATTTTTATTGGTATTGCAATGATTCTGTTAATTCCTGAAGTACTGACATCTTTATGGTGTCAAGCTTCGAATCCACAACTACCTACGTCTCTCTATTATTTCAGGTCTGTAATTTATTTTTCAGCAAAAATTTTCATTGTAGAGATCTTGCATATTTTTCATTAGATTCCTCCCTAGGTGTTCGATGTTGTTTGATTCTGTTGCAACTGGCATCATGTGAGACCTTTGAAGGCACACTCAGTATCACCTGTCCGTGTCTAACACTCTGCCCACCATGGGCATGAGAAGCAAAGTAATACTCAACCTTTCCTTTTCCAGGGAGCCAGTGCACCTTGCCTACCCCAGCAAAGTGAAAGGGTATAATAGCTTCACTGCAGGAAATTTCAGAATCCAAACATTGCAGCCAAGAAAGTGTGCTTTCTTCTAACCTACATCTCTCCGGTTGGCATTTCAGCTTATTGTCCTCTAGTTTGGTTCACAGTGTGCCTTCCACAAAGATTTCATATCTATCAGTCTGCTATTTGAATCATCATTCAGCTAGTTCTGCCACATTGTAAAACTATGTGTAGCTCTTATTAAGAGGGAATTTGCTCATGATATAGTATTAAGTTTAAAAACACAATAAAAATCTAATTTTATTTTTTAAATGTATGGCTTAGATAAACAGGTTAAAAGAAAATGTATGACAGTGGTTATCTTTGGGTGCTTAGCTTCTGGACTATTTTGATACATGTCTGCATTTCCAAAATGTTAATGTTAAACGTGCATTTTCTTTGTACTGAGCAAAAAAAATTATACACACACACACACACACACACACACACACTAGTGTATATATATGTCAGCATCTGTTTTATTAATCCTTACCTGAGGATATTTTTTCCATTGAATTTTTAGAGGGAGGGAGAGCGAGAGAAACATTGATTGTTTGCCTCCAGCATGTGCCCTGACTGAGGCACTGACCCTGTGAAACCCGGTACGTGCCCTGGACGGAGATTCGAACCTGGGACCCTTTGATGCACAGGCCGATGCTCTAACCACTGAGAATACCAGCCAAGGCAAACCAACAGCATTTTTGAATGGGAAAAAAAATTAAACTATGTATTAAAATTACTGGCTTGAATTTTACTTTCCCCTTCATTATACAAAGTCTATTAAACATCACTAGTGAAGTTAAAACAGGTATCTGACATATCTTAAGATAATCAAGAAAGTGAAACTTCTTTTCCAGACGTGTAAATTTTCCTGCCAGTGCCTCTGGTCAGCTGTAAAGTCCACTACTTGCTGAGAATTCTCTCCTCACACTTGGAACCTTGCAACACCTGTTTTATTTCACACTTTCTTGATTCCTGGGGCAAATCCCAGGTCCACAGTGTAGGCTCCAGTTAAATTTCTTAGTGGTCCAGATGTGTGTCCCCCGCTGAGCTGGCCTAGTAACCCCACTGTTTATTGACAGGTTCTCAGGAATCGGATAGCTCTCAGTCCGCCAAGAAAGACATGCTGGCTGCCTTGAAGTCCCGGCAGGAAGCGCTGGAGGAAACGCTGCGCCAGCGGCTGGAGGAGCTCAAGAAACTCTGCCTCCGAGAAGCCGTAAGCAGTTACTATTGCTGCCTGGGGAAGTCTGTATTGTCTGAGCCCTCATCCCCTTCACAGACTTACACAGGGGAGTGGGTCACAAAGAGATCATAGGAGGCAAACAAGAGCTTCTGACACACAAACGTTGGAAATAGCCAACCCCTGTCATGTGCCCCATCAGAAACAGAAGTGGTGACGTTCCTGGGACACCAGGGTACCAGTGCAAGCTGAGTCTCAAGTGGGACCTCACTAGAGACCAGTCATGGTAGCACCTGTAAATAATAATGTTTTGCACAGTGCCCCTTAGTTTATAAAGCATTTTCTCATATGTTATTACCTCCTTGACTGGAGTGGTTTGCCACCATTTTCTAAGACTTTGTGCCTGAGTTGACTGTTGTGGCTTTTGTTCCCTTGAGGCTGTTTCAGATACTATATCTTTGGAAATCATGCTGAAAAGCATCACCGGGAAGCAATAAAGAAACAGGATTTCATTTGATATATAATTCCCTTTAAAACTCATCTGATGTGACACTCTTTTTTTAAAAAATATGAAGTCTTAGCCTAGTGATATCTTTAAGTTTTATGCATAGCAACATTCCTCAAGCTCCTGTCTGCACTGGTCTCAGGTTTCATTGGGACTCAGAGGCTGTGACAGGCCACTGTTGTATTTATTTGAATGTCCGCTTCCACCTTCTTTTGTATATTCTGCAGTTCTCTGTTAGCATGTTTGATGAATTGAACTTTTAATGCCATACACCTTACTGTGCATGTGTGTGTGCATGGACATGCGTGTGCATGTGCTTGCACCTGCACAGGATAGTGCGGGAGCCCTCCAGGGAGCCATTGTAGTTCATATAATGTTACACAGAGTGATACTGGTGAACAGTTGAGAATCGGAAGTATAAAGAGGCTCCCAGACTGTATTCCCCTGCCCTCAGTAATAGTGCCTTGCCCCAGGCCAAATGAACCAGGGGCTTAGAATGAAATCACATTACATTTCCACTTGGCTTAATTAGGTACTGGATTGATTGAAACCGGAGCCAACTCAAACCAGACCCACATTAGCACAAACCCACTGCAAATCTTAGGAAAGCACATGCCCGGAGGGAGGGAGGGAGGGGTCCCCAGCAAGCTTTTCCTTGATGTCCCAAGACTCCCAGGGAAAGGTGTGGCTCTTTGGTGATGACCAGCATGTCCTCCTCTGGTTTGCAGCAGCCACCAGCATTTGTATAAAGAATATGCTTAAAAATTTAAAAAGTATGGCTTTGGGTGTCTGCATTTAATAATTTGTAAAGACTTGTTTTGTTTTTAATAGAGACAATGTCCCTAAACCCAGCAGGGAGTCAGCATCAGAAAATTGGAGAAACATGTCAGGGCAGAGTTAGCATGTGTTAAAGAAGGTCTCACCGTGTCTCTTAAAACTAAAAGCAATTATCAGGAAAACAAAGCTTTCACTTCTTACAATGTTGACAGCAGAAAACAGCTTGAGCAGAAGGGATACCCTCTCTGGCCCCGGGCAGATTGCTTTGTGACATCTCCCGTTCTGGTCTCTGGACGCCTCTGTAATCTTGGGCAAAAGAGCCTCTGTCTGTGCCACACACCGTGTCCCTCCGCTCAGGATGTCGGGGAGCAGTTTGTCCCCTGGGGAGCTAGCGGGGCAGCCAGAATGGGGTGGAGCAGACACATTTGGCGGAAATACCAATACGAGAATTTAAGAGGAACCAAGCCAAGCCCCACAACAGTGTGTGAAATCCTCCTTCCTCATGTGGCTCTGGCTACATGTGAAATCGGATTAAATGTGGAGAATCGAGGCCTTGAGTCAAAGACCGTCAAGCAGATGGTGGAAAATCAGTAGTCTCGTTTTTTAAAACATAGTATTTTGTTTTAAAACCACAGATACTTTAGACTTGCCATGTTAACCACTTTCCCCTCCTTTTATAAGTTTCAGGTGAAAAAAGAAAGTCCTAACAATATAGAATTCTCAGTGTGCATGTTGTTTATAAACCGACTTTGAGAGAATCAGATAAACATGTCACAGAATAAACACATAGGACTTTGGCAACATTTGAACCACAATAAAAAAGGAAAGAAACAGAAAGGAAGATTGCAGAGCCTTCCATGCTCAGACAATTTGCCTTTGTCCTCTAGAATGCTTACACGGGACAAAAAGGCCTACGGCTCATTCTCAGGTGCAGAGCATGGAAGGGGCACTGCCCAGGAGAGAGGGGAGCGGGGTGCTGGTGCACTCCAGGTGCATTCACATGCACGCACCATTGCACATGCCCATACGCACACCCCACTGCACACACCACACCCCAGTGAGCGCGCACACACACACACACACACACACACACACACACACACACACACACACAGAACGGTGGGAGGAGAAGCCAGACCACTCCTCCTCTTAGAACAGCGGTTCTCAACCTGTGGGTCGCGACCCCTTTGGAGGTCGAACGACCCTTTCACAGGGGTCGCCTAAGACCATCGGAAAACACATATATAATTACATATTGTTTTTGTGATTAATCACTATGCTTTAATTATGTTCAATTTGTAACAATGAAATTGGGGTCACCACAACATGAGGAACTGTATTAAAGGGTCACGGCATTAGGAAGGTTGAGAACTACTGTCTTAGAAGGTAGATTAGCATCTGGAATCTGCTGGTCCAGGCTTCCCGCCTGTGGGACACTAGCACTGGGCCACCTGACACAATAGCTTTTCGTGACGATGCTGAACTGTGAGCTCTTCCTTGAGTCTGTGCAGCACAGGTATTGATTTGGGGCTAGAAACCAGGGCTGGGCTTTGCCACCTGTGCCATTGGCAGCTCACAGTGGCTCTCCCAGGACTTTCTTTCCCTGGAAGGGACTCCTCACAACTGATACCTTGGCTCCACCACATGGATTAGCTGCTGATTCAGATTTGATCTTTATTTAGCCCAGACATAGCCCCTCATATGGAGCCCAATTCTAATCTGGACTCATTCCACTGACCTAGTGTTTGCAGGGTCATTGTCACTATGGCCATGTGTCAACTAAGCTCACTGTCATTGTACTCACAACAATTAGATTTTCAGGCCCCAAAATATACACTCAACAGATCTGTTTTAATAGATGTGCCAAAATTATGGGTTTATTTTCAGTTTGTACTGAAACTCTTATTTGTGTACATTTAATGTCTTTTAAGCTCAGCCTGTTCCCTGAGTGTTGGCCTGAGTGGAATAATTCTTGTATTTAGTTTCTAACTTGTCATATGCATTTTTCTGGGATTTTCCATATAGACACCACTCTTCCTAAGAAAGACTATGTGGAAGACACTTTAATATCAGCTATCAGTGAGGGAGGATGGGGTGCAGGGGCACCGCACGGGAGCCAGAAAGATCAGAGATGTGTGTGGCCCCTCCTGGCACACAGTGGGCATGCAGGAAACACTTGGAAAACTAACAAATGAATGAAATGCAAGGTTTATGATGAAATCTAAAGCAACTTTGTTTATGTGACAGTTACTTTCAGAAGAACTTTTCAAAGTGCATCTGTTCTGTAAAAAAGGATTGCTCTCATCCATTTTTAGAGAAATGAAATCACATTTCAAAAACTCTTATTAACGCTTATTTAGGCATTTTGCTTAAAGGTACTATTTTGAATGTGTGCATTGAAGAGTGTGGGGTGTGTGTGTGTGTGTGTGTGTGTGTGTGTGTGTCGTGGAAATAAGCATCTGCCCCCTGATTCCACCTCTCCTCCTGCTGTTGCACATTTGCAGGAGCTGACGGGTAAACTGCCTGTTGAATATCCTCTGGACCCAGGGGAGGAACCACCCATTGTTCGAAGAAGAATCGGGACGGCCTTCAAGCTGGACGAACAGAAAATTCTACCCAAGGGAGAGGTGCGCCCTTCTTCCTGGTGTTGGGTTCTCTCACATCACCCTCGTTTTCTGTTTGCTGGGGCTCCCAGGTTTTCTGTAACAGCTGCAGCATTCCGCACAGTGCCAGCTGCCCTGTCCCCTTCCTGCTCAGTATTTCCCTTCACCTCTGGTTACATTCGCAGGTTGGTCAGTATGTGGCTCCCAGGGTAGGACAGGCTAGTTGAGTGTTCCTAAGCATTTTGCTTTTAGTGTGCGTTGTTTATCTGACAGGATAGGCCTGTCGAAAGCTGTGAGGTTAATCTTGGGAGGACATTCTAATAATGCCCATTGCGTGTCTTTTTAATGGCCTCCCATCCCTGGTTACTAAGAGCCCTAGCCCACTGGTTAGCATGTGGGTAAAGTCACCAGAACACGGTGTCCTAGAGCGGGTAGAAGGGGGGGCCAGTCTGCTGAGATCTGCACCAGGAGGTCCTGGGGGCGGGGGGTGGGTGAATTGGGGGCGGGGCTGCACCAAATGCTTCACCCAAATCTGAATCTTCACCTGGCAGTTTCCTGTTCAGAACAGTGAGGTGCATTGCAGAGTCCTTATTTCTTTGGGCCAGATCCAGGGTTAAGTGAGCTACTATATGGAGGAAGTTTAACTTGGGTCTTCACACCGGCTTGATGAGCAATAAACATGAGTAGCTTGAGGTGGAGAAGGGGACGTTATAGGACAGGTGCAGCCTGTGGAAGAGGCAGAATTATATTGGGTCAGAACTGAGGCTAGAGCAGGTGGGATTTAGAAGACCATCTGGTCAAGTATATCTCAAATCTGCTGTCATCAGAATTACCTGGGGAACTTCCTCTCCCCTGTGCTGGGCAGATACCAGGAACTCAACTTTTATGAGAAGACCTCACCTTAGTGAGTGCCCCCCCCCACAGCCCCATTGTCCTTCCCACAGTCCCATCTCACCGCACCTTCTCACCAGCTGCTTCTTCACACTTGTCAGCAAAATATGCCTTTAGTTCCTGGAGAATTCCATGTGCATCCCCGTCTTCCTCACCTGTCCCTGCATATTTTGGTCGGAAATCCCTCAAAGGAAGGAACGCAGAATTAGCTGGCAGGCTGCAGAGTTGCTCTCTGAAGAACAAACTCCCTTTTCTCTTGGAAACGTACTTGCACCCTCCCCCTCCCACCCCCCCCCCACAGCAGGCGGCCATCTGTACAGACTGGGCTGCCAGCATGTGCTGGGCTCAGTTTAAGTAGTGAGACTCTCCTGGGTGTACACAAAGCCATGGAGCAGTGTTTGAACCAGGGCTGTCAGCACAGCTGGCTGGTGGAGTTCCACTCACAGCTCACTCCATCTTTGTCCCTGCTGACTCATTTCCAGGCTCCAGCACAGAGGGCTCAAAATCTGAGAGACAGAGGGGTGGGGGGGAGGTGGGGGAGAGGGGCACAGTGGAGCTCCCATCAGCAGGCCCGCAGAGCAGGACAGAAAGCTGCTCTGAAAATAGTGTTGCATCCTGTGCCCATTCAAACCGAATGGGTCTGAATTTCCATGAAGGCTTGGTTTTCCTGAACCATGTGGAGACCATGGAATGAAGCCTGGGGGCCCTCAGCATTGGGACTCCTTGCTTCTCAGTGATGCTCCCATGTGCAGACAACCTTGTCTCCAGAGTGGAACAAGGGCCACGGTCTCAAAAGTGTGTGTGCCCAGGGCACCAGCTGCCAGAGGTTTTAGGAGCAGGATCACTGCATTAGGCAGTGGGACTGCTGGGTGCCTAGTGCCGTGGTCCCCAGGAGTAAGGAAGGCTGGCTCGCCTTGTGGGGCGGGGGCGGAAAGGACAGAGGTGAAACCCTGGCTCTCCCTCCCACAGGAAGCCGAGCTGGAACGCCTGGAACGAGAGTTTGCCATTCAATCCCAGATTACGGAGGCTGCCCGCCGCCTCGCCAGCGACCCCAACGTCAGCAAAAAACTGAAGAAACAAAGGAAAACCTCCTATCTGAATGCCCTGAAAAAGCTGCAGGAGATTGAGAATGCCATCAACGAGAACCGCATCAAGTCTGGGAAGAAACCCACCCAGAGGGCCTCGCTCATCATTGATGGTCAGTGCTGAGCCCTCCCCACAGCAGGCTGCCCCCACTGCCCCGGGAGCGGGCTCCAGGCCTGAGAGTGGGCCAGAGCCCAGCTCCTGGCATGCCCTAAGCAATCTACTTAACCAGTGAGGGCTATTCTGTTAGGAATGCTGACATAGTGCATTTTGACATCATCTGTACTAACTGGTGACGGGACCCATCCAAGCCTACAGCCATTTCTTTTTAATCCTCACCCAGGGTATGTTTAGACAGAGGAAGGGAGAGAGAAACATCGATGTGAGAGCTAACATCAATCAGTTGCCTTCCATACACGCCCCAACTGGGGATCGAACCAGCAACCTAGGTGTGTACCCTGACTGGGAATCAAACCTGCAAGCTTTTGGTGCACACAGGGACACTCCAACTCAAGAATATGTCTTCTCTATTTTGCTACCTCTTTCAAATAATGTTTTCATCATACGAGCCCATTTGAATTAGAGAAGTAATTCAGATTCTTCCTAGTTCCTTAGCCTGTTTATTTTTAAATATATATATTTTTTAATTTCAGAGAGGAAGGGAGAAGGAGAGAGAGATAGAAACATCAGTGATGAAAGAGAATCATTGATCAGCTGCCTCCTGCATGCCCCACCCGGGGGAGCAATCCCACAACTTGGACATGTGCCCTGACCGGGAATCACCATGACCTCCTGGTTCATAGGTCCACTCTTAACCACTGAGCCACACCGGCCAGGCAGCATGATTTTTTTATTTCAAAAGAAAAACACTAAACTTGGTATCCAAAGACCTGTTGCCAGGAGAGTTGAGCAATCCCAAACAAACCAGCTCCCTAGCTGTGCCTCAGTTTCCCCAGATGTTTAAGGGGGAGGATTACCTTGCTGTCTTCCTCTTTGGCATGTTCTCATGGTTAGTTGAATGGGGTCTATGAAAATAAGCTTTGTAGAGATAGAAGCTGAATTTAGCAGCTTCCCCACCACCACCACCACTAATGGCTTAAGACATTTATTGAGAAGACGTTTGTTGCCCTGTGAGCAAAGCCAAGTTCCTCACCCTAGTTTCACATTTGTACAATCAATAGCAGTTCACCTCCTTTAGGTCAGTCAGAACATGCCCTGGGACTGGGCCAAGACCATGGTATGACGTAACCCGGCCAGGCAGCCTGTTGGATATAAAGCCACTCAGCATGGCAGTGCCCTGTCTAACAAGAGCACAAAGACGGGCACATTGAGTGTCGGGGGTGGGGGTGAGCTCATGAGCCGCGGCCGGGGCTGTCGTAGAAATGCCCAGCAGCATTTGGGTTGTATTCCATGGATTCTCTCTGAGTAGAAAGAGAAGGACATGCTAAACACAGGATTTTTACAGATAGGTCTTTGTCTAAAGAATGTGATAAACTCTCAGACGTTTGCCTTTGTCTTCTCAGATGGAAATATTGGCAGTGAAGACAGTTCCCTCTCCGATGCCCTTGTTCTGGAGGATGGTAGGTGGTTGGGGGGACTGGGAAGGGGCTTGGATTAAACTGGGTTAAGCTTTGTGTAGCCTGGGACAGGCCAGTGTAACGGTGAGAGCTGGGCCAGGATGGCCCCAGCTACCCTGCAATTCTCTCACTACGCGATAGTCACTGAGTTGGTTGGGAGTTGCTGGGCGCTGCGTAAACCATGTCTATTGGAATTTTAGTGTTTTCTGTGCCTGAGAGGTCAGATTTAAGGTGATAGTCAATGAGTCGTACTTTATTAATTGCCAAACCACATTTTTACCTAAACAGAGAATCTCTACACCACACATAGTCTCCTTTAGCGTATTCATAATTTCTGGAGGAAAGAGGCAGACATTGGTTTGGATCACAAATAAAAGATTGAAAACTGCTAGGAGAGCCTGGAGGAAGCAGGAAAAACAGAAATGACCCCAACCGGGACCCCCAGTCCACACCTGACATAGAATAGGAAAGAAGTCCAACCCAGAACCATCTCCGAGCACGTTCCTACGGATTCAACCCCAAACTTGTGAGGCCAGGACATTAATGAAATGGAAATATATTAAGTGGCAGTTAACTTTTTACCCCTCAGGGAAAACTCAGGTGGGCAGCGATACGTAGCTATTTAGATGGAAAGGTCTACCCAGGTCAGACTAATGCAGATAATCGCAATAATAATAATTGCTGTTAATGTGGGGAAAGGCTGGCGGGTTATTTACCCAGTCGTCTTGGCCCTGCTATTATCAATCACATTGTAATATTCTTATGATCACTTGGTTACGTGGGTGGGGAGGAAATGGGGCTGTAGGGGAGCAGGGAGCTGTGTTTTGAAGATCAGAGATCCAGCCCTGGTTTTGGCCTCTGTGGACTCCAGTCTCTCCGGGGGGAGGAAATGAAAACAATTTCATGAGATTCCTTTGTAATCGAGGAGTTGGGGGCATTATATATTGTCATTGGCTAATTCTGATGCATCATTTATGATTAGCTTCTTCCCCATGTTGCAGACCCCCAGACTACCTGGGGGTGTCACTGCCTCCCTAGTGCAGGCCTACCCCATCTAGGGGCTCTTCCCTTTACTGATCTAAGAGATGCAGGAGCAGGGGAGGCATAGCACTTGTGGCTGAGAAGTGGGCTGTGAAAAGAACACTCTTTGGAAGTGGATTTAGGATCACATGAATGGTTATTGGGGTTTGAGGTTTCTTCTGGGTATTGTTCCCCTCAAACTCCCACCTCGGCCTCCACAAGGAACACTGATTTTTTCCTGCCTCTCTGCTCAGTGCTGCCCTCCCGGGGGCTCTCACCACTGGATATCTTCCTTAACCCCTCCCCAGCCCTCCCTGGATCCTACCCTTTTGTGACCCCTGCCAGATGACTAAACGGGACTTTCATCCTAACATCCATGTTTAGTTTTCCTGTGGCTTTCAGACCTAATCCTGACGCCTGGATCTGGAATGAAAGGCCCCTGTCAGTAGGGCACCTTGCTTATCTCGGGGCCCACAGAAGGTCTGTTACACTTGCACTTGACCAGAGCTCCTCCCTGACACCCTCTGATCCTCTTCACCAGCTGCTGTGCCAGCTGCATTGGGTCCTGGCTTCTTCCTTTCATTTTCCTCTCTGCCAGGCCACTGCTGAAATCCCTTCTGGACCACAGCTCTTTGCCTGACTAATGGAATTCATTTCCTCCGAAAGTCCTATGGCCATTGATGTTAGAGTATTACTCCCCTGAAGGCAGGGCATGGTCTTTATTTATAATAGTTGTAGCCCATCTCCTTCCCAAAGAACCTAAGGCAGTTCCAAAATGAAAATATTATATGGGAACATGTTAAAAACAATATACACAGTTCTGGAAAAAGCAGAGTCGTTACCTAGAGCCACCCGTAGATCATTACTCTGAACAGATATGCTTTTATTCATTTTTTCTAACAAATGATTTATTGAGCACCTACTACATGTCAATAATCATTGTAGACACTAAGGATATAGCAGTTAATAGACTAGACAAAACCCTCATGGAGCTGAAATCCCCCAAAGCAAATGACATACGTCCTGTTTATTGAAAGAAAACATACAATGATGAGGGCATTTTGCTGTTTGGTGTGAAGCAAGCGTTAAGCCATGGGATTTAATGAAATTTGGGTTTATTCCATTTGTAGCTCATCAGAATTGAGCCTTCTCTTCCCATTTAATGCTGCTCAAAATTTAGGTTTGGTTTGTTCTGGATTGACTTGTTTGGCAACTGGGGAAGCATCATGGGCGCCTTCAAGAGTAAATGCTGGCCTGGCTCCCAGGTGTTGCTATTAGGGCAGAGGTGGGTGGGGGCCTGTCTGGGGTCAGTAGGAAGGACGACCCTTGCTCAGTTGCTCTCTCTCCATTTTTGCGCAGAAGACTCTCAGGTCTCCAGCACACTGTCCCCCTTACAGTCTCCTCACAAGGGACTTCCTCCTCGGCCACCATCATCACATAACAGGCCCCCTCCTCCCCAGTCCCTGGAGGGACTCAGGCAGATGCACTATCACCGCAACGACTATGACAAGTCACCCTTAAAGCCCAAAATGTGGAGTGAGTCCTCGCTAGATGAGCCGTATGAGAAGGTCAAGAAACGTTCCTCCCACAGTCATTCCAGGTGAGCTGGGTGGGGAAGGCCTCAAGAGGCACGGCCAACAGCTATTGAAAGCATCGGTGGGCTGTCCCAAATGGCATCCACAAATTACAAAATCCAAAGCAACCTAACTCCTTCCAGGGGTTGACTTTCAACAGGGATGCTGACCTGTCCAGGTGCAGGTTTGTCATTCCAAGGGAAAGTGGAGGTTTTGGCTCACAGCCAACGTGTTGGCAGATGGCTTTAATGTTGTTAAATTCCACGGAAATTAATTAGGAAGTCTTGGGCAGTACTATTCCAAAATGGCAAGTGACAGCCTTCTCGTAGGAATCCCCAAGTGGTTCAGAACCCTAAGCCATCAGCAAACAGAATTCTGGAGCCAAACACTGTACTCTTATCTGTGCATTATCAGCTCATTATCAGCTCATTACGGGGCTGATCTTGGAGAGAGGGTTTTGGATAGGCATTTTTGGTCGACTTCTCTGGTTTTCTCATTTCCTTTCATTACACCATTTAAGCTCCAAGTGTTTGTTCAGACAAGTAAATATTTGTTGGAAAATAGAAGCTGCAGTTCAGGACAGTGGCTTTACATGCTCCCTGTCCCAGTGAAGGCTGACCAGGACCCAGGGTCCAGGGATAAGGATTCTCAGGGAAAGGCTTGGAGATCGGAGGGAGTGGGGGTGGGAATCCTGAGTAAGCCCACCCAACACCAAGGTTGATGTCTGGAGGCTAGTCAGCTCCTGGGCACAGGTGCGGCACCGTGACGGTGACCAGCACGGCTTCTCTGGTTTGCAGCAGCCACAAGCCCAGCACAGGGAGCTGTTGCTGAAGCAGGAGGGGGGAAGCAGCTCCTCCAGAACAGCCCCATCCGCAGCCTCCCGCACTGGAACTCACAGTCCAGCATGCCGTCCACACCAGACCTGCGTGTACGGAGTCCCCACTACGTTCATCCACGAGGTGAGTCCACCCGGCCCTCGGGCCACTTCCTTTGTAAATTGGACATCTCTGGCTCCAGCCGGCCCAGATAATGGGTGATCTAGAGTCAGGCCTGAACTAGGGAGGTCGTTTCTCCTTAAAATGAAGCAGGATTTAAAACTGAACTGGCAGCAGTCTGCCCACGTTTGCAGAGACCCATCATATCCCACTGCCCATGCCTAGTGGGACCGGGAGGCAGCTGGAGAATTGCAGGCAGACAGTGCGCATGGAAGGAGCCTAAGCAAGATACAGGCAGGAAAGACCGGCAGGTTAGCAGGGAAGCATGCTGGAGCCACACCACCTTGCCCTGATGAGGTGATTTTTACTGGAGAGTCCTCCTGTTGCTTTCTACTGGGGCCTAATTTATCCCGGACTTTTTAATGCCTCAAGGTATAAATTCATTAGAGAACAAAAGGAATGGGCAAAAGGGAGGCTCCAATGAATCAGGCCTTCATTTTCTAAAAGGAAGCAAAACCAAAGCCACCATTCCATTTTATCAAAAACTGAGTCTGTAGGGATCATACCTCAAAGGACAGAAGGTGTGAGCGCCCATAAATGGTAAACCATTTTACAGCAGGTAGAGCACTCCAAGCAAGATTTTCTCCTTCATTTTATTCATGCCTTTATTTGCTCATGCACCACAAATTTATAAAGTGCCTCTGTGTAGCAGGTATGATTCTAGGGGACAGAGCAGTGAAAAAAGCAGACCACACCATTGCTCTCGTCAGACTTACATTTCAGTTGGGTGTCATAATAAATATCTGTCAAGTGGTGATAGCACCAAGAGGAAAAATAAGCCAAGCAAGGGGCTAGAGAGTGAACTAGAAGCATGGAGAAGCTCTCTCTCATAAGGTGAACTTTGAGCAGAGACCTGAATGGATGGGGGAGGGGGGAGCAAGCTCTGAGGATACCATAGAGAACAGCAGGTTAAAGCCCTGTACACAGGGCTGAACTCCACATGTTCCCAGGAGGCCAGTATGGCTGGAAGAGAGTGACGGAGTGGTGTGGGACGAGGGGGCGACATGATGGGGACTTCTCATTCTCCCCTGGGTGACAGAACTGAACTCATATCTTCCAATAATTGGCCAACAGGGCCACCCTGAACTTCTCATGTGGCCCTAGCATTGTCTGCAATATTGATGGATATTTGTAGGCTGGATTTCGATAAGCAGAATGCGTTATAAACAGAATGGTGGCATGGTAAGTTTTTGCATCAGTCATTTTTCATGTTCCACCAAACTTGCCTTTCAGAGTCTTCATGGAAATGGAAATCTGTGTATGTGAGTTTCATTAAAATATTTGGTTGAACCGTATGAAATGTCTCCATAGGGCCTGTTTTGACCTGCAAAAATGGGCATTTCATTTGGTTTAACATAATACTAGAATAGGCATTTTCTTTGGTTCTCTTTGTATCTATAGAATTCCTTTCCATTTAAAAAAAAAAAAAAAAAGCCCTGGCTGCTGGCACACTTTTTTCAGAGGGAACCCTTATGTGGGCGCTGTCTTCAGTCTTACCTCCCACTGGGAATCAAAATCCCAGCAGAGGCCAGACTTGGCTCCTGGGGTCAGCCTTGCTCTCCCGCCTCCTTTTCACCTGAGAACCATGGCAAGCACCTGGATTCCCAGGGCAGCACAGCTCAGTTTCCCAGCTGCTGGAGCCTCTCTCCTGAGTCCCAGGTTGCAGAGCCCCCAACCCTCCACTGGGCCCACAGACCCACCACCCATCGTCTCCCTGCAGGTCCGTGGACCTCAGCCCCACGCGCCTGCACAGCCTCGCCCTGCACTTTCGGCACCGCAGCTCCAGCCTGGAGTCCCAGGGCAAGCTCCTGGGCTCTGAGAATGACACAGGGAGCCCCGACTTCTATACCCCGCGGACTCGTAGCAGCAATGGCTCAGACCCCATGGACGACTGCTCATCCTGCACCAGCCACTCAAGCTCGGAGCACTACTACCCAGCGCAGATGAACGCCAACTACTCCACGCTGGCAGAGGACTCGCCCTCCAAGGCGCGTGCCAGGCAGCGGCAGAGACAGCGGGCGGCGGGCTCGCTGGGCACAGCGAACTCGGGCAGTATGCCCAACCTGGCCGCGAGGGGGGGCGGCGGGAACGCACCTGGCGTCTACCTGCACAGCCAGAGCCAACCCAGCTCGCAGTACCGCATCAAGGAGTACCCGCTGTACATTGAGGGGGGCGCCACACCCGTGGTTGTGCGCAGCCTGGAGAGCGACCAGGAGGGCCACTACAGTGTCAAGGCGCAGTTCAAGACCTCCAATTCCTACACAGCGGGCGGCCTGTTCCGGGAGAGCTGGAGGGCCAGTGAGGAGGGCGATGCCGGCCGCCTGACGCCATCGCGCTCGCAGATCCTGGGGACTCCGTCGCTGGGCCGCGAGTGCGCCCATGACAGGGGCACGGGGCGCACCGCAGTGTCCGATGAGTTGCGCCAGTGGTACCAGCGCTCCACCGCCTCGCACAAGGAGCACAGCCGCCTGTCGCACACCAGCTCCACCTCCTCTGACAGTGGCTCCCAGTACAGCACCTCCTCCCAGAGCACCTTCCTGGCACACAGCAGAGTCACCAGGATGCCCCAGATGTGCAAGGCCACGTCAGGTGAGAATGGGGACAGAATGGGGTTGGCCCTGAATGAGCAAATTGTTGACTCTTTTCAAGGGCTTCCAGAATTTCTTAGAGTCCGCAGTGAGGAATGAGAGATGGTTGATTCCAGAAACCTAGCTGTGAGATGTATGAGACTTGAGGTTTTCAATCACCCCTTTACCCCTCCCATACTGGGCCTGGTTTTGCCAAGAGTGACAGACTTCGGAGGGGGTGGGTCAGCACATCAGATCCTCCCCAGTGGATTGGGCCAACTCCTACTTCAGCTTCCTCAGTAGGCATCAAACCATCCCTCCAGCCACTTCTCCTGGTGAGGACAGAAATCAAAGAAGTTAGGTGTCTCGGGGTTTACCTAAGACACTGGTAAGGTAGAGACCTGGGTGGCACCTTGCAGAGCGTGGCTTGCTTAGGACCTTGGCTTGTGGGAGCCTTGAAACTAGGCAGGTGTGTCCCCCGGTGGGGCAGGCTGATGGAGCCTGGAGTGCGGCACCTGACTTCACTGTGACCCATGACTGGACTTCACTGTGACCACATGGATAGCTGCTCCTTGCACTCCCATTTCAATAGAGTTAGGATATAACCACAGTCATTTTTGTAAAGAGCTTTCAGAGTTTCATAATCAAATTAAGGGTTACCTTATCTTTGTACTCAGAGCAGGAGGAATTAAGTAACAAAGGGAAGAAACCATGCTTTCCCTTAAGAAGCCACACACCCTCTCTGAGAGAATCCTGGCAATCATAACAACACTTGTTCAGTACCGGTGCTGGCAGGGCTCTGGGCCTAGCATGGACCAACTCATTTCCATGCTCATGGCATTCATAAGGAGAGGGGAACTCGTGCAGTGGCAAGATGCTGCCTGTAGGAAAAGAAAGGGGGAGGATGTTGACATGTAATAAAAATGATTTTAAAAGTAGAATGAAATGAGAAACAATAGCAAATGGAAGGTACTGCAAGTATGGACTTGTGCCTAGAAAGAGGGTGAAGATTAGGGGAAAGGGGTGATTCTAAAGACAGAAAATAGGAGGTCATCTTTGAGGAGCTGAAGGAGATTCTGGGGGCCTAGAGAGAGCAGGGCAAAGAGGAAGGACCTGCCGGCTTCCCAGGTGTGCCAGGCCACAGGGCTTCTTGGTTCTGTCCTCATATCCCCGTTGGCTCATTTATTATGGTGCATCAGTCAAATGACAAGTTCCAGAGATAATAATAAAAATGCTTCAGGCAATCATGAGAGAACCATGGACTTCAAAACCCCAGAACCATCTCCATATTCCTCCACATGTAAAATAAGCCCAGTGAAGTCTACCATCGACTTCCCGGAGCACCATGAGAGTGAATGAATGGACATGCTGAGCCTGTTGCCCTATTGGAAGCAGCAGCTCCGAAGAGGGCCAGAAGGGCTCATGTTCCATCAAAGCATTAGCACTTGTCTAGTAGACGTGCTTTATTTAGAGAGATTAGGTAAAATCTTTTGGAACATGTTTTAGACTGAAATGTTAAGAAGTATATCTGATGAAAAATATTCCATCCCCAAGAAAGCAACGGATGCATTTAAGGAGGATTTACTTCTTACTAAACTTTACCAACTGGAAAAACTCTGTCCATTTCAATAAACTCCTAGTAGTCAGATTTGGATGAGCTATTAAAGGCCCAGCACCCTTTGAAGTGTCCAAAGGGGTAGATTATAAGCCTGAAATGGCAGGCAGCAAGCTCTGAGAACCTTTCTGGAAGTTCTCTGTTCAAGACAAAGGCACAGTTTTGACACTGGGCCACATCTACAAATGCCCTGAGGTGTCGCTTCCTATGTCCAGAGAAATAGGCCCTTCTGCACTAGCCCTGCCCAGGACTCGCTCAAAGGTCTGTGGGCTGTCAGGTCCTTTGCTACTGTGGAGGCTGCCGCCATCCCTGTGGCCACTTTCCAGTGGCAAAGCGGGGACCTAGGATCCCAGGTCAACTTAACTGAGGATGGAGCTGCTGCATGGTTTGGAGGAGATGAATGGTGTAGGGGGTGGATATTTGCCCACTGTGACCCTGCAAGGGTCGCATCCAGCATCTCTGGAAGGATGCTCCTTCACTTGACTGGTGTCTGACGCGTCTTTTCTGCACCACCTGCATACAGCTGCCTTACCTCAAAGCCAGAGAAGCTCGACGCCATCGAGTGAAATTGGAGCAACGCCCCCAAGCAGTCCCCACCACATCCTAACCTGGCAGACTGGGTGAGTTCCTATCAGACCTTTCATCCTCCTCTTCCAGGTTCTAGAATGATCCTCAGCCTTCTTCGTCAGGAAGAGTGTAATGAATATGAGAATCTAGTAACAGAGGGTTTATCAGGAAAATAATGACGAGTGTTCTTCATTACTAGGAACCTGCTTTCTTTCCAGGGAAGGCCCATGAACTGCTGTTCCTTTTACCCCTCTCCTTTCCATCGCTGTCTTTTAGATGGGGAATTATCTCTACTCCCTTGTAAAGCTGGCCCATGGCCCCAGGAATGTGGGGAACGTGGGTGTCACAAGTCCAACTGCACTGCTTTGGTCAGAATTCCAGACAGCATGTGACTTAAGTTCCGGTTATACCAGGACAACTTCAGAATGCCAGGCACCAAGGAGAAAGGGGAGAAGGAGACCGGTGTGAACACCCTGGGCTGCCTCTGGTCCCATGTTTTACCTGCTCCTCAGGGTGCTCACTGTCTTGGTATCAGGACGCATCTTAAGAAAAAGACAGGAGGCTCAGATCTCATCTCTGTCCTGGCCAACCACTTAATCAACACACAAAGGGCATCAGGTACCTTGAGACCTTTAAGAAGTGGCCCACAGCAAAATAACCCAAAATTCAGCTCTCCTTATAGCTTCCAGCATAGACCAACATCATAATCTCGGGGATATATAGGATGTTCTGATCTGCTGCAGAGTCTGAGGGGTACACATAGATTGCTATGTTCACAGTTCCTGCCTCTTCTGTTGCTCCTAAGACATCACCGCTAAATGGATGTTATATACTATCAATGTCTGTTGGTTAAAAAAGTAAACGGTCTCTTTATCTAGCTCTATTCAGTTTCTCATTTCCTAGAGCATCGGTGGGGGTGTCTGGGAAAAATCTGACAGCTGTCTGTGAGTTGAATCATCAGGAAACAACAGGACCAGAATCGGCTCCACTGACTACATTTCTGACTCTCATGCTTGGCAGACATTTTTGTTCCTGCAAATTTATCTGTAGTAATTTAAAACCAGGCTTTATGGGTCCTTAGCATTTAACAGAAGGTAGGAGAGCTAATGTTTATTAAGTGTTTGCTGTGTACTCAAAGGTTGGAAGCTTCTTCTAACATATATGAACTCATATAATTCTCACTGCAGCCTCACTCGGGAAGCATCACATCTTTTCGTTTTATAGATGAGGCTAAGAGAAAATCAGTGCTTTGCCCAAAGTCACAATGGCTGGTTGGAGCTGACACTCCAGCCCTGTGCTCTGTGAGCCATAAGCCCTGTCTCTTTCCATTAGGCCAGTGGTCCTTAAAGTGCAGTCCCCAGACCAGCAGCATGACTGTCACCTGGGATCTTGTTAGAAGTGCGGGTTCTCAGGCCCACCCATGGCCTACTGAGTCAAAAAGTCTGGGGGTGGGTCTGGAAGTCTGTGTTTTAACAAAGCCTCCAGCAGGGATTCTGATGCCCACTCAAATTTCTTGTATCCACTCCCACTTCTTGGTCTGTCTTTGGAGCAGCAACTTCCCCTCTGTCATTATTACAGATCATGAAAACACTCCCTTATTCACCATCCACACTCCAGCTCTAGCTTGTGTGGTCTGGCAGCTGCTAGGCCTAGGACCCTGGAGTCTCTCCAAGATTAATTCATAAAAAAATGACATCTTCTGTATCTATGGTACCTCCACTGGTAAATCATCTCACCTAAATAAGGAATTTCAGATTCCAGGCTCTTTCTCTGGATCCCCAGATTTTCTCCATCATATCCAATTTTACCTGACCCAAATGTATTTATTTAAGTGACAGCAGCTCTGAAATTTATAAGCACCCTTCAGATGCACACACAATGAGCTGGTCTGGAACCCTGCCTGGGTTTCACTGCACATAGCTAGTGAGGACTCAAGACAAATTTGAAACAAAAAGGTATTTTGGTTCTTGAAGTAAACACTTTCATCAGATTGAGTTGAATTATCATTAATAACTATTTTCTGTGATGTGACAAGAAAATGAGAAATGGGTAAAAAGTGCCAAAGCCTGCCTTCCTACCAAAACTATAGAGAGGTCTTTTGACTCGCTCATGGAGGTTGAAAGTTCTGTGTGACTTATTTGTCACCAACACTGGGCGTGTAGTCAACCATTCTTTTCAATGTATCAATGAGCTACAAATCATGTCTGTGTCGGTTCCTCTCTTTAACATGACCTCTCTTCTCTTCCTCCTCTGCTTTCCTTTGTTCAGAGAAGCAACAGAACACTCGCCCATTATGGACGGGTCTGAGTCTCCAACTCACCAAAGTACTGATGAGTAGAGGTATCGTAAGGGAATGTTTTGTTCTTACAGCCCTTTCCCCCTTCACTGCTTTGGAGTGTGTGATCTCAGATGTGTTGCATATGTGTTGCCCTTGCCCATATCATAATCCCCAGAAGGAAACATCTGCATGGTGTGGAAGCCATTGTTTTATGTTGATTTCTAGATACATGTGGAACTATATGTTTATATGTATATTTTTATATCAGATGTTAGGTGTTCTTATGTGACTTCCCAGAAAAGACCCCAGAGTGTGTTTTAGACCTTCCCAGGCTCTATGTACATGCAGATTCTTGTAGACACTTTTACTGGTTTAGTAACCTCTGTCCATGGAAAGAACAGTATCAAGCAATTTAAGTTTCAAAGCACAAAGGGCAGACTTAGTTAGCAGAAGCATGGAAAATCTCCTATGCTATCCTCCCAGCATTCTTAAGTGGCAGTGTGTAGTCTACCAAATGCTGTAGTGTTCTGCTTTCCCAAATGTGGTCCATAGAATAGCATCTCCATCATCTTGGAGCTGGTTAGAAAGCTAAACTCCTGGCCCTACAATTTGAATCTGCATTTTAAACAAGATCCTTGGGCGAATCAAGTGTACTGTTACAGTGGGCATCAAAACAGTAGCACCTGGTCTGGGTCCTGTCCTTGGGCCAGCAGAATCTAACTCGGAGATGAGACATTGAAATTAAGTAGCATTTCAAGGATTAACAAAGAAGATGAGGATACTATTCAGAAGTGGATAAATTTATTCAATAAAAAAAATTGAACCATCATTATATTCTAGGAACCGTGCTAGAGACCAGAGTTCTAACAGTTCAAGTTCAAATCAACAATTTGAAAACCTATCAGGATGTTCTATACAAGGGGAGTAAGAAATGTGCAGCATTTATGTATAAAGTGATCTGAGACTTTAGGTGGAGGCCTAGAGGCTTTTCCAAGGGCAAAAACACAGATGCAGAAAACAAGCAGGGTGTTTGGGAAACAGCAGAGAGTCTTGTTTGCTGTAGAGAAAGAGCTGGACTTTAGCCTGAAGAGTAGGGCAGGACAAGATCCTGAGCAAATTAGGAGAGAGACACAGAACAGTTTTTACTGTGAGTCCCCTGAGTTGGCAGATGAGGGATTAGGAAACAGGGGCTTAGCCTTTAAGAGGAAGATGGTGTGAAACAAAATTTGACTGAGTAAATTTAAAAGACTTATTTGCTTTACTTACTGGTTCATGAATCAGATAGCATTCAACCTAGCAGATAGAAAGATGTGTGGAATCTAATGAACAAACTGAACTAACAAGCAAAGTAGAAACAAACTCATAGATAGACAGCAGGCAGACAGCTCTGGTGAGGGGGACTAAGGGGATTGAGCAAAAAAAAAAGAAAGAAAGAAAGAACTCATGGACAGGGAGGAATAACAGTGTGGTAATCAGGGGTGGAGGTGGAAGAGGGTATGAGGGGATAAATGGTGATGGGGCAAAAAAGAAAGGAGCTCTGAGGAGCTGTACCAGATGAAAGACTTTTATAGGCAGAAGGCAGCAGGAACAAGGCAGCTGCATGAGGTGAAAAGGCAGGTCGGGTATTGTAGAATCATTTTCCTTTGGGGATGGTAGGGGTCTGTCAGGCAGGTTACCTCAGTAGTGCTGACCAGGCCATGCCTGATTGACAGGTTTAAGGTTGCACTTATGGGAAAGCCCAAACTGTAGTTAAGTCTAAGTTTGGTGGTAAGCAATTCCATTTGGGGCCACTGTCTTGTTTTTTATTAATTTCCCCCCTTTGATTGGACTCGCAGCCTAGCTGAGAGATGTGGTCAAAATTTGAGGCATTAGCTTCCAGTCTGGAGATCTCTCGATTTTTTGCTCAGTCTCTCTGTGGCATTCGCTGGTCACAACATCAGGTTCACATGATTTCAGGTGGTCCTTCTCTTTGTTTCTTTTCTGACATTCTGTTCTTAGGGGGATCATTTGCTTGATTGTTAGTGGCTGTGACTATGCATTAAAGCTTTTGAGAGAACACACACCAGGGGGAACTACTATGATTATTATAAACAGGATAATTCCCAATGCCGGGAGTGCACTTTGGACCCATGGTCCCCAAGACCCAAACCAATCAAAATCAAGTAGGTCAAGAAAGGCCCTGTTGAAGGAGTCACTTTAAGCCAACTGGCTTGTCTCAACTTCCCCAAAGTATCAATCCAGGTACAGCAAGTGGTGTTGGTCATAGCATAGTCTGTGGGTCAAGACTTTAAAAGGTGACAACCATGCAGACCAGCAAAATTTAAGGGTCTGTAGACTACAAAGGTGTTTTATTTATTCTGACACCCTTGCCTTGTGTCCCTTTCTTTGGCTACAAAGCTCCCGGGATCTGGAGTTGTTAACCAGAAAGAAAGAAATGGATCCCCAGGGTTAGGGACTCTGACACAATAGAGAAGGCTAAATTTTCCCCAGAGAAACTGATGCATTGAAAATCAGGGAGAAGTTTGGGATGAGCAGAACTATAGAATCACTAGCATCGCAGCAAATCCAGCAGTTGTTTGGAGGCTAAATTACCAACTTTTGCAGTGGTCTGAGATACATGGACAATAACTTTCCAGGCCTGAGCAAGATACAAGTAGACAAAAGAGTCATGAAGACCCTCATGTGTAAGAAGCAGGAAAAAATGGTCAGAGATGGAAGGAGGAATGGAAAGAAACATTCTTGATCTGACATCAGGGGAAGTGGTCTACTCTGATGTTGGCTACCTTTTTCCTAGTCAGTTTGATGGTGAGGTCTCCAGCTTTTGCACAGGACCAGAAGTCAGGTGGAGCCTTCTTCAGGTGTGAAGTATGCACCCACGATTCAGCACCTTCTGATTTGCCCACGGTGCCAGTGGTCAAGAGTTCCTGGTACGCCCATTGCTAAAGATCTGATGAGAGCTCATTGTAATGGAATTGACAGGGAAATTTGGTTATTTCTGTGATATACAACATCTTAAGATAATAAGTGGAATTATGACTCATAATACCAGGATATATAAGATTTCTAGGAATGTCATACAATTTCTAGGATGCACTGATTAGAATTCTAACCCTTAGAATCCTTAATTCCTAGTGAACACTAAGAAGGAAGCAATTGTGAACTGTTTGCTACACTAGCATTCTGTGTATTGGAAAACTTATAATTACACTTCATAATTTCTAGAAGAACATTCTCCCTCACAGTAAATGTTTCAGTGTGGCACGAACCATGTTGACTGATAGACCTGGCATTATAGACAGAGATGTAGGAAAGCCAACTCTAGGAAGGATTCTCATCCTTCACCAGCTACTGCCAGTTTTCCCAGGAACCACTCTGCAGGTTCCAGAGCAAGTGGGGTTTAAAGAAGAGAATGTAACCCTGGTATTCACCAGAAATTTGGCAAGGTTTTCCACTGATTTAATTTTAGTTTCTCCTCAGCTGTTTTAAGGGAATAACTGATAGCAGTTTATTGGAAAATCCCTAAGAGTCTCATCAACCTTGGGAGTGGCCTGTATAGGGGCATCTGTAAGGCCACTGACTTGGCAGACTTTTGTTCAGGTCTTGCAGTCTCTTTATAGTGGGAAAGGCAGTTCAGAGAGAGGACTGAGAGTACTCAGGTAAAGGAGGATGGAGGGGAGTAGTAGGAATCATGTCAGTCCTACAGTCTTTGTTGTAGGTGCCACTGTGTGTTTAATTTTTTATTGGCCTTTTGCAATGAATCATTAAGTGAAGTTATTTTGGAATCTTGGCACCTCTTGGAGGTTTTAGCATGCCAGTTAAAATAGGCACCCCATTCTGTTTTATTTGGGAGCCCTGGCTTTCAAGTACACATTTTAAATGAATGCTCTAGTCTAATTGTAACACTGCCTGTAATGGCTGTTATTCTATATAAGGAGGCAAACTGAGGCAAGCTCAAATGATCAGAAATTGAGTTTATTCAGGAATAGCAAAGGAATTGCAATTCTGGAAATGCATGATATATTCAGCTACAGGTGAGTCCATTGAGGGTTTGGGGCAGGCTGTATTTATGGGCAAGGTGGAGTCCAACCAGAGTCTAAACCAGGGGTCCTCAAACTACGGCCCGCGAGCCACATGCAAATACAAATATTGTTTTTGTTCCCATTTTGTTTTTTTACTTTAAAATAAGATATGTGCAGTGTGCATAGGAATTTGTTCATAGTTTTTTTAAAAATCTATAATCCAGCCCTCCAACGGTCTGAGGGACAGTGAACTGGCCCCCTGTTTAAAAAGTTTGAGGACCCCTGGCTCTAAACAGTAAGTTTATTGGCTCCAGGTTAGAGATTCTTGGTGGATATTCAGTTGTTGGGAGATAAGTCTCTGTCATCTGTTCATCAGGCATTTACAGGAAATTGGTCTCTCAGCTCTTAAGTTCTGTTTTTCTAAAGGCACATGTGTGACATTCTCCATTTCCTATCCTCCAGTTCCATTTTAGATAGAAATGCTCTCACATTTCCCCTCTTGATCAAGATATTTTGCAGAAAGTATCACTGATGAACCATATTACTTAGGTGTTGCTTTCTTTCTTCCTCTTGTATCTTTTTCTTGATCAAAGACATTGTTAGATGGAGAACATGTCCCTCGGTGCAGAAAAGGATCATCCTCAGATGTCTAGTACCATAGAAGAGGGAAATGGCAAGTGGATTTCAGTAGCCTCATTGGAACAACAAGAAATGTCAACAACCAAACTGTAAATTTGGGCCAGGGCAGCTGAGTCAGGGTAACAAGGAAGACCAGACATGGGCATGAATAGATTTGGTGGTTGGAGATTGGCTGGTGTCTTCTGCTGATTTGAGAAGGGCTATACATTCCTCTAAGATTAGATTAAGTTTCCTGTATGAGCCTGTGTTGACTATCTTCATTTTTTTCCATAACATAAGTGACTCCATTTTAGTTTGGGTCTACATTTCCACTTTTTGATCAAGTCCCTATTAAGGGGTATTGATCACTCATATATTGCTAGGTGTTTCTTCTACATGGACTTCATCCATTTTGTTTATTTTCCTTTACCATGCCATGACTAGACATCTTCCTCAGGGTGAGAGAAT
>NW_005871297.1:108742-112081 GCF_000147115.1 Myotis lucifugus | reverse complement strand
GCAGAGAGATTTTGTCCAGGGTATAGGTGTTAGATATCAGTTTGAAACACTGGGAAAATCTATCACGTTTGCTACTTTTTACAAAGACTAGATAGACAACAACTGAATACTTCAAAAATTAATACACAAAATAAAATGACAAATAGGATAGAGAGACCAAATTGTAACCCATGAGCCAAATCCTATTGGTAACCAGATGAATAAGTCAAAATTCTAAGATAAATCAGGTTGAGCTTGACCTCAGGTTTCTCAGAAGTATTGATCTGAGTACAATGGTGTTGACTACAGATGTGTCCTTGTTCTGTTAAGAGATATTTAAGGCTGTCCAGTTAGTTGTCAAGGATAACTTTAGCTAGAGAGTATTGGAATTTTTGTTGGGTGGCTGATGCCTTTGTGGTAGAATCAGCAATGTTCCCAAAGGTTTAAAGGGTTTCTGATCATAGCCTCATTTGTACTTGCTTCTAACTAGGCAAGAAGGGATCTTCCAAAAGAAGTAAATCGTGAATGCCTCCTGGTAGGTCCTATATAACTTGATGATAATTCAGGGGAGTTGACTAGCGAGGTGTCTCAGTTTGGTTGTAGACAGTTAGGAGTGCAGTATATACCCTAAGTAAGAGACATTTGCCAGTTATGTGCCAGCCATCTAGGCACAGGCATTCATAGGCCCAAGGAGCAAAATCACCACAGACAAAGATAAATCCCTACAGGACACAAACCCACTCCTGCTAAAATGGCATTGTTAATGATTCATCTGCATGGTTTGTTGCATTTGCACATTCAAGGCAGGAGTAGGTTAGGGTTTTGATGCATCTGGGAAATAAATCTCCTAGTCTGACATAAAAAATTGTTCTAAATTCCTTGCAAAGGTGGATGCTGGTGGTAAGATTTTGTAATCATTGGGGCAGATATGATATAGATAGATAATCACAAGAATTTGGGGGTTGCAAGTGTGTTACAGTTTCATAGGTACTTGTGTCTAACTGAGAAAGTACAGTTATAATCAGAGAAAGGAAAAGAAAGGCACTGGGAGCCTGGCTGCAAAAGCATACTGTGTAGCTGACAGGAAGGGAATTAGGGTATTGGTTATGGTGGCATTAGGGCTAGAAAATAAACTGGTTACAGGAATGGCCAGGGTCTCTACCACCATGGGAGAGAGGAAGTTTTAGGTGGCAAATCCAGCAGCTTAGCAAGTTATCACACTTGGCAATCACCTGGGAGATACAGGCAAGAGCATTTTATATATGGACAAGATCAAGGGAAAATAGGAGAAAAAACAGAAAAGTAGAATAGTCTGCTTAATTTCTCCCCTTGTGACTTTTGTAGAGGTAAACAGTGTTGGAAGTAAGCTATAGGTTCTGCTGGCCTCGTCCATGTTTGGGATAGCTGTCTACATCCAGAGTTGTCTGCTGCTGGCTGTGTGGAGATCTTGAGTTTGAGATCATCACTGACTTTGCTGGTCCATTCAGGTCCTGTGACTCTTAAATAGGGACGGATGCCTTCACGTTTGGCTGCACAGGAATTGGTGAGCCATTCAGGTCCTGTGACTCTAATAGGACGGATGCTCACGTTTGCTGCACAGGAATTGTGAGCAGTACCAGGAAGGTCTTTCCAACAAAGGAAGAGGGAGTCCTTTAAGTTATGTCTTTTTCAGTAGACATATTCTCTAGGACAGCGGTCACCAACCAATGGTCCGTGAGTTCTGAAAGGTTGGCAACCGCTGCTCTAGGAAGTAGGTCATGAGAGGAATCAGAGGTCAGGCTGTATTCTGTTCAGCATAGGCTTCTTTAACTTTTGAGAGATGTTATTGGAAATAGAGAATCAGGAGCTATCAATATTTTAATAGATCACATTGGGGATCTGATGGTCAGAGTATGGGGAATGAGGCAGCTGTATGGGTCTGCAGGTTACTATTTCACAGGAAGCAAGCTTATGTTTTTCAAAAGTTAAGGAAGGACCCTTAGATTCTCCAGAACAGTGACAGCACCTTGCTCCAGGGAATTTCCAAGGCTCACAACATTTTCATAATTGGGTTTTAATGATGCCACATTCAGCCTTTCTGCTAGTCCTGAAGACTGAGGGCGATATGGGCAATGCAGCCTCTGTGGACCAGAGAAGGGGCTCCGCAGAGTTCTTGGATTGCCTGGCCAGGAAAATGAGTTCTGAGGTCACTGTGCCAAGCAGTAGGGGCGCCCCAGGGAGGGATGATGTTTTCAAGTAATTTCTTTGCTACAAAAAAAAGCAACAGGGAAAAGCTTCTACCCAGTGACAAACATACAGACTATGACCAGCTCGTGGTCATATTTGTTCACTTGTTTTTAACAATTGTGTTTAGATTAATCAAGAAAATTTCTCAAGATATTTAACAGTGAACCAAATCTTGTTATTTTCCTTGCTGACAAATTGTGTAACAGAGATAACCAAACTTATTTGACCAGGATATAAGTTGTTTTTCTGCATTATAGTAAAGCTGGTAACTCTGAATACATACCTATTTTAATTGAACCAACACACTTAAACTAGCTTTTATTTACTAAATATTTATCCTAGATTACATAAACTTTGAAAAACATCTGGGTTAAGTTTCTATATTTCTGAGCATTTAAAATACTTAATTTGATAAGTGCTTATTTTCCTTTAAGCCAGTTAAATAGAGCTCATTTACAAACTAATTTTGGTAATGCTACCCAGAAATAGAAAAACATTACCTATTTGCAATATATATACATAAACATACCACAGAAATTTTAATTTTAAAATTTTGGTCTTGAGATAAGTACGATAATACAAAAGTCACTAGTTTATAGAAAAAACAGATGGCCACAAATAAGGTTTCTGGCAGAATCTTAAAGATTCCATTTCTTTAGTTAAGCATTGGTCTCTCAGAGCCAAATTAATACCTCAATGCCTGAACATGTTCTTGAGGTTGGCAGGTGATCCACTGTCAGTCTAGCTAGCCTGTTCCATGACCACCTTATCCTCATATGAGTCTTGGAGTTAGTTGGGAAGCCCTCTAACAGCTTTAAGTGCTCAACTTGTGCCCATCAGTTTTGCGGCTTTGGCTTCTGAGATTCCCATTAACCATAGAACTATTACTCCTTTACCTCATGTGCACATTGACAGAAACCGCCAGTAGCCAGAGAGATGGTACAGCGGACTGGCCAAGAGAAAGCCTTAGGTGTGCACCTGCAGCAGCTCCCAAAGTAAAACTGCAGCCTGAACCAGTGTGCACTGTGGACTAACCAAGGGCTAGTGATTGGTGCTCTGTAGAGCTTCTTGTCAGTCCAGACTAACCCATTAGGCCTGTACTGGACCCAATAGATGATAACTCAACGCAAAGAG
>NW_005871297.1:0-108642 GCF_000147115.1 Myotis lucifugus | reverse complement strand
GGAACTTACCCATGGCCCTCGGAAATGGGGGAAAAGAGAACTCAAAAGGTTCACGGGACCAGAGCCTGTGTTTCTCGTCCTTGAAGCTGTGAGATACCTCCTTTGGGTTCTACCACTCCCATCAGACTGTTAAAAAAAAACACCAAAATTCAACTGAGTAAATTTTTGAGATCTTTTTGGCTTTATTCATTTAAGTCACAACCTAATTCTTGAGGAATCAAAAACTGTACTTGTCTTCCAAATCTAGTCTTTACAAGAATAGAAATGCAGCACTCAAAGCAATTCAGAGCCCACCTATTCTTTTTACCAATCCCCAAACCTCCCCTATTCATCTCAAAAGGTTTACAGATACTGTAAAAGATGTGGATTCAGAAAACAGTTTTTCCAGTGCCTTTGAGATATAAATGTTCTACTTGGTCTTCTCCAGGAGTTCTCATCTGGGCTGTTTCTTTCAAATGTAAACTTAAGGGAAGTAATTCTTATCAGAAGGAAAAAAAAGATGGGGAAGGCTACTTGGAATTTAAGCAAATAAGAAATCTTAAGTGTCTTCTCCACAAATATTAATGAAAAGTTTTAGCCATCTGAGCATGTAACCTTAATTTATTACAACTTCCAGAAACATGGCTTGGATCCAACTCTTCTTTGATAAAACTAGTGAGGTATGGCTCATGACTCGGGGCAAAGGAGGAGCCAGGACTTGCTAGTTCTCTTTCCATCTCCATGTCTACTTCCTGCTCCTGTCACTGCATTCTTAGGAGGAAACTGACATCTTCATGGTGTGAAAGCTGCTTGGCCTTGCAGCTTTCAACCTGTGAACCAGTGACTGTGGCTGGAGGACTCTTCATTGGGCCACCTGAGTCACTTACCCACCCTAGGGTGAGGGTATGGGGTGACACCTGCTGGAGAGCACCACCAGGACCACATAAAGGTACATAGGGAATCCACCAGGGCGCCAGCCTCCTCACTCACCCCAAGGAACAGCCAATGTCCACTATGGGGTCCAACCACCTTTTGCCACAAAAAGTTTCTCAATTCGCAGGCACAAAGGCACAAGTCTGTTTTGTCAGGGCAAAGAGGAATTTTGCAGGGAGGCTGTAATGGAGTCAGGCATGAACCATGCAAATGCTCCATTTCTTTAGTTAAGATATCCATGGCTAGGACCTAATTAAGAGACTTTGTTACTTTGCTTCTGAAGCCACATTTAAACAGCATTAACCGGGGTTCCTGGCACAAGACTCTCATTAAGACAGTATATCCACAGTATGCTTATAGATGCCTTGGGATTTCCCAGCTTTCATGGGTTTATTTAAAAGACAGATGAGAAACATTTACAAAATCCAGAATGTCTTCATCTATTTGTTCCTAGAGAAGTCAGCAAATCAAACAGAAAAGTGGCGATGACTGATCATTCTCAGTCATAAACTGGTTCTTGAGGCCATGTTTAAGATGCTCTTTAAACTTGCTTTTCTTTGAACCACATTGGATTGGGGGCTCTTGCTGTCACCCATCCCAACCCTAACCCCAGCACTGGGTACGGGAGATCAGCAGCAGAGGAGAGAATCTTCTAACATTTATGGAAAGTCCGATGGTGTTTCTAAAGAGATCTTCCAACTCCCTCACTGGCATATGCTCCTGGGAGGTCAAACTTGAAAATCCAGCCTTAACAAGACACAGACCTACTAACTCACAGTCACAGCCCAATGTCCTTCACAGGAATATTCTTTCCAAAACAAGGCAGTGGTCAAAGGCCTAGAGGCTTCATCTCTTCAGGATTCAGCACAAATGAAATCACACTATGAGTAAAAGCAAAAAACACAAAAATGAGCACACAAGACACTCCAGGCTACATCACAGCTGTAGGACAGAGCACCAGGTTAGCCACGCCAACATCTGGGACTGCGGCCCAGAAGGCAGGGCCTACGGGCAAACTCCAGCTCATTCCCACTTCACCCAGATGATGTCTGACCTTTATCTTACCCTGGAAGAGCTAATTTAGGGTCGCTAGAGAGGGGCTCTTTTTCCTGAACATGATCCCTAGTGGTGATTACCGGCTTCAACATAGGTAGCTCTGTGATCGCTTCTTGATATGTAAAAATTCCTTCTACTTAACCTACATAGTGCTGCCTACCTGAAAGACTTTTTAAAAGTCTCTTGTTTTCTATATACTTTCTTAGATATTTTCAATATACCTTTTTTATAATCACAAAACATGTTATTTGAAATAGTAAGCATTGGTTCAACATTTTTAAAAACTCAGTTTAAAATATGACTCCAGTTTCACTATGGGGAAATCTAACATTTTAAATGTTCTCCTAGGACAATAAAATCTGGTTAGCCCTTGGGGCCCAGGGAGGACTACCCAAAGCAGCTGTTCTGTGAGAAAGGAAACCTGAGAAACCCAGCCGCAGGAGCTCTCGCCTTGCTGCACAGGGGATCACGTGGGGTCTCTGAAAGCCCCCGTACCTAGCACACCCAGTGCACCGCAGACCAATTAAACCAGCACCTCTGGGGTGAACCCCAGAACTGAGGTTTTTGAGATTTCCTGGGTGACTCCAGCATGCAGGCCAACTGCATAAGTAAGCGTTAGCTCCACTATCCTCCTTCACAGATGTCGAATGTTAGATCCCCTTTATGTCTACTCAGCACTGCATCAGGCCTAGCTCCTTGTGGACAGGGCAGACTACTGCTCAGTATGAAACCCTACAAAATCAGCATGCGCTTGTGAAGGCAGGCTGGTAAACGCCACTCCCCACTCACCGTCTGCTCTCTTTGGATTCCCTGCAGGAGCTACAGTGACAGCTGTTTCCTGGATTCCCCCCTGTATCCAGAACTAGCTGACGTCCAGTGGTACGGCCAGGAGAAAGCCAAGCCGGGGACCCTCGTGTGAACCAGCTGGCCTCAATCTGACCGCCTCAACGCCATTCTGAGATCACCTCACTGCCTCTCATTTGCCTTACCCAGACACACCGTCACCCTGCACCAGCTTTGGCCCTCAGCACTTTTTCCTCCTGTCTCCGCATCCCCTCACAACTCAAAAACCTGACTGAGGAGACATTATGGAAGGTTCCGGTCCCACTGTGTGTCCCCTGGCTCTCTTGCCTACAGAGAGCCAGGCACCTGTCCTTAATGGTACCTTGATGGCTTCCCCCTGCCATGACAGCCCCCAGGCCAGGAACCATCAGGGAAGCTGGCTGGCCTCGAATTCCTGTGGACAAGTGTTACAGAGGACAGGGAAGGAGATACTGCGGGTGGCCCAGAAAGTCTGCTAAGCTGTGGCCAGCCTGCCGCCAGGAGGCACCAGCCAGGCACTTCAGGAACAGGCCGCCTGGTGGGAAGGTTCTTAACACCTGAAATATTCCTTGGGCAGTGGCTCTTGGGGGAGCGGGGAGGAATGAAACAGGACGCTCAACACATCAGAGATGTATCAGAGGATCACAATCAGTTCTATGCTGCCAAAGATTTAAAAAATCAAAACACAAAAAATGAGAGGGGCCAAGAGGAAGACATTCTTTGTGTAACAAAATCTCTTTCAAATTCTAAACTGCTACAACACCCAAGTCCAAGTCAACCATTTGTAAACTGTTTCCCCTCTTTATGCCTCTCCCCAACGTCCACCTTCTCTCTCGGGAGAGCCTGGAAAACTCAGTGATGGGATGCGAAAGTCGGATCTCCGTGAGTCTGGACGCTGAGGACAGACCTGTGGGGAGCAGCGGAGTGTGCTATCAGCCCTGGTTGGTGCCCAAGCCCAGGACACAGCTGCTTTCCTTTTGGGATTTGTAGGAAACATAAGGTGATGATGCCAAAAGAGGTTCTCTCTCATTAAAACAACCAGTAAAATGATCCTGTTTTTTTTTTGTTTTGTTTTGTTTTGCACAAGGTGTTTCATTATATTTTTTACGGGAAACCAAGGGAAAAGCACATAGCAGTTCATTCAAGTGTTTAACTGTTGTGGCTCATTTTATGTTTGTTAGCACTTGTGTGACACAGAGCTCAGCTCCAACTTCAGTTACCAATGTGTCTCTTATTCAAAAACCCAACTATGTCCTTAGGTAGAAAGATTTTACTCATGTGTCTACTAAGGCAGAGCAGGGTTGAAAAAAATATCAGCTCCCAGGGGGCCCACATGCCTACAACAGCGTCAGCCACCTGATGTACCACATTTGTCTGCAGGTACCAAAAGAAGAAAGAAGAGCAAAAAACGGTGTGGGAGCTGCACGTTTACATGTGCTTTGAGCTATGCTTAAAACACAACTGGAAAGCCATCAATCTTCAAAGGCCTCAAAACTACTTTTATAATAATAACAAGTGCACACTCTTAGTTGGGTATTCAAAATGGCACAAACACGGTCTCCACAGAGGTGGTATGCTGTGCTTATTGGCACAAGTGGGGGGGCGGGGGGATATTTTTTCCTCACTTGTAATGACTTACCGGAAAGGCATTGGGGCAGCCAGAGACAGGAGCCAGGGTGGGAGTAGTTTTGTGGGAGAACAGGACTGAAGTTAGCTTTAGCATAAAAAGAAAAATCTTTGTTCTTATGTATATGTAATCCAAGAATAACAATAGACTCCACCAGACCAGGAGGGTATGGATGGACATGAAACAAAATAACCTGGTGCACCCTCTGCTGCAGTGGGCAAAGCACGTGGATTCACAGCCGCTGGGCCATCCGGATGATTCAAGGCCTGGTCTTCGAGGCCCTGTGCACGGCTGGGTTGGTGATAGCAGCTTGCGGAAGGGATTACTATTCACAGAACACTTTAGGGGTAAACCCTGTAGGATACATAAAACTGGTTATAATGTTAAAATGATTCTGGGGATTGATGGGGGGGATAGATTTTCGTTGCCCTTATTCTGATGGTCAAAGCTACAAACAGCAGATTTTTTCCCTCCCCACTTGGAAACATTATACATTGGGCCATTTTTCTTTCTCCCAAAACTGATTCGTGAATAATCAAACTGGACTATGAACAACAGGAGCAGTCAGTCAAAAGGGAAATAGAAAAGGTGACAAGGTTCTACAACATGTACAGTAATGGAGCATCAAGTCTGAAGTCAATCGGGTCAAGCTTTTAGCCCAGTTGGGTTACAGTGAACGAGAGATGAAAATTCTAAACACCTGGGTTCTGGATTCTGGGGGCAGAAAGAAATGGAGCAGGAGAGGGATTGTAATTCAGACCAACATCACAATAGTCTGGTAGTAAAGACAGAGATTAAGTAAAACAGGTTTTACTGTTTAGCTGCGTTCAGTTACTACGAAGTGTACATAAAGTATTAGTCCTTTGAGACTGACATGATTAATGAATGATCAATGTGGTGGGAAACAATGGAGTTATTGTACACAAGCACTTGCAAGCTCTTTATAGATCCCTATTTCTTTAAAACAAAAGATGGACCATAAAGCCTGGTCTGATATAAAGCCCCATTGGATTCTGTGGACATGTATAAGAAACTACCTGTTTAGCCAGAAGACTGGTGAAAACACCTATATCAGACTGTTGCTAGCCAGGTGAATTTTTTACTTTATTATATGGAGGTGACTGTTGGAGAAGTTAAAATTCCAATTTGTTTTCATTCAGTATTAGTTTAGTTCTAAACATAGCAAACCCGATCCAGGTGCTATCAGATGACCAGTTACTGCTTAGTTAACTAGGTGTAAAATTTTTCATACACAATGTCAATAGTTTATTACAAGTTGTGTAAAATGGACTCTAGTTTAATAATGGGGGAGAAAAGGATTAGGTTGCTCCTGAAACTGACTGTAGAGCATGTAAAATGATTTTACTGGATTCTGTTCAACTGTAATCAATGAAAAAGATGTACGTTGTAGACAAAGTTGCAGAATTAAAAAGAAATCTGCTTTTAATTTATTCTTTTTGTATTAAGAATTTGTATAGTACCTTTACATTTTGCAAAACAGTGTGGTTGACACTTATTAAAGCATTTTCAAAATGAAGAGCTCTCAGTTGCTGCTTGGCGATCTGTTTGTTTCTAGATGACAAATGCTTAAGATGCTCTGGAAATCTGTAACTCCGGTGCTGGTGTCCTCACCAGGCTCATTTTTAAAAGTCAACTTGCAGACGCTATTCTTTTTATTAAATTTTTTAAATTTTATTTTTAAGTACAGTTTGCATTCACCATTATTTTGTATTAGTTTCAGTTATACAGCACAGCAGTTAGACAATCATATACTTTACAAGTGTTTCCCCGATATTCCCAGTACCCACCTGGCACCATATGTAGTTATTACAATATTGTTGACTATATCCCTATGCTGTACTTCATATCCGCATGACTGTTTTGTAACTACCAATCTGTACTTAATCCCTTCTCCTTTTTTACCTAGCCCCTCAACGGTCCTCTCCTCTGGCATCCATCAGTCTGCTCTCTGTATCTGTGTGTCAGTTTCTATTTTGTCTATTCATTTATTTTGTTCTTTAGATTCCACATATAAGTGAAATCATATGGTATTTGTCTTTGACTTATTTTACTTAGCATAATACCCTCTAGGTCCATCCATTCTCTCATCAGATCTCATTCTTTTTTATGGCTGAGTACTATTTCATTGTATGTATGTACCACAGCTTCTTTTTTGTCCACTCATCTATTGTACAGATGCTATTTTTTCTTGTTAGATGTTGTAGACAAGCTCAGTTCACTTATTAGAGGCTAATTCTTATTCTATTTTTATTTTCCTTTTGTTACTTAGAGATGATATATTCCCAATTATGTATTGTCCCTTCATAAGAGGATATGAGATTAGAGATCAGACTTTGTCAGGATGTTAGGTTAGTGTTTGTATCACTGTCCATTATAAAGAGTGACCCATGTGCAGCATGTGCTAGGCCTGGGCACTGTCCACACAGAGCAGCCCTGGTGGGAGAGACGCTGTAGGACCCTGGGCTCTGGAGGTCAGCCCTTGTCAGTCTCCAGTGGTCCCTGGTCCCGTGTGGGATGCATAGGGCCAATCAGGGAGACAGGCAGGATGCTCAGGCTTTTTACCACTGCTGTTCACTGCTGTGCTCACACCACAGCGCAAACTCTGTCCCTATCCTCCAGGTCATATCACCAAAGCAATAGCCCACTGGGACTGCAGGTCCAAAGAGCTTCATGTTTAAGGGCATAAAGGTAACTGGCTGACTTCAGAAAGGAACTTGCTGCCATTGAATCCCTGCCCCCTAGTCTAAGCCAACATGCATCTCTTCTTTAGCAGGAAATTAGAATCTGGCGGCCAAGAACATCCCTGGATGGAAAGTCTTCCCCAGATGGAAAACCCTTGCTGAAGCATTTGCCACCACAGCAAACCCTGCCAAAAATGAGAGCAGTCACCCTGGCCGGTTTCTCAGTGGTTAGAGCTTCAGCCCACAGACCAAAGGGTCATGGGTTCAATTCCTGTTCAAGGGCACGTACCTCGGTCGCAGGTTCAACCCCCAGCCCCAGTCGGGGTGCGAGCAGGAGGCAACCACTTGATGTGTCTCTCATGTGGATGTTTCTCTCCCTCTCGCCTCTCCTTTCCACTCTCTAAAACTCAATGGAAAAAATATTCTCACTCTATGGATGAGGATTTAAAAAGAGAGAGAGCAATCCACTGAAAATGCAAAACATGCCTGGAAGTGAGCCCACTAAGACAGCATTTTATACTTCCTAAAGCTTTCCTCGGGAAAGCAACCAGGGCCCCTGTGGCTCAAGATAATCTACACTAATTGCAAATAAACAGGGATCTTCCACAAGTCTTGTGCATGTAAACACACCACAGCTCAGGAAATAAATCTCATAGCCACTCATTAATTTCTATCACACGAAAGCACCTTGCACATGGGAGGGTGGGACATTTTCATTTCTTCTTCACTCCTTCTTACCTTTCACCACACACACACACACACACACACACACACACACTCACACTCCCTCCTTACACAGTGCCAACAACGCAATTTCGTTATTAGAAAATACAAAAGAAACACCAAACTCCAGTAAAAGCATTAGAAATAGCCAGACCTTTCATTGCTCTCTTCCTCAAAACCAGTTTAAGAAAAAACAAACTCAGACATAAAATTCTCTTTAAAAAGAGGAGTGTCAGAAAACCACAGATGAGGGCTAGCAAGCAGGCATCAGGCCCCAGTTGAAGTCATTCATTGCATTTAAGAAACCTATATTATATTTGGGGGTGGAGGGCGGTGGAAAGAAAAAGTAAATTATAGAAAGTGATAAGAAATAAGGGATAGTGGAAGATTTAGCCTCTCACGAAGAGGAAAATGTTTTCAAGTCAGGTAAGAAAAGCTGCTGGCAAGTGTGGAGGTGGGAAGAGACCTTGGACTTGCTCCATATTCAACCTGGTGTGAGAAAAGATAGGTGAGGCCTCCCTCCCAGTGAGAGGGTCAATAGATAGCAGGGTATGGTCAGCATGCAGCAGAGTAACAGAGATTAGAATATAAACTAGCCCAAGAGGAAATGAAGATGGAGGATGTCCTCCAGGCATCACTTAGGGCCCAGCTGCCACTGGACACTCAGTGGCTGTGAATTCCCTCCTGGCACTTACTAGTAGGGCCTGGAGGAGACCGATGGAATGGCACAGGCTTAGGTTCTTCTGTGTGGCATGGCAGGAGGACAAAAGGGTAAGTGAGTAGACGGTCCTGGTGAGAGGGTGACTGAAATGATGACAATGGCTTCTAGATGGACTAGAGAGAAAGTGCAACCAGGAATCAAGCAGAAAACAGAGGAATAAATAGGATGCCTTGAAGAGGCCCAGGAACAGAAGAATGAAGGAGCAAGGGAGCAAGGATAGGACTTCGTGACCAGAAGGAGATAAATAGTCATTTTCCCATAATCTTCCCATCCCCATGTGAGTGAACCACACAATCTGATAATCGTCACATGGAAAAGTTCCTATGTCAGGCTGATGGGGTTAGTGAATGTCACCTGAGCTTGGGGTTGCTGGACACGCACCTGGGTCTCATTCCCTGTGTACAGGAGCTACAATTCTGGCTGCCTGTTGTATCGGGGGACCAAACCCACACCAATTGACAGAGATTTGATAAAAATAATTGCTTAACGAGGTGACCAAGCAAAAGGGGGATGCTGAGACCTCACAGAGATGATGAGCATAGGAAGCAGCGACCGTCCTTAGGGATGGGAAACAAAGGCAAGGGATGGTTAGAAGGGAGAAGCTGGTAGGTGCAGCCTGTGGAGCTGGGAGTCAGACCCGAGGTGTGGATGCTGCTCTGCCGGCACCTGTGCCCTGGGACCTTGGTGGGACCCCGGGTTCAAACCTCCGAAGTGGGGGCACCAGCGGACAGTGCTCTGACCTCTGAGTTGCATGATGAAGTCATACAGGCTGTGCCATCACTGTTAAGGACGAGAAGCTAACAAGAGGAGCAAATCCCTTCTTCCTTCCCTAGTTCCTGTCTGTCGTGCGCTTACTATTGGTGGGACCACCTAACAAAAAGCCAGCCGGAAAGGAAATGTGTGGCCTGCAGAGTCCCGTGGTCACCAAGCAGAGCATGGGAGGCGCAGGAGAGCCCAGAGAGATCAGCTGCACCACCAGCACCTGCGGCCCAGCGGACTAGCCTTCACCTCTGAACCTTGGCTGGTGAACCAACTAGCAATCCCAAGTCCCTAGTCAAACTAAACAGCTCTAAATCAAGGAGAGATCTCTACAATCTACTGCTGAAGGACAAGCCAATGGGTATTGAATGAGTGAATGAATGAATGAATGAGTTTACACCAGACCATGTAAAACACTGATCATAAAATCCTCCCAGAGGATTCAGCCATCAGTAGCAAATGCAAAGTCTGTTTTCATCACAAAATCAAACTCTTGGTTAATTCTATTCACATTACTCCTATTAGCTATCCCAGACTTGCTACTGTTACAAGAGAAGGTTTTTTCTTACTGTTCTCTAATGTTCTCCTCAAACAAAATATTTTAAAATCTATTTTCCTAATAATTCTTTCAAGTGTTTTTTTTCACTTAGCAAGTTTGAAATTATTTAATTTTCAAGGTCATGCATCCTATTTGTGTGTCTATTGTTAAATACAGGCACTATCTGGTGCCTTATTCTTAAGCATTGTCTCAAGCCTACATGAGTCATCCAGAATCCTATCTGATGATATCCCAGGGACTTTAGACAATATTACTGTTACCATGGAATGCAGTCACCAGGCCCTAAAGATTTAACTAGATGCTGTTTATTGAAACTGAACTTCATTGAATCCTCTCCCATTCCATTCTGGTCTCCACATTCTAATATATTACTCATTCTTCTCACCAAACTTACTCTACCTTTTAAACTATTGACTATTCATAATCTCTGCTTCCCTGATTTTTGAGGTGACCCTTCCCTCCTGCTACCCTTCTAATAAAGGAGAACACTCCCTCTGGTCATTTTTTTCCACCTTATGTGATTAAAAGGTTTGTAAATGTTCATATTTTTGCAATTACATGTCATTTTCTTCTTAAATTTTTTTTTTACTCTTCTCCAAAAGTTGTTGCTATTCCTTTTGATTACTTGGGAGAAATAATTAGCCTCCTCTTCCACTTTTGTGACCTATATATTTATATTTACAGTTATAGTTATAGTTATAGTTATAGTTATAGTCATAGTCATAGTTATATAGTTATATTTATAGTAGAGCTGCTTGGTTTTTGCTCAAATTTCTTTTCAATCTACCCACCTTTGAGGAAATAAATTATTTGTTTTTTGTTAGGTATTTTGAGCTTTACTGAGGTGTATACTTCTCTGCACAGTATCCTCTCCTTCCGAGAGTAGCTTTCCATAGGGAAGCCTATTAAAATAAAGAATAATAGAGGCCCCAGATGAGCTCTTCCTAAGTCTCTCCTCCACCAGGAATGTCTCTGTGAGCACCCAGGTCCCTCTCCCTCCTTGCTTTTCTCTTTCCAAAGCAAATCTATCCCTGCTCTGGAGGGCATCCACTGCTGCTTCTGTGGGGGGTCTTGCTCCATTCAGTCTCCCTTCTCCTCTAACTTCACACTTTTTCTTTCTCCTTTGGCTCTTCCCCTTTAACATATAAATATACTCATTTTTTCATCTTAAAATAAAAAAAAAAATCTTAACAATGTATTTCCCTCTGACTACGACCACATCTCTCTTCTCAGCCAAATGTTTGGGAAGAGAAGCCCTCAGTTGCTGCCTTCACTTTCTCACGTCCCATTCACTTCTTTATTCACTGCCTGCCATCCTGCAGGCGCACATCCCCAAGCACCCAGTTGCCATCGCCAAAGGCATTTGTAGCTTTCCTGACCTCCTGACAACATTTGACTATGTTTAGGAAATAATATATGGAGTGCCAGAAATGAAGGGCAGATGCGATCCCCAATCTCATATGGCTCAACATATTAGGCATTCCTGACAATACTCAGGTTTCTTTGCTTCCACTGCTCACCTTTGCAGGCTTTACTTATATGCTACTTAAATCTCCCTTTTCTCCAAGTCTTCTTTCCTCCTCCTCCTCCTCCTCCTCCTCCTCCTCCTCCTCCTCCTCCTCCTCCTCCTCCTCCTCCTCCTTCTTCTTCTTCTTCTTCTTCTTCTTCTTCTTCTTCTTCTTCTTCTTCTTCTTCCTCTCCTTCTCCTTCTCCTTCTTCCTCTCCTTCTCCTTCTCCTTCTCCTTCTCCTTCTCCTTCTCCTTCTCCTTCTCCTTCTCCTTCTCCTTCTCCTTCTCCTTCTCCTTCTCCTTCTCCTTCTCCTTTTTCTCCTTCTTCTTCTCCTTCTTCTTCTTCTTCTTCTTCTTCTTCTTCTTCTTCTTCTTCTTCTTCTTCTTCTTCTTCTTCTTCTTCTCCTCCTTCTTCATAGCTTCTCAAAGTAATTACCCATGGCTTTAATTACTTTATATACAGGGTGGGGCAAAAGTAGGTTTACATTTCTGAGTACATGAAATACAGAGTTTATTCTTGTATTGTTATTTAGTAACTAGAGGCCCAGTGCACGAATTCATGCATCACTGGGGTCCCTCAGCCTGGTCTGTGGGATCGGGCTGAAACCGGCTCTCTGACATCCCCTAAGGGGTCCTGGATTGCAAGAGGGCACAGGCCAGGCTGAGGGACCCCACCAGTGCATGATCAGGGCTGGGGAGGGACACGGGAGATTGGCCTGCAGGGGAGGGCTCCAGGGCATGTCCAGTCCTTCTCACTCAGTCCCGATCGGCCGGACCTCAGCAGCGAGCTAACCTACCAGTTGGAGCGTCTGCCCCTGGTGGTCAGTGCACATCATAGTGAGCGGTTGAGTGGTTTTAGCATATCATTAGCATATTATGCTTTGATTGGTTGATTGGACCACCAGACACTTAGCATATTAAGCTTTTATTATATAGGATTGTTGTATTATTTTCCATATGAACAATTGTAAACCTACTATTGCCCCACTCTGCATACTCTAAAGGCAATACAGTTTTAAATGTTTTCATTTAACAGTTTTATTTTACATTGAATGTCTCATTTACTAAAACCATAGATTCCACGTTGCTCTATAAAAGCAATCGCAAAAGAATGTGATATTCTTAGCATGTCAACTTTAAGAAATTTTCCTAATAACTTTTTCTGGTCTGACAGGAGGAGGACTCAGGCTGGGGAAAGGCATGAAGAAAACTTTTGGGGTGCTGCTATAAATGTTCTATATCTAGATCTTGTTTTACATTTTGATATAAGTTGCACATATCAAGAATCACTGAGCTCTACAATTAGGATCAGTACACTTCGCACACTGCACTATTTTGGGCATATTTTATATCAATGTAAAAGAAATAATTGCCCCATTAAATGACTTTTGCAGCAGAAAAGGTTTGGTTTGTACATTTACCAGGGTCTGAAAACTGTGGCCCACAGACCACCTGCCCCTTTTATCAGTGAGGTTTTACTGGAACAGCCAGGCTGCTTCCACACTGAGCTGCAGGTTGAGTAGCTGTGATGAAGATCTAAGATCCTGTAAGGAAAGGCTTGCCGACCCTAGACCTAAACTGTCCCTTTTTATGATAGTTCAAATCAACCTCACCTAAATACCAAGGTAACAAGGAAATTTATGATAGCTCAATAAATTAATTAGTTAACCCCTAATCAAGCATTTCATAAAATTCTAGCTATGGGGGGTGGCAGCATTCTTTTGCCTTGAATTTTGATTACTTGGGAGAACTATGGGTTTAATGACACCGGTCACAAACTGGTACTTTATTTGGCCTTACACATGTTAATTTTTTTAAATTTGGTGTTAATATTTTAAAAAAATCAAAACAGCCGAAACCGGTTTGGCTCAGTGGATAGAGCGTCGGCCTGCGGACTGAAGGGTCCCGGGTTCGATTCCGGTCAAGGGAATGTACCTGGGTTGCGGGCACATCCCCAGTAGGAGATGTGCAGGAAGCAGCTGGTCGATGTTTCTCTCTCATCGATGTTTCTAACTCTCTATCTCTCTCCTTTCCTCTCTGTAAAATATTTAAAATAAATAAATAAATAAATAAATAAAATTAAAAAATCAAAACAAAAAAAACACAATCAATGCCTGGCTGGTGTGGCTTAGTGGTTGAGCATCGACCCTGCACCAAGAGGTTGCTGGTTGGATTCCCAGTCAGGGCATATGCCCAGGTTGTGGGCTCAATCCCCAGTAGGGGTGCGTGCAGGAGGCAAATGATCAATGATTCTCTCTCATTATTGATGTTTCTACCTCTCTCTCCTTCTCCTCTCCCCTCTCTGAAATCAATAAAAAACATACTTAAAAAAAAAACAATCAAGATTTTGGCTGTTCATACAAAGAAAGGAGCAACTTTGGAACCATATTCCTACAAGGCAACAATGAGCTAAAGTGACTCCTGCAACACTGAGGCTAAGCATCAGTTGACACTTCAGCCTGTGCTCTCACTGTCTGCTTGTCCTCTAGCAGAGCTGGAGGACAGGAAATGTTGCTTCTATTAGTGCCTACATGAAAAGGAGCAAAACAAAAGACAGAGGGGCCAGGGGAGTCAGGTGTTTCCTGACATTCAGCTCACTTGTTACCTGCCTGTCATGGGCATGCAAGCTTACAACTTCAGGTTTAAGCAATGGCCTCGAGGAAAATGTCAGACAAAAATCAGAGATATGGAAAAGCAGTAGTTAACTCGAAACTTGCAAACAGCAAGTGGTAGGGCTCTCCCTATATCTTCCAAAGTGGTCCTATTCCTCACTTGTATAATTTTGCTTCTTAAAAAGCTTCTTTGTTTTATTTCTGCAATCTCTATGAGTCTATATTTATTTCAAAATAGTTTTAAGAAATAGCATTTCCTTGCCCTAATTAGAAATCTGTCTTCCTTCCTGTACCTTAATTGGTCCTCAAACATATATGACAAGTTTAATCCCTCTTCCACCAGAAAGTTCTTCCATTATCTATAACTTTCTTTCCCACATCCCCACCAAGAGTCCTTTCTCAAGGACTCTCTTGTCCTATAGAATATTCATTCAATCAGCAAAAATTCATTGAGCACCCTCCATAAGTATCTCTGGGGTTATAAGAGTGAACTATGTTCGTGACTTGTGGACCTAACACTAAATTATGCCTAATAATGTAATGTAAGTGATCATTAGACTTTCCAGTGGCCATATCATATTGCTAATTACACTTCTAATCCACTACATTCCCAAATTCTTCCTCTTATACATTGCTCAGACATATACTCAAGCAACTAGGTTACTGAATCTAAATTTTTTTATGGTCATCCTTGCTAAATGTTATAGTTTTGGAATCTGCCCTTCAGTCTGTCAAGAACTTCTAGAATGCCAGTTTCTTTTCTACCTTAGCGCACACCCTATCCCTTCTAGTTTCTTGTTGTCTATAAATATGACAAATATACCTCTCTGTATAATCATCTGAATCAGTCATTAAAATGTTGAACAGGGCAGTATTGAGGTCACTAAGAACCTATGGCAGATGTTACTAGCATGCACCATGTACACCTGGACTCATTATTCACTGCTCCACGGCTTCCCTCACTCAACAAGCTATGAGTCATCTGATTGTATTGTTATGTCTACATCTGTCCACCAAAATATTATTGTGTTTAAGTCAAACACCTTCCCAAAATTCAGATATAATATGATCATCAATTTTTCCTAATTATCTTGGGGGAAAAACATTTTTTAAACAATGTAAAGCCCTGACCAGTGTTGCTAAGTGGTTAGAGTGTCAGTCCATGCACCAAAGCATCTCGGGTTCAATTCCTAGTCAAGGACACATACCTGGGTTGCAGTTCGCTTCCTGACCCCAGTCTGAGTGTGTGCGGGAGGCAACCAGTCAATGTGTCTCTCTCACATTGATGTGTTTTGTTTTGTTTTTCTCTCTCCCCCTTCTTTCTTTCCTTCCATTGAAAAGCAATGGAAAAAAGATCCTCAAGTTTATCCCAAGAATAAACACACATGCATAAAATATGAAATGACAACAGTTAAAAGGGGTGAACAACTAAAGGAGGATACATCCCTATACAGCTTCCATATAAACCAGAAAGCTTTATAAATAAATACTAGGTATACATTTTATTAAGAAGAAAACCAGTTTATGGGGAGGTATCATTATTTTAAAAAGAAATGCTCTTCTATTAATTATATGAACCTTGATACACACTATATCTTTGACCAGTGTATAGTTGAACACAGCAAATTTTATCATTGGGAATTGTTTTCTGTTGTTAAAGCCAAACAACTTTTTTATTTTTTGCCAACCAAAGCTTCTTGCCTCCAATAGAGTCACTGGTAGTTATTTTAAAAAAAGGAAATGCCCTAAAATTTCCATAAGTATATTTGTACTTTATAAACTCTACCATTCATACTAGAAAATCAGGTTGAAATCACTTATTAAAATACTTATATATGTGAATAAAGCATAACACAAATTAACATTTAACACTTGGAATTGAGATACAAACAAATAGATAATTCATGAATATGGTAATGATTGTTCTCTGGCACAAAATCTGAAAACATTTTTAATATTTTAAGTAAATTTTAAATTTTATGTAAACTTTCAGAGTATCATTTTCAAGCAGCTCTACTTTTGAGAATTAACATCCAGCAAAAGTTATTATATGGACACAACCTGGGATTCTTGACAATTTGGCAAAAGCTAAGAATACAGTTGATTTTTCCCCCACTAAGAAAGATTTAACCAGTAACAATATGCACAAGTTTACATGAGGTATGTACAACTAAGAAAATAAACTATAAAAATACTTCAGACCTATTTGTGTAGAGAAGTGTTGTTATACGTTACTTAAAAGTTATGTTCATTGAAACTAAATTTTTACTATTCGTACCTTTTATCCTAGTAGCTGTTAAATCTACCTTGAAAGTAATAAAATTAGATTTACTCAAAAATATTCTAAATTTGCTGTTTTCACTAAATTCCCAAAGCAAACTGCAATAGTCTTATTTCAATGCTAAGGTAAATAAAGCACAACCTTTCACCCTGTTTTGCATCAGACTTGAAACTTATAAGGTTTTTATTTTATTCAGCAAAAATGTCTTAAACACAAGTATTTCTAAGGAGTGGACTTACTAGTACATCCTATGATGCTATGTCCTATTTGCTATAGTTCTTTTGCTCTCAAAATTTGGCGTTAAAATTGGAGCATGTTAATCTTCAGAGAAATGTCTTCCTCTCCAAATTGCTTACCTGAATATATTTCCCTGGGTTTCATCATTTAAAACATGTGCAACACGCTTGGAGGAAATCTTTTCCCTACCTGTTCCGACAGTAACAACAATGGGCCTAGGAGCATTTCCAATGGCCATCTGGAGATAAACATTATTAGCTTAGAAGGAAAGATTAAGGAGAGATCAGAAAGGCAGAAATAACATATTGGTCCAAATTTTGATATCAAATGTTTCACAGGTCTTTATGATGTAATTTTCATCCATCTTTTAAGCATGTTGAAAATATTACCATTCCCCTTACTAAAAAATAAAATAAAATAAATTGAAATATGGATGACAGACTGCCCAGGACCACAAAAGTCCATGGAAAAACAGAAACCAAAGCTAACCTTGTTAATAAAAAGACAAACATTCCTCTGCAGCCTCTGTGCACTGAAAATTAATGCATTTCGATCTGGGATTACTTGGTAGCTAATTTGATGTACTGACAGAAATCCTAGTGTGGATCTCCTTTCCACCTAGTCTTCTTCCCGGGTGGTCACACAGAAGACAGAGCCTGACTAGTTTTCCATAATCCAACCTGAAACCATGTCCACTCCCTGAACAGCAGTCAGACCTCTGAAGCCGTGGGCCTCTGCACACGGGGACTATTACATAGAGCCCAAGGCGGATCTGTGAACCAAGATTAAATTCTGGCCCTGGAGTCAAATAGCTAAAGGATAAGATCAATTCACTTTGGCCCCCCACACCTTCCACCTGCCAGGAACCTTAAAATGAAAGCTATACAATGTAAAGACAGAAACCAATGAAGACAAATGGCTCCTTTTCTAAACCAAGCCTGGCAACTTGTGAGGAAGGAAAAGAGGAAGAAAAACAAAGTAGAAAGCAAGGAATTTCTGAAAGACCCTCAGGGTCCCAGAGAAGCCTATAGCCAGGCCTCAGAAGATTTTAATTTAAAAATCAAACACCGCCCTGGCTGTTTTTCTCAGTGGTTAGAGCGTCGACCTGAGGACTGAAGGGTCATGGGTTTGATTCCAGTCAAGGACACATACCTGAGTTGCTGGCTCGATCCCCAGCCCTGGTGAGGGCACATGCAGGAGACAACCAGTTGATGTGTCTCTCTCACATCGATGTTTCTCTTCTCTTTGTCTCTTCTCCCCCTCCTTCCATTCTCTCTAGAAAATCGATGGAAAAAATATCCTTGGGTGAGGATTAACCAAAAAAAAAAAAAAAATCAAACACCTATGTGATTGATAATAGAACTGGTTTTTAAAAAACAACAAGCAGGTACTACAAATAGCTCTGCTCAATTTTTTTAAGCTTAATTTTAAAAGGGCATATACACATTTTTATCACAGATTTTCATATTTCTATATATGTAAATTTTAACACTGGAAATTTACTGATAACATTTCCAATATTTAAATTCCCTAAATTTCCAAAGAAAACTGTCCAAATAGGTTATTAAGTTTTTTGGTCCTTCCTGTAGTTTATACAAAATAAATTTTCACCTGATTCTCATATATAAGAACTAGAAGCCCTGTGCACAAAATTTGTGCACTTGGGAGGAGGGGCATCCCCTCAGCCTAGATTGTGAGAGGGCACAGGCAGGAGGGACATGGGAGGGCTCCAGGGCGTGTCCAGCCCATCTCGCTCAGTCCCCATCATTCGGACTCCAGCAGCAAGCTAACCTAACAGTTGGAGCATCTTCCCCCTGGTGGTCAGTGTACATCATAGCGACTGGTTGACCAGTTGTCTGTCTGCCGCCTGGCGGTCAGTGCACATAATAGTAAGTGGTTGAGTGGCCTTAGCATATCATTAGCATATTACACTTTGATTGGTTGAACGGACAACTGGACGACCAGACACTTAGCATATTAGGCTTTTATTATATAGGATAAAAATGTAACAAGAGGAAAGGCAAGTGATATGGATTCTTTCTGCAGTGATAGTGACCTATCCACTCATTCCAATGCTGTCCTTAGTAAGCAGCATGCAACTAACAGAACTATCCAAGAATAAAGTTTATAGCTATAAAACAAAAACATTTTCTTTGATGAAACCAACCTGCTCTTCTATAGAGGGAATAAAAACAATAGTTAGCCTCATTAGCTTGAGGCTCAGATCATGGAGCCCACCCAGTCCCCAGGAAGGCCAGCAGTCCCCTTCTTGTGAATACAGATAATCAGAGCTCAGAAATAAGCAATGTCATTCCCACTTTGCTGTCAGGGCCTGTCTCCTGTTCTGGTCCTGTCACTGTAACTGCTCCACTGAAATTCTTCCTGCTACTCTCGGGAGGCACAGCCACCCAAAGCCCCCTCCTCACCTTAAGCTTATGGCCCACCAAGCAGTGTTCCATGTCCAGTGTCTCCATTACTGGTGCACTAGGCCCTTCTTTTCTTGGTCTACTCCACCAACTGATAGCCTTCCATTCTTCCCTTTCTAAACTCTGCCCTAGCAGCACTTGGACACCAGAACTCTTTTCCCTGCACCAAGAGCCCATTCAGGAGGAAAGACATTGGAACAAGGGACTCATCTTTCCCTCCAGGGGTCTGCTACCGTTTCAGTCCTGAAACGGGAGAGATAAATGCTGGCAGCCTGACTTGGAACATTTTCTCATAGAAACCAGTATAAAGGGTAGTCAAATTACATTGCATCATTAGTACAACAGTTCAATTATATTAAGAATTAAGTTGCCCGGACAGCATGGCTCAGTGGTTGAGCATCAACCTATGAACCAGGAGGTCACGGTTCAATTCCCAGTTAGGGCACATGCCCGGGTGGCAGGCTCGGTCCCCAGTGTGGGATGTGCAGGAGGCAGCCGATCAATGATTCTCTCTTATCATTGATGTTTCTATCTTTCTCTCCCTCTCCCTTTCTGTCTGAAATCAATAAAAATATATATTTTTAGTATATGTGCTGCCGAAGTGAGCACTAAAAATATATATTTTTAAAAAATAATTAAATTTTTATAGCTGGCCTGCAAAAGGAACCTGCATAACATGGTTTCTATGTCAAAATTTGTTCTAAGATATAACCACCAATCTATAAATTTTGAAATTCAATCCCATTCATGACATGAACATTACTTATATCCAGTACATGATCTGAATAATCTTTACACCTACCTTAAAAATGACTAAGAAATATAATATTGTCTGAAAGTTTAATACTGAATGCTTAACAATAAAACTTACAAAACATCAGAAAGAAAAGGTGTTTTTTATTTTACTACTAATTCATTTCACATTTATTCTTAAATCTCCTATGTAGAACACTCCCACACTAAATGAACATCTATAATAATAAAAGCGTAATGTGCTAATTAGACCAGATGTCCTTCTGGAAGTCCTTCCATCCTTCCAAACAAAGCTGGGTCCTGGGTTCCTGCCAGTGGCTGGGGGAAAGCCCAGGCCCCAGGTGCCAGAGGGAACCTGGTGTCAGCAGCCAGGGGAAGGAAAGCCTACTCTTGCATGAATTTCATGCATTGAGCCTCTAGTATTATATAAACAACCTAGATAAATAACCATACTTCTGATGCACAACATGGTAATGTTCCTTCACATATTCTCTCTGCAACATGAATTTAATAATATCTGTTATGGATCCCTCAATATCAGCAGGAAGATTCTAGAAAAGAAAAGAAAATACAGGCATACTCCCACAACCACATCAAAATTGCAACTAAACCACAGAACAACTGTCATTCAGAATCATTTGAAATCTGGCTAAATGGAAGCCCTACACCTAGAGAATTAAAGAAGAATCCACATTGAGGCTGGTAGGAGGGGTTGAGGTGCGGAATGGACTGGTCCATGTGGCATCTTTTTAATCATGAGGGCTATGTTGGCCATAGAGGTCCCCCCATGAGGAGCAAGTGGTCCCAGCCCCACACTAGACCCTTCAGACCAGGGTTCCAGTGTTGGGAAGAGAAGTTCCCATAACTTTGGGCTGTGAAAACCAGCAGGGATTGTGGCTAAGTGACATGGAGGATCGATGGAGTCCCAGGCAGTTATTCTTAAAGAGCTGATGCATGGACTTACTTGACTCAATCCCTCAGAGCTTGACTAATGGGGCAGTAGCTTGAAAGGATCCAGGAACATACAGGGAAGAACTAAATTGTCTGGCATCTGGTCAAGAACTCAGGGGCAGCTTTATCCTAGAAAAAAGTGCTGGCAGAGGTCATTGTGTCTTTGCTGAGACCTGCCTGCCACAGTACCAACAAGCAGTCTCCATCAACCTGGCTCGCACTGTTTTCCTGGCCCTGGTGACTCTCTGAGACCCCAGCCTCGCCCAAGCTGTTTGCAGTGGCTTTTCCATATGAATGGTCTGTGCTAGCTCAGGCTTCAGACTTTCCTAAAATCTCTTTAACAAGCAACAGCTGGCCTCAGCGTGACCTAGCAGCAGCCTGCCTTGGTTCACAGATTGGCCTCTCCTGGGCACCTCCAAGCCCAACACAAGTAACAGTCATCTGCAGATCACTCTGTAGCTTGTGCTGGGTGGCCCCAGGTAGGGCACAGGCAATAGCTGACTTTGCACTTCCCAGAAAGCTGTAGAGCCAGTGCACCTGGTGGTCAGCTTCAGACCATGCCAGATTACAACCCTACCACATCCATAAATAACACACTCAAGGGGTAGACTCAGTGAGCACCAAAGCCCCATTGAATCAAGTCCTGCTCCATAACATTGGTTCCTGCACAGCTACTCTTCTGTTGTAGTCACAGCTGATTCATACAGGCAATTGGCCTGGGAGTCAATCCCTCCCAATGAGGCCAACAGCAATCAAGGCTCAACTACAACAGGACAGAGCACACAGCACACACAGGGACATACCTAAAGCACGCATCTCAGCTGACTGGGGAGGCTGAGCCACTGGGTTCTACAGGACACCTACTACATAAGGCCAGTCTACTAATTCCAGGAGGCATAGCAGTTCTACCTAATATATAGAATCAAGCACAACAAACCAGTTAAAATGCAGAGGCAAAGAAACATGTCACAAATGAAAGAACAGAAGAAATCTCCAGAAAAAGAGCTGAATAAAATGGAAGCAAGCAAACTACCAGATACAGATTTCAAAACAATAGTTATAAGGATGCTCAAGGATCTTAATGAGAACTTCAAGGAACTTAGTGAATATCAATGGCATAAAAAAGGACCAATTAGAAATGAAGGATACATTAACTGAAATGAAGATTAACTTACAGAGAATCAACAGTAGAGTAAAGGATGCTGAGAATCAAATAAGCGATTTGGAATATGATGATTCAAAAAATCCAATCAGAACAGCAAAAAGAAAAAAGAATACAAAAATATGAAGATAGTGTAAGGAGCCTCTGAAAAATTTCAAGCATACCAATATTCAAATTATGGGGGTGCCAGAAGAAGAAGAGAGTTAGCAAGAAATTGAAAACCTATTTCAAAAAATAATAACAGAAAACTTCCCTTACCTGGTGAAAGAAATAGACACACAAGTCCAGGAAGCACAGAGAGTCCAAAACAAGATGAACCCAAAGAGGCCCACACCAAGACACATCATAATTAAAATGCCAAAGGTTAAAAACAGAGAGAGAAAATCTCAAAAGCAGCAAGAGAAAAGTAGTTAGTTACCTACAAGGGAGCTCTGATGACTGTGGGCTGATTTCTCACCAGAAACTTCACAGGCCAGAAGGGAGTGGCAAGAAATATTTAAAGTGATGAAAAGCAAGGACCTACAATCAAAATTACTCTACCCAGAAAAGCTATCACTTAGAATTGAAGGTAAGATATAGAGCTTCACATACAAAAATAAAAAGCGAAAGTTCATCACCACCAAACTAGTATTACATTAAATGTTGAAGGTTCTTGAAAAATAAGGAGGAGGAGGAGGAGAAGAAAAGATCAAAATAAATGCATATCTATTTTCCTAGCCAGTTTGGCTCAGTGGATAGAGTAAGGGTCTATGGACTGAAGGGTCCCAGGTTCAATTCTGGTCAATGGTATGTACCTCAGTTGCAGCCTCAATCTCAGTCCCTGGTCAGGGCACATGCAGGAGGCAACCAATGGATGTATCTCTCTCACACTGATGTTTCTCTCTCTCTCTCTCTCTCTCTCTCTCTCTCTCCCTCCCTCCCTTCCACTCTGTCTAAAAAACAAATAAATGGAAAAAAATATTCTTGAGTGAGGATTAACAATAAATAAATGAATGAATAAATATCAACAATTGAATCTAAAAATTAAATAAACGAAGAAGGAATCTAATGAACAAAATAAACTGATGAATGAAATGTAACTAGAGGCATGGAAACATGAAACAGACTGATGAATCTTAGAGGGAAGGTGGCGGGGGGAAGGAGAGGAAGAGATTAACCAAAGAATTTTTGCACATATATGTATTAGCCATGGACATAGAGAATAAATAGGGTGGAGAAGGCCTGGGGTAGAGCGGGATCCAGGTGGAGAGAGCAAAGTGGAGGACAAAGTGGGCACATCTTTAATACTCTCAACAATAAAAAGTAAAAGATAGAAAGAAAAAAAAAGAAAAATGCATAACTAATTTTGGAAGCTACTGTGTAGTTATAGACTGCATTTATTTTAATTTTATATATTCTATTTTTTAAAATATATTTTTTATTAATTACAGAAAGGAAGGGAGAGAGATAGAAACATCATTGATGAGAGAGAATTATTGATCAGCTGTCTCCTGCACACCTCTCACTGGGGATTGAGCAACATGGGAATCTAACTGTGATCTGGTTCTTAGGTCAACGCTCAACCACTGAGCTAAGCCGACTGGGCTATATATTCTATTTTTTAAAATCAGTTAATAAAAGCATTTTTTAGAAACCTTACCTTTTTCCATAGTTTTCTGTAAAGGGGTCTGAGATAGCTCTCAGACTGTTTCTGAGTAGCACTGTTCAGTTTGCCCTGTACACGGCACTTCACATGGTCTTTGGCATTCAATTCTTTAGCCCAAATACCAGGAAGGAAATGTTGAAAGAATTGGTAAAATTAGACTACAGTGCCACCCAGTGGTTGAACAAGTTTAAAGTTCCCTAACACAAAAACCAGTAAATTATCATCCTTAGAGTAATTTCGCAACTGATTACAATATCATCCACTAATACTTAATGAATGAATTATACCTACTTATTCTGTCATATGTTTTGAAGTAGCACATTTGGCAATTTACAAACTTTCCTATTCTATATATATTCCTAGCTCAAAGATAATCCATTTTCCCCTTAAAAGAATTACAAAATTACATGAATAACTATTTGATAGAAATAAACTTTTACTTTTATTTCTATTACATAAAATTCACACCACCTAGAATAGGGGTGGGCAACCCCTGGCACGCGTGCCAAACATGGCATGCCAGTAACTTTTACTGGCACGCGAAATCCTCTCTTATAATCGTCCATTTACAATTTTTGCGAACATTTGAATGACTTAAATGTTAAATTACAAGGAACTGGCAAGACACTTGATGTTATGTTTGGTTACATAAAGGCTTTTTAAAAGAAACTGGAAGTCTTTAAGAAGGATGTGGATGGTGAGAAATTTAGATATTTCCCAAACCTCAAGAGGCACATCAAAGACCTCCCAAAAGATGACAGAACAGACTGTCAAAGCCTTAAAAAGCTGTTTTTAACATCATTGAGTCAACTTTAGCAGTTCTTCTCAAGATTTGCGAAATTCAGAGAACTGAAAGCGATAGCAAAATTCATGAGGTTTCCAGACAGCATGAAACTGGAGGAACAAAACTTACAAATGTTTTCATGGATAGACATGGCTGACTTTGAAATGTAGTTGATTGAATTTCAGAGCAGCTCAATTTGGAAGCAGAAATTTATTGATCTTAGAGTTGACTTGGAAAACATTGAAAAAAAGCGATTAGAGACAGGAGTACCAGAGAGAAGTGTCGAAAACAAACTATTGAGGACTTGGAATGCCGTTCCAGAAAATTTTTTCTGTTTAAAAAACTTTGCAACAGCATTACTCTCCATGTTTTCATCCACATACGCTTGTGAATCTTTGTTCTCAGTGATGAATTTTGTTAAGTCTCATAATAGGAGTAGTCTGATGGATGAAAGTAGTAGCTCGTGCATATCTCTGAAGGTCACAAAATATAAACCTGATGTAAAATCTCTGGTATCAGTGATGCAGCAGCAAAAGTCCCACTGATAATATCAAACGGAGTCATAAAGTTTTCTGTTAGACTATCAGTGTAAATGTATAGATTTAAAAAAATGTATTTTTCATCATCATATACTGTGTTTTTGTCGCTCTAATGAATTTTAATATTTCTTCAAGGTTCTTCACTTACGTACACCTTAAGAGATATCAAGTAGGTGTAACATGTTCTCAAAAAATTAGGGTTGGCACGCAGAAGAATTTTGAGTCAGAGATTTTGCTGGTTTTGGCACGCACTCACAAAAAGGTTGCCCACCCCTGACCTAGATTATCAGCCATCATATTATATGTGCTGTGATATTTAATAAATCCCCCAAGTATGTTGTTGTAGTAGTACTTGGACTTGCTACTTTTGCAGTAGAGACAACAATTCAGTTAAAAATTCTCACTAAAGCACCTAACTGAAAGAGAAGGAAAGAAAAGAAAAGAAAAGAAAAGAAAAGGAAAGAAATAAAATAAACTATTATCCATTCCCACCCCTGAAAAGTACTGCAGTGCCCCTTGGGATTACCAGTATAAAGAGCACCCTTCTAGAGGCAAGTAAACCATGAAGGCCACATAGCACATGTCCCACTAGTGGCATTCCCTGTGTAATCCTATATAATGAGAGGCTGTCACTCTAGGAGAAAATTCTATTTCATAACTATTTCCCATGCCCTATGTATTTACCTTTCATTTCCTCAATAGATTCAGAATCATTTTTTAATCTTTATTGTTGAGATTATTACAGATGTCCCTCTTCCCCCCCCCCATAGCTCCCCTTCACCCAGTTCCCACCCCACCCAGGCCCTTGCCACCCTATTGTCTGTGTTCATAGGTACTGCATACATGCATATAAGATCTTTGACTAATCTCTTCCTGCACCCACCTGCACCCCCTCCCTCTGAGAATCATCATTCTGTTCCATTTCCATGCCTCTGATTCTATTCCATTCACCATTTTATTCTGTTCATCAGATTTTTTTATTCATTTGATTTTTAGATTCACTTGTTGATAGATATGTACTTGTTGTCACTTTATTGTTCATAATTTTTTATCTTTACCTTTTCTTCTTCTTCCTTTTCTTAATGAATACCCTTCAGCATTTCATATAATACTGGTTTGGTGGTGATGAACTCCTTTAGCTTTTTCTTGTTTGTGAAGCTCTTTATCTGACCTTCAATTCTAAATGAAAGCTTTGCTGGGTAGAGTATTCTTGGTTGTAGGTTCTTGCTATTCATCACTTTGAATATTTCTTGCCACTCCCTTCTGGCCTGCATAGTTTCTGTTGAGAAATCAGCTGACAGTTGTATGGGTACCCCCTTGTAGGTAACTGACTGTTTTTTCTTGCTGCTTTTAAGATTCACTCTTTTGCCCTAACTGGTTTGGCTCAGTGGATAGAGCAGCGGCCTGCGGACTGAAGGGTCCTGGGTTCGATTCCGGTCAAGGGCATATACCTTGGTTGTGGGCACATCCCCAGTAGGGGGTGTGCAGGAGGCAGCTGATTGAGGTTTCTCTCTCTTTGATGTTTCTAATTCTCTATCCCTCTTCCTTCCACTCTGTAAAAAAAAAAAAATCAATAAAATATATATTAAAAAAAAAAAGATTCACTCTTTGTCTTTTGCTCTTGGCATTTTAATTGATATGCCTTGATGTGGTCCTCTTTGGATTCCTCTTGTTTGGGGTTCTCTGTGCTTCTTGGACTTGTAAGTCAATTTCTTTCACCAGGTAGGGGAAGTTTTCTGTCACTGTTTCTTCAAATAGGTTTTCAAAATCTTGCTCTCTCTCTTCTTCTGGCACCCCCATAATTCGAATCTTGGCACGCTTGAAGTTGTCCCAGAGGCTCCTTAACTATCTTCATATTTTTGGATTCTTTTTTCTTTTTGCTCTTCTGATTGGGTGCTTTTTGCTTCCTCATATTTCAAATAATTGATTTGATTCTTGGGATCCTCTATTCTACTGTTGAATCTCTGTATATTATTATTTATTTCAGTCAGTGTATGCTTATTTTATGACTGGTCCTTTTCCATATTTTTGGCATTCTCACTAAGATCCTTGAAGGTCTAACTAAGTTCCTTGGAGGTTTCTAGAAGATTCTTGATTAACCTCATAACTGTATTTTTTAACTCTATATCCAGTATTTTGCTTTCTTCCATTTCTTTCATTTGTGACAAATTTCTTTGTCTCCACATTTTGTCTGCTTCCCTGTGTTTGTTTCTATGTAATGGGTGGAGCTGCTATGTCTCCTTGAGTTGATAGAGTGGCCTTGTGTAGTAGTTGTCCTATAGGGCCCAGTGGCTCAGCCTCCCCAGTCACCTGAAATGGAATCTATAGGTGCCCCCCCTTTGTGGCTGTGTGCACAGTCTTGTTGTAGTTAAACCTTGATTTCTGGGAGGAATTGACCTCCAGGCCAATTGGCTGTGGGGACCAGCTGCAACTATAGTGGGAGAGCTGCTGTGCAGGAGACACCCTTATGGGGCAGGACTTGCTTCAGTGGGGCTCACTGAGTCTGCCCCTTGAGTGTGTCACTTATGGATGTGAAGAGTTTTTTGTTTGTTTGTCTGTTACAAAGAGTAGTACATATGTTTCCTTTTTTCCCCATTGACCTTCCCCTGGCCTCCCCTACCCCCCAGTATCTTCTTTCCATTGGCCATGCTCACATGCATGCATACAAGTCCTTCGGTTGATCTCTTACCCCCTCCCCCCAACCTTCCCCAGCCTTCCCACTGTAGCCCGAAAGTCTGTTTGATGCTACTCTGCCTCTATATCTATTTTTGTTCATCAGTTTATAACTTTCTTTATTAACCATAAACTAGTGGCCCGGTACACAAAATTTGTGTACATTAAAAGGGGATTAATTAGAGGAAATATTTTAATATTGCTATTTGCCCTTTCTCTATAATAGAAGTGTCAGAGATGAAAGAAAATTAGTAAAATGTATATGAAAATCTTCCTTCTGTCAGAGTCTGGGGTGACTACAGGACCCAGAGTCAAGTCCCCACCCACCCATGTGTGCCTCAAAATTGCATGAAACCCAGACCCGGCCGGCCCCCCATCATTGGGCTAGATATAGACCTGGCCGGTCCCACCCTTGTCAAGCCCTGTCGGGTGGGGGGTGCGGCCTGAAGTCCCCTGGCCTGGTGCTGGGGTGGGGGACATGGCCTGAGGTCCCCTGGCCCAGCACCAGGGCAGGGGATGCACCTTGAGGTACCCTGTCAAGTCCCACTGGGTGGGGGGCCCAGCCTCAGGTCCCCTGACCCGGTGCTGGGGTGGGGGGCATGGCCTGAGGTCCCCCAGCCTGGCACCAGAGCAGGGGGCACAGCCTTAGTCCCTTCAGCCTGGTGCCTGGGCAGGGGGAGCAGCCTGAGGTCCCCTGGCATGGCGCCAGAGTTGGGGGCATGGCCTCAGGTCCCCTGGCCGGTGCCAGGGCAGGGGGAGAAGCCTGAGGTCCCCCATCAAGCCCCACAGAGTGAGGGTAGCTCAGACTCAGGTTCCTGCCGATTGCTCCTTAAGGCTCGTTATGAAAACATGGCCTCAGCTGTGGGTGTAGCCACCTTTGTGGTGAAGTGATGGTCAATTTGCATATTCCCCTCTTCATTGTATAGGATGATTGTGATCATGTGGTATTTTTATTTCATTGACTGGCTTATTTCACTTAGCATAATGCTCTCCAGTTCCTTCCATGCTGTTGCAAATGGTAAGAATTCCTTCTTTTTTTACAGCAGCATAGTATTCCATTGTGTAGATGTACCACAGTTTTCTAATCCATTCATCTGCTGATGGGCACTTAGGCTCTTTCCAAATCTTAGCTTTGGTAACTTGTGCTGCTATGAACATAAGGGTGCATATATCTTTTCTGATTGGTGTTTCTAATTTCTTGGTATATGTCCTAGAAGTGGGATTACTGGGTCAAATGGGAGTTCCATTTGTAAATTTTTGAGGAAACTCCATACTGTCTTCCACAATGGCTGCACCAGTCTGCATTCCCACCAGCAGTGCACGAGGGTTCCTCTTTCTCCACATCCTCTCGAGCACTTCTCCTTGTTGATTTGTTGATGATAGTCATTCTGACAGGTGTGAGATGGTAATTCATTGTTGTTTTGATTTGCATCTCTCAGATAATTAGTGAATTTGAGCACATTTTCGTATGTCTCTTGGCTTTCTGAATGTCCTCTTTTGAAAAGTATCTATTTAGTTCCTTTGCTCATTTTTTTTATTGGATTGTTTATCTTCCTTTTGTTAAGTTGTATGAGTTTCCTGTAGATGTTGGAGATTAAACCCTAATCGGAGATAACATTGGCAAATATGTTCTCCCATGCAGTGGGCTTTCTTGTTGTTTTGTTGATGGTTTCTTTTGCTGTGCAGAAGCTTTTTATTTTGATGTAGTCCCATTTGTTTATTTTCTCTTTAGTTTCCATTGTACTAGGAGCTGTATCGGTAAAGATATTGCAATGACAAATGTCTGCTATTTTGCTGCTTATGGCTTCTTCTAAGATTTTTATGGTTTCCCATCTTACATTTAAGTCCTTTATCCATTTTGAGTTGTTTTTGTGTATGGTGTAAATTGTTGGTCTAGCTTCATTTTTTTGCAAGTATCTGTCCAGTTTTTCCAACACCATTTATTGAAGAGACTGTCTTGTCTCCATTGTATGCTCTTGCCTCCCTTGTCAAATATTAATTGAGCATACTGGTTTGTGTCAATTTCTGGGTTCTCTGTTATGTTCCACTGGTCTATATGTCTGTTCTGGTACCAGTACCAGGCAGTTTTAAGAACAGTGGCTTTGTAGTATTTCTTGATATTTGGTATTGTGACCCTCCTACATTGTTCTTCTTTCTCAAGATTGCTACAGCTATTAGGGGTGTTTTTTTATTCCAGATGAATTTTTGGAGAGGTTGTTCTAGGTCTTTGAAGTTTGCCATTGGTATTTTAATGGGGATTGTGTTGAATGTATAAATTGCTTTGGGTAGTATGGACATTTTAATTATGTTGATTCTACCAATCCATAAACATAGTATATTCTTCCATTTGTTTATGTCTTCCTCTATCTCTTTTTAAAATGATCTGTAGTTCTCAAGTATAGGTCTTTTACATCCTTAGTAAAGTTTATTCCTAGGTATCTTAATTTTGTTGGTGCAATGGTAAATGGGATTGTTTTTTTCACTTCTTTTTGTGTAAGTTTATTATTAGCGTATTAAAGACCATAGATTTCTGGGTGTTAATTTTGTATCCTGCTACTTTGCCAAATTCACTTATTAGGTCCAGTAGTTTTTTGATGGAGTCTTTGGGGTTTTCTATGTATAGTATCATGTCATCTGTGAATAAGGATAGTTTTACTTCTTCTTTTCCAATTTGGATGCCTTTTATTTCATCTTCTTGTCTGATTGTTATGGCTACCACTTCCAGTACTATATCGAACAGGAGTGGAGAAGGTGAGCATCCCTGTCTTGTTCCCGTTTTTAGGGGAAATGAGTTGGTTTTACACATTGAGTATGATGTTGGCTGTGGGTTTGTCATATATGGCTTTTATTATGTTGAGGTATGATCCTTCTATTCCCACTTTGCTGAGAGTTTTTATCAAAAATGGGTGTTGGATTTTGTCAAATGCTTTTTCTGCATCAATTGATATGACTCTGTGGTTTTTTCTTTCAATTTGTTTATGTGATGTATCACGTTTATTGATTTGAGAGCAAGAAATAGGAAGGGAAGAAGGAACACAGGCATAAAGAATAAAAATGGCAACAAACAAGTACCTATCAATAATAACTTTATTTTTAATATATTTTATTGATTTTTTACAGAGAGGAAGGGAGAGGGATAGAGAGTTAGAAACATCAATGAGAGAGAAACATCGATCAGCTGCCCCCTGCACACCCCCTACTGGGGATGTGCCCACAACCACGGTACATGCCATTGACCAGAATCATACCTGGGACCCTTCTGTCTGCAGGCTGATGCTCTATCCACTGAACCAAACCAGTTAAGGCTCAATAATAACTTTAAATGTAAATGGATTAAATGCCCCAATCCAAAGACATAGGATAGCTAGCTGAGTATATAAGAAAACATGACCCATATATCTGCTGTCTATAGGAAACCCACCTTAGAACAAAGGACTCACACAGACTAATGGTGAAGGGATGGAAAAAAGGTTTTTTAGGCGAATGGAAATAAAAAGAAGCTGGGGTAGCAATACTTACATCTGACAAATTAGACCTCAAAGTGAAGGCCATAATAAATGATAAGGAAGGCCACTCATTATACTAAAGGGAGCAATTCAACAAGAAGATATAACTCTGGTAAACATATATGCACCCAATATAGGAGCACCCAAATACATAAAAAACTTCTGGAGGACATGAAGGGAGAGATTGACAGCAATACAGTCAGAGTAGGGAACTTTAATACCCCACTAACACCATTGGACAAATCCTCTAAACAAAAAATCAGCAAAGAATCAGCAATACTAAATGACTCACTAGATCAGTTGGAATTAATTGACATCTTCAGAACATCTACCTCAAAGCCACAGAATATACATTCTTCTCAAGTGCACATAGGTCATTTTCAAAGATAGACCACATATTGGGTCACAGATAGAAGATAGAAATCATATCAAGCATCTTCTCAGATCACAATGGCATAAAACTAGAAATCAACTACATAAATACAATTAAAAAAAAGCAAACACCTGGAGGCTAAATAATATGCTTATAAATATGATTGGGTTACCAAAGAGATGAAAGAAGAAATAAAAAGCACCATGGCAACAAATGACAATGAAAACACAACAATCCAAAATGTATGGGACACAGCGAAAGCAGTCGTGAGAGGGAAGTTCATAGCTCTGCAGGCCTATCTCAAAAAACAAAAAAAGATGGTAATAAATTATCTCACCTTACAACTCAAAGAGTTAGGAAGAGAGCAATAAGAATAGCCCAGGGTAAGCAGAAGGAAGGAAATAAGTTTTTTTCTGGATGCTGCTCTACTTGGATATTTTTTCCTACCTTGTCTTCTAGCTCACTGATGGGGTCCTCCACTTCTTCTAGTCTACTGTTGATGCTTTCTATTGAGTTCTTTATTGTGGCATATGATCTTTCATAATATTCTAGTATGATCCTTTGTATATCTGTGATGTCTGTGGTGACTTCTCTCTAATTTCTGATTTTTTAAATATATATTTTATTGATTTTTTACAGAGAGGAATGGAGAGAGATAGAGAGCTAGAAACATCGATGAGAGAGAACCATCGATCAGCTGCCTCCTGCACATCTCCCACTGGGGATGTGCCCGCAACCCAGGTACATGCCCTTGACTGGAATCGAACCTGGGACCTTTCAGTCCGCAGGCCAACGCTCTATCCACTGAGCCAAACCGGTTTCAGCTAATTTCTGATTTTGTTTATATAGGTCTTTTCCCTTTTTTTCCTTAGTGAATCTAACCAGGGGCATATAAATTTTACTAATCTTTTCATAGAACCAGCTCTTTGTTTTATTAATTTTTTGTATAGTCTTTTTGTTCTCTATTTCATTTAATTTTCTCTAATTTTTATTAGTTCCTTTCTTCTGCTGCCTTTGGGTTGCTTTTGTCCTTCTTTTTCTAGTACTTTAAGATGTGCTATTAGGTTGTTTACTTAGAATTGCTCTTATTTCTTGAGATAGGCCTGTAATGATATAAAATTCTCTCTTATTATGCTTTCACTGCATCCCAGAAGTTTTAATATGTTGTATTGTCATTTCATTTGTCTCTATATATCTTTTGATCTCATCTTTTATTTTTTCTTTGACCCAGTCATTTTTAGTAGTATGTTGTTTAATCTCTACATACTTGTGGGTTTCTTTACTTCCGTTTTGCTGTTGATATCTAATTTCAAGGCATCATGGTCAGAGAATATGCTTGGCATAATTTCAATCTTTTTAAATTAGTTGATGCTAGTTTTGTGACCCAACATATGGTCTGTCCTTGAGAATGTTCTGCGCATGGGCCACAAAGTTTCAATCGCACTTACGTGCGTGCCCGCATGTGGTATTTTGTGGAAGAGCCACACTCAAGGGGCCAAAGAGCCGCATGTGGCTTGCGAGCCACAGTTTGCTGACCAGGGATTTAGGGTAATTATTGAAATCTGAGGATTTCCTAGAGCCATTTTATCTTTTATTTTCTGGTAGCTCTATGCCTCCATTGGTTCTTTTCCTTTATGTTTCCATCTTTAGTTTTTGTTTGGTGGTATTCCATACATCTCTCCTCTGTTTCCTCTTTTTTTTTTCTTTTCAGCTATATGTCCTGATTTGGGAATTTTTGTGTGTAGTTACCATTACATTTATGAAAAATGAAGGTGCATATATACCATAGTTTTTTCCCTTTTGTGTGCATCTGATCTTCATCTTCCTTTACCAGTTCAGACATTTCCTCCTTCCCCTTATATATTTTTGTTGTCACAAGTTATCCCTATATATGCTGTAAGTGTTTTTTTTTTTTATCTTACTGATAGTGTTATGACCTTATGTTCTTTGTTTCAGATAGAATAACTCCCTTGAGTATTTCCTGCAATTGAGGCTTTCTGGTTATAAAATACCCCAGCTTCTGTATGTCTAGGAATGTCTTCAATTCCCCTTCATATTTAAAGGATAATTTTGCTGCATATATTATTCGTGGCTGGTAATCCCCTCTTTTCAGACATTTGAGTATTTGGTTCCACTCTCTTCAGCTTGTAGAGTTTCTGCTGAGAAGTCAAATGAAATTCTGATGAGTTTTCCTTTCAGGTCACTTCCTTCTTTTCCTTGGCTGCTTTGAGAATTTTTTTTTTTTTTTGGTCATTAATTTTTGACAACTTCAATACCACATGCCTTGGAGAGGGCCTCTTTGGATAGGGAACTAGGTGTTCTATTTGTTTTATTGATGGATTTGAGGATCTAGTTCTTTCCATAGATTTGGGACGTTCTCATCCACTATTTATTTTTAATAGATTCTCCATTCCATGATCCCTCTCTTTCTCCTTCTCAATGCCTATAATTCTAATATTGCTTTTTCTAATGGAGTCAGAGAGGTCTCATAGAGCTCTTCCTTTTTTTTTTAATTCTCAGGTCTCTCTCTTCCCTCTGCATCATTTCTTGATTCCTATCTTTAATATCATTAGTTTTTTCCTCTAACTGGTTGGTTCTGTTTTCTATGCTCAGTAGCTTACTCTTAATCTCCTTGATTACATGCTTCATTTCCAGGATTTCTGATTGATTCTTCTTTAAAATTTCAATTTCCTTGGTAAAATACTCATTTTTGTTCATTGATTTGTTTTCTGAGTGCACTGAATTGCCTGTCAGTATTTTCTCACATCTAATTGAGTATTTTCAGAAGTGCAATCTTGAAATCTCTGTCATTTACATCACATTTCCATGAGTTTGCACCTGCTTTCTGGGGATTTTTCATTTTCTTTCTGGTCATCCTTGTTACTGTGGTTCCTCCTGGTATTTGCTGTCCTCCTTTGTTTTTACGTTTATCTCTGAAGAGCTCTTTCTACTATATTCCAGTAGATGGGGCTGAATCACAAGGCTTTTTTGAGCCTCCCAGTTGCCTATGACAATACAGCTGCCCTGCTTGAGGGTGGGGTTTGTTTTACCTTCATCATAATGGCAACCCTTGACCTCATGGGGTCCCGCCCCAAGCACCCCTCCTGGGAATCAGTCACAGAGGGAAATAGTGATTCTATTGCAACACCTCTTGGTTTATGGGTGATATGATCCTGGACCTGACTCCAAAAGAAATAGGAGGTGAGTCTTGGGAGTTCAAGCCATGGCAAGGCTCTTGACACTCAGTTTCTTTCTGAAAAACACCACCACCCAGCCAACAGTGGGGAGCCGCATAGCAGAACCCTGTGCTTTGTCAGGTGCCTGACAACTCAGACACTGTGCCCTCTCTCACACACTCTTAACTCTCCCTGCTGGACTGCTTCACCCGCCCCCACCCCTTGACCTCCCACAGTTCTTTGTTCCTCTGGCCCAGAGGAATATGCCTGCTACCTCCACCTTTCTCCCTTCTCCTAGGCAGCTGAGCCAGGAGCTCAGGAGCTCCCTACAGGGCTGTGTCTGCAGGCCTTCTGCACTTTCCTCCCTGCTGGTTTTCTCGTTTCTCCCAGATGCCCACCTTTATGTGTTTCAGTGTGCGGGTCTCTCAAGCATGCATCTATGTTAAGCAGGGATTTCTATGTTGAATTATAGATGGTTAACTTGTTGAAATATCTGGGGCAGAGGAAAAGTTGCTCCCTTACACCACCATTCCTCTGATATCACTGCATTCTTTGTTTACCATGTGGCTATGCATAGGGAATAAATTGAAGTATAAATTGTGTGATACCAATTTATCTTTTTTCCCCCCCATTGCCTAACATGATCAGCTGTCTTCATCCAATATCTTGCTATTAAACCATGGTGGTGGCAAATGTAGCTCCAAATAAAGAACTTCCCAGTTTTTCATGTTCTTTTATATCTTTTATCCCTGAGTAAATACTTAAGTGGCTGGTCCCCAATTATAAGAAAATGTTCTCCGAAAATTCAATTGCCCTTGTATTTCGATTCTCTCTCCTTTGTTTTTGTCCTGTGTGTTTATAAAACTATGTGGTGGGTGGTAGAAAGTGGTTCTTTCTCAAAAACAGGCCTTTTCATCTCTAATCAAGTTAGTCAATGAAGTTTCCCAGGATTACTTTAAGGAGTATTATGATGCTATTTTGGAAATTGGAATTTCTAGTTGGCCATGATTTAATTCATTGCTTGTATTCATTTCTGGTTTCCTTAGGAGATTATCGCCATTGTTTAGTTTCAGCATATATTTAGGTTTCTGTAAGTCAAATATTTTGTCTGTTTTGTCTATTATGTCAAGTGTCAGCAGGTAAGAGAAGAGGGAAGGGTGTTAGCACTTGGTCACAATGCTTCCATTTCTCTAGGTTTGGGGGTATTCTCTTTTGTTGATGAAATTATTCAGAAAAACTTTCAAATCTTCCTTAACACCCTTTCTTAGTATTTAATATTTATCTTTATAATAAGTCTTTGTAAATATTCTTTGTAAAATAATCTACTTTCACCTGTATTTTTTACATATATATATTTTTCTACATATTTCACTATTGTTTTTCTAGTCCCAGTCATAATGTAATAATATCATTTATTTGAATCATTTTTTTTTGTTTGATAAAATCACATATTTTTAACAGTTCTCATTTCTCAATACTAACATTAAAATAAGTTCTAGAATAGGTATTTAGTAATGTCTTTTGAGTGAAATTAATACATTTTAAAGTCATCATATAAAGCAACAATTATTGTATAACAGATGTTATTTTCCAATCACATGCTTAATATTTGACAAAATTTAATGAGAATGTATTGCTTATATATCTCACATTTGATTAGGGTCTTGTTATAGGGTTTTGGGAATGTGTTGCCTTTGCTTATTTTTTTTTAATCTTTATTGTTGAAAGTGTTACAGATGTCCCTTTTTTTCCGTTGACCCCTTCTCTCCCGCACCCACCCCCTGCCCTAGGCCTTCACCACACTATTGTCTGTTTCCATGGGTTAGGAATATATAAGTTCTTTTGTCTCTTCCCTCCCACCCACCCACTCTTGCCTCCCTCTGAGATTCAACAGCCTATTCCATGCTTCTGTGTCTCTGGATCTATTTTGTTCATCAGTTTATTCTGTTCTTTAGATTCCATATATGAGTGGATCATGTGATACTTGTCTTTCTCTGACTGGCTTATTTCACTTAGCCATGCTGTCTCAAAGGGTAAGAGACCCATCTTTTTTACTGCTGCATAGTATTCCATGGTTTAAATGTACACGATGGCTTTTGCTTGTTTATTAAGAATTCACTAGAAAAGGGTTTTGGAACATGATCTTCACTTGTAAAATTATTGACATTGAGAATAGACAATGTCCTTTTGTTCCTATGTAAAAACTTTATTTTGTTTAAATATTAATAATTTGATTTTCTGTGAAATGCAATGATAATTTAATTCATTTTGTGGTAATGAGCTAAACATTGATTATTATGCTATGATAATCAGCAGAACAATGTATTTATTACCTAATATGTTTTATTAATAATTACACATGGACTCCCAGCTTATCCAAAACATAATATAGAAGCATAACATTAAGCAGTTCCAAAATATGTTTGAAATGTGACTATTTGAGGAGGGATATCTAAACTTATTTGTGAGAGAATTAAAATTCTGTTTTCTATTCTAATGTTTACTTTACTAAAAAGAATTGACAAAATCTGACTGTAAATCTGGAAATGTGTAAAAGAATCTGATAATTTTTTTCACATCATATGATTATATTATCTACTATAGTGAGGGGATTATGCAACTGATAAACTAAGCACTTCTGTGAAAGCCAGAAAATTAAAATGAAATTAATGCTTCAGAACTTTCCTACCCATATGCATTTAATATAGTAAAAAAGGGGGGCTTGTAAATATGCGTTTTTATATCATTCTTTCTAACATTGCTAAATTTACCATTATTTAAAGCATTTCAGTGGTTAAAAATGCTTGAAAATCTATGACACTGAAATAGAAAAAAAGTGATGTTTAATGTTAAAAATTCATATTTAAACAACTAATAAATAATGAGTATTTTAATTCTATAAGGTATTTAATTTTATTTTAATCTCAAGAATATTTTATAAAAGAAAAAAAAGAATGTTACTCAGAGCTACCACCACTGTTTCAATTTCCCCATCACCTTCTAGACTTCTACTTAGACACATGCATATTTGTAAATGTTTCTTTACATGTTCTTATATCTGAGTTTCAGATTCTTTTCCATGATGTTGATATAGCTGAGTTCTTTATTGTTATTTCCATTAGTTGTACAGCTATCATTTTTCATTACAAAATTTTTTGTATTTTAATTTTGTACAAATTGATTTATGTAGTTCATATAGAAGTGAAAGTTCAGTAATCTAAAAATGATGTGAAGTGGTGCATTTAGATTTGTTTTTCATCTCTCTTCCACACTCTGCTTACATTAGCCATACCACTTATTACATGATTTGTGATTGTTATCAGTTACTATATATTCCTTGTATACTGTATTGAGCCAAAACTTGCCAGCTTCTTTCATATGCTTACATTCCCTGCTGTGCCTGAGACATAGTAGAAGTTAGTAAATATTTGATGTAGTCCCCTTATGGCAATGGTTCTCAAGCTTCCTAATGCCACGACCCTTTAATAAAGTTTCTCATGTTGTGGTGACCCCCAATTTCATTGTTACAAATTGAACATAATTAAAGCATGGTGATTAATCACAAAAACAATATATAATTATATATGTGTTTTCTGATGGTCTTAGGTGACCCCTGTGAAAGGGTCGTTCAACCTCCTAAGGGATCATGACCCACAGGTGGAGAACCGCTGCACTAGAGCTAAGTGAGCCTAGAGCAAGTTACTGTTGCGGGTGGGGGATGGAGGGAAAGCAAAGGTGAGAGACATAAGTAAAGTTAGAGTGTTGAGGAAAAATTAAAAGGAAGATATCCTGCAACTTCTAGGAAATCTCCACCAATGGGAGCAAAGAAAAGAAAAAGACCTCTACTATTCTGTGAGCACAAAACCAAACTGGGTTGGGGTCTCAGACAATTTGCTCATATGATTGCAAAGACAGACAGAAACTCCTGCATTGGAGAGGGCTCCCCTGAGGGCTCCCAGATTGGAGAGGGTGCAAATCAGTCTGAGGACCCAACCCCTGTGCATGAATTTCATGCATCAGGCCCCTAGTAAAGAATGAAAAAAGAGAATTAAAAAAAATAAAACAACCTACAAAACAGTCCATGAGGTATAATAACATGAATTTATTTATTTATTGGAATACATAAACATTCATATAAATATTATATGTGTGTGTGTGTGTCTGTGTGTGTGTACTAGTAAGTTAATAGGGTGGTGCTGGGATTACAAATGATTTTTCTTTCTCTTTAAACAGATTTAGGCTCTAAATCATAAAATATTATATATATTATTTAAACTTAAAAGCACTTACTCTAAGCTGGTGAGTAAAAATTGAGAACTTTTTCCAATAAATTCTAAGAAAATAATCAGTTATATTATCTATAAAGGTCTAAGCGACCTTTAGGGTGGAATGACCGGAACAACTGGTCACTATGACATGCACTGAGCAGGCAGACAGGCGAGTGGTTAGGAGTGAGTGGTTCTGGATTGCGAGAGGGATGTCTGACTGCCGGATGTCCAAATGCAGGGATAGAGCCTAAGCTGGCAGTCAGTCATCCCCCGAAGGGTCCCAGATTGTGAGAGGGCACAGGCCGGGCTGAAGGACCACCCCTGCCCCGGGTGCACAAATTTCATGCACCGGGCCTCTAGTTTTTCCTATAAGAATTGCAAGTATAGTTTATGATGTGAGATAAAGTCAAAAGTAGTTATATCAAAGAATAGAGCAGCACTTTTTATATTAGTCAGGATATAAATATGGCCAAAATATAGTAAACATTTCCATAACTTTCAGGTTTGAATAATGTATATCATTTGGGGTAACTGATCCATCTTGTATATTGTACTTTCAAAAATTCAAACTAGCAAAGCTTCTCCTCTAACAACCCAGATTAGAGGTGAAAGTTAACTCTACCTGCTTGTGACTCTTTCCTTTGCTTCTGTGCAGTTGTTCCTCTATACCAGCTTCTCTATTAACATCTTCTACAGTCTCTTTCAGAAGCAACATCTCTTTTGTCTTCCATTCCTGGAGAGCACAGTGTTACTGTGATTAGTGTTTACAGTAACCCCTTGTATTTTGTCCACCAACAAGCAAATTAGTACAAGCTAAGAACCTAACAGAAATCAGGTCAATTGTAGGGAAAGTCAAACATTGGCTTTCCTTCCTACACTCCTACTAGGAATGCAGGCATGGTTATTTATGGCATGGTTATTTTTCACTAAAGCTAAAATTAAAGAGGTATCCCCCTCACACTGAGGGCAGTCAGGGAGTTAAATGGTGTCTAGTAACTTCCACAATCATCTCTTTAAGAGCAGATATTGGCTCATATAACTAGATTGTGGTATCAGCCTTATTATTTTAGGTAACAGCTTGTATATCATAGCTCTGAAGAAAGATTAATATGGGTAAATTATTTAGATCTGAAATGACTTCCAAGAAGTATGAAAAAGAGTATGTATCATATATGTATATATCTGTATGTGTGTGTGTATATACATATAAATAATGTTTTTTAAATTTACAGAAATAAAACTATCCTTTGATATGCCTTTTTATATTTAGTGTTTAGTAAAATTCCTGTACTTTCTAAACAACTAATTATGTTAAAATTATTTATGAATAAAATACTGCACACAATATTCCTCTTTATATTTTAAATATATCTCTCACCTCTTCAAATTTTCTAAGAAGGTTAAGTTTTCTTCTTGTTTGTTCCCGCTGTCGTTTTTCTTCTTTTTCCATCCAGAGGAGGCGCTGCTCTTCTGCTGTGCGCTCATGGTGGTCTAATTTCCTACTTATCATATCCAAATATCTAAATAAAGAGCAAATGCAAGTGAAGGTGTATTGCATCTTGCCATTCTAGTGTCATCAGCTGCTTTGAAATGCCCAGACCACCTCCTTGCTCAATTTTTACTTCTTGAACTACAGGAATTTTACAGGTGTTTTTTTTCAGCTCTCTTCAAGGATTTGTAAGCCAGCTCTCACCATGCTTGGTCATACAGATATCCTACGGTGTCAGTATCTGTTCTTATGGCCAAGACTGTTGTAAAATGTGGAGCAAGTTCTTTCAAAACATTTTGCACAGCTCTGGCCAGTTTGTCTCAGTGGATAGAGCATTGGCCTGAGGACTGAAGGGTCATGAATTTGATTACAGTCAAGGGCTCATACCTTGGTTGCAGGTTCATTCCCTGGTCCTGGTTGGGGTGAGTGGAGGAGGCAACCAATCAATGTCTCTCTCACATTGATCTTTCTCTCTCTGTCTCTCCCGCTTCCTTCTACTCTCTGAAAATCAATGGAGAAAACATCCCTGGTTGAGGATTAACAAAACAAAAAACAAACAAAAAACTGTTTTGCACAGTAATTATTCATAACTCAGTGGGTTTAGGGATATGAAGTTGCAAAGACGGCTGGAATAAGTGAAAACTGATTTCAAATCTAGAACAACCACCAGATTTGAATTTTCTAAGAAAAGGATGTATCCTGGCTCCCTGTGACTTACAGAGCCTTTAACAAATCTTCCATCCATAGTCCCAGTCTCTGGTATGTCTATATGCTTATGGAACTACCAAAAAAATGAGCCCACAGAATATAAGTCAGGCTGTGCAGTCCAATCACTCACCTTGATGAAGGAGGAAAGGAGAAAAAACTATGATATCCCTTCATTTCCTAAGATATGTGCTTGACCACAGAATGGTAATCACTGAACATAAGCAGGTAATATCTGAAGAACTTACATTTTTTTCTTTTAGGGACAATGCATCTCTATATTGGCATTAGATATAATCAATCTCCATTTCTGACTTTGTATGAACTTCCTCAAATTTAATGCTGTCAGCCCTTTAAAATGAATCATAAAAACCTACTCCTAGAGGCCTGTGTTAAAAGATTCCTTCCCTCCCTTTACAACAGTGGTTCTCCACCTTGGCTACACATTAGAATGACCTGGGAATCTTTTTAAAATCCTGATTTCTGGGCCTCATCCTCCGGAAATCTGTTTCTTTGTTATGGGGTGGGGCCACAACATTAGTAACAAAGAAACAGAATTTCTGGAGGATGAGGCCCAGAAATCAGGATTTTAAAAAGATTCCCAGGTGATTCTAATGTGCAGCCAAGGTTGGGAACCACTGCTTTACAACTACAGGACGGAATTTGGATCTGATTCGCCCTTTAGTTATCAGTTTGGATTACCTCTTGGACTCCCAGAAACACTGTCGTCTCTGGCGGAAGTTGCTCTTCCTTCCTTTGGCATCCAAGTTCCCAATTTCTGTACCTCTTGGTCTCCCATCCTCTCTATACTGGGGGCAGGAGTGGAGTTAAAGAGTACCCAGTATGTTAAATAATTCCTAACTCCAAATCTTTCTAGTACTTTCCCAACTTATTTGAGTCTACAATCTATACATAAAATATGCAGTCACTTCCATCTTACCTGGGCCTTATTAATGGCTTCTGGTCCTTAAAAGATTGAATGTTTTCCCATAAAAACCAATTTTGGAACTGTGCACCACCAGAAAGTCTAAGTAGTTGATAGTTGTCTTGAAATTTATTTATTTGTTTTGCAAGCATTTCCTATTTTTTAAAAAAGTGTGTATCATATATTGCACATATATGTATGTGAATGTATACATATGTATATATAATGTTTTAAAAATTTACAGAAATAAAACCGTCCTTTGATATCTTTTTATTTACTGTTTAGTAAACTTCCTGTATTTTCTAAATAACTGTCTGTTTAACTTTATTTAAATCTATTTTGAATCCATTACAGACCTGTTTAACTGAACCAAATTAAAATTTCTGTCTGCAAATGAAAACTAAATATCTCACCATATATTTCCATCCATTCTGAAAATATGAAATGAAAACATAGAAGAAGGGTAGGACAAGCTCTAGACACAGAGGGAGAAATTGGGGAAAATATAGAACACTTAAAGGTAAAGGTAACTTATTCTCATTTCTATACCACTCTCTCAACCATCTATACTAATAATAGAGGAATATGCAACCTGTCCGGGACTCCGTCACAGTAATAGTAACGACCGAACATCAGGCTAGCAGGCTGCATGGGGCGACCAGGCCAGCAGGGGGATTAGTGAGGGATGACCAAATGACTGAACAGTAGGCTGCGTGGGGTGACCTGGCCAGCAGGGGGGTTAGTGAAGGACAACCAAACGACTAGACAGCAGGCTGCATGGGGCGACCAGGCTGGCAGGGGGATTAGTGAGGGATGACCAAACAACTGAGCAGCAGACTGCATGGGGTGACCAGGCCAACAGAAAGGGAAGTTGGGGGCGACCAGGCCAGCAGAGGGGACAGTAAGGCCATGGGGTGCAGTTAGGGGTGACCAGGCCAGTGGAGGGTGGCAGTTGGGGTGACATTGCCAACATGGGGAGCAGTAAGGGCCAACCTGGCCAGCAGGGGGACAGTTGGGGGCAACCAGGCCAGCAGAGGGGGCAGTTTGAGGCAACCAGGCTTGTGGGGGGGGCAGTTGGGGCAACCAGGCCAGCAGGGGGGGGGCAGTTAGGGGTGATAAGGCTGCAGGCAGTGGCAGTTAGAAGTGATCAGGCTGGCAGGAGGGGGCAGTTAGGGGTGATCAGGCAGGCAGGTAGATGAGCAGTTAGTAGCCAGCGGTCCCAGATTGTGAGAGGGATGTCCCAGATTACAGAGGGTGCAGGCTGGGCTGAGCCTCCCCCCCCCCACGTGAATTTTGTGCGCTGGGCCTCTAGTAGAACATAAATGTGTAAAAGTACACATACACACACCTTTCTTGAACCTAAAATCCAAATTCACTCATGGACATATCGTGTTCATGACACACACACACACTAATTTTGAGTCAAAAATTGAATGGAGCCTGGCCAGTGTGGCTCAGTTGCTTGGTCATTGTCCCATGCACTGAGAGGTTGCTGGTTAAATTCCAGTCAAAGTATTTCCAATCAGGGCACATGCCCAGGTTCCCAGCTCAATCACAAGAGGGTACACACAGGAGACAGCTAATCCATGGTGAGTTCTCACATCAATGATTCTCTCTTCTCTCTCCTTCTCAAAATCAATAAAACTATTCATTTTTAAAAAATAAAAAATTAAAATTTGAAAGGAAGTCACTATTTATACCCACTCTCTCTACACCCAATCATTCCACTTTACCTTTGTAAGATAACTAGAGGCCCAGTGCACGAAATTCATGTGCGGTACGGTCCCTAGGCCTGGCCTGTGATCAGGGTCATCTTCCCTGGCTGCTGGCAGCTGGCCCTGCCCCCCGCCGCCACCCACCCAAGTTTCCCCATTCCCCATCCAGCAATTGGAGCCTGCGGGGGGTGGGGGTGGAGTTATGGGGAAGGAACCCAGAGTTTGGCTGACAGGGACTGCGGGCAGTTCCTGCATTGAGCGTCTGTCCCCTGGTGGTCAGTACACGTCATAGTGACTGGTTGTTCAGCCACCTGGTCGATTTGCATAGTACGCTTTTATATATATATAGCTTTTTTGCTGGATGAACACAGCTGCATGTGCATGGGTACAAACACACAGTGTGCATCTTCTTGCATCACCCGTAGGACATTATAACTATTCACACTGTTCCTCTCCTGTTACTCAAGCTGGTTTTGGTTACAGCTTCAGGATCTTGCTGCCACAATAGACTTTTCCTATTGGCTCCAACTCAGACAGAAGAAACACATCGGAGGAGCAATTTAGCTACCAAATTACACAAACTACTACTGACATTAATAGAATGACCTGGTCCCTTTCATGGCTAATAAAGTCACCTAAAATTATTCTTTATTGCTGCTCTAAATTTACATTTGGAAAAAATACTTTTCATACAAGTAAATCTTTCTTCCAAACCTTTTGTAAGAAAACAAATTTAAGTATTTAACATACTTGTTCTTTTAAATAGTGCCTTTCAAAGTCTAATTTCAGACTTGTAAGATATTGCCTGTACTTCTTGTTAAACTCCTTCAAGTTACATACAACCTAAAAAAAATAACAAAAAATATAAATGTAAACATTTAAAAATCATAGCAATCACTTTATGGAGGAAAAAAAAGTAATAACATAAAATTTGATACCATTTTGGTAATAAGAGTAATAAATTGCTAACCATTTTGTAAGTAGTATATCTCTACAATCGTTAAACAATAGGACATTTCTATCCAAGTCTCATTACTTTTTAAAAATACTATTTATGAATTTAGTACACACAATTGGAGTTATTAGAGTAAAATACCAATCTATACATATAAAGAGGCAGGGGCCATCACATCTGAAACAACCGAATGGATGACCGAACAGGCAGGGGGGTTAGTGAGGGGCGACCAAATGACTAAACAGCAGGCTGTGTGGGGTGACCAGGCCAGCAGGGGGAGCAGTTGGGGGCAACCAGGTTGGCAGGGGGGGCGGCTATTGGGGACAACCAAGCTGGCACGGGAGGGCAGTTAGGGGCAATCAGGTTAGCAGGCAGAGGTGGTTATGGGTGATCAGGCTGGCAGGAGGGCCACTTAGGGGCGATCAGGCAGGCAGGTAGGTGAGAAGTTAGGAGCCAGTGGTTCTGGATTGTGAGAGGGATGTCCGACTGCCCCTGGGATTGGGCCTAAACTGGCAATCAGACATCCCCCGTGGGGTCCTGGATTGGAGAGGGTGCAGGCTGGGCTGAGGGGACCCCAACCCCCTGTGCATGAATTTTGTGCACTGGGCCTCTAGTGTAATAATAATGTTCAACACAAATTAGAATATAAGATTATTCTTATTCTATCAAGATTGTATCAGGCTAATATTGCTGTGTTCCTATTTTGTCTTTAGTTTTTAAAAATTTCATAATACATAATCCTTGACAAGCATATAAAATTATTGGAGACAGAAAAAGAGAACTATGATACAGTAGGAAAATTATTTTTATATCCTCAAATTACTTGGTAATCACCTTTTGAAATTATAAACAAAAAAAGGTGGAAGACGTAGTATCATTTTGAAACACAATTGTTGTCTGATTTCCCTTGACCCAAAAATAATAAGTAATTTATAGAATTTCTAATTAAGTATCTCTCATGACCAAGTTAAAGGTGAACCCCACCCCCATCCCAGTGAGGTATAGAAGCCAACTTATATCAAGTCTTGGAAGTCTTCAATGATTAAAAGGAAGTAATCTTCGACCCATTTCATTATTGCGGGTGATGTAGCCTCCTTTCTTTAATCTCCTCCGGATATCTTCACGTGAATGGTATGCTCTTAAATGTGGATCATGGAGACTATTATATTGGTTGTCCAAAAGTCGACAATAAGGATCAGTCAGATTAAAATCATAAGAAGGTTGAAAAAGCTGCAAACACAGATTTAAAAAGATGAAAAATGTAAATTTTGAAAATAACTAGAATGTTCATTCAAAATAAAGCATGCAAGAAGAATTTGACATGGGGAAAACCAGCAACAGAAATATTTGGATTGTGTAATGCTAATTGCTTATTCCTACAGCCACCGCCCCCCCACCCCCCACCCCCCACCGTAACACACACACACATACCTGACCTGAATTATTCTAAAAACCCACCCTCACTCAATTCCTCCACTGATCTCCATCAATCTCTGCCCCTGAGCCAGAGAAGAAAGGAAGATAGAAAATGAAAGAGACTAGGATAAAATGTGTTTTAATGGACAAAGCTAATGCTAAGTTCTCCATTTCCTTCCTCTCTCTTCAAGGTCAAGGCACTGCATTCAAAGTATAAAGCGATAATGTTAATTATGACTATTATATCACAATAATTTAAAAATAAAGTGAAAAACATTTTTCCAAGATGCATGGAAACAAGTTTGTCTAAAAGATAGAAGTAAAACTCAAATGTTAAAGATGATGGATTAAAGAGTTATTGTGTCTTGGGATCTTATATAACATAAAAAACCCCCAACAATCTCTGAGTACTATAGTCAGGAAAAAATTCAAGATCTGACTTATAAAGTTCAATATATTGAAGAATCAGTTATAAAGGATATTATCAGGAATTTTTCCTTATGTGAAAGACCAAATCAACCTTGTGCTATAGCTATTAGCATTTAAAAGATATCAGCTAATAGTCATATTTCTATATGTATTATTTTGCAGGAGTGGGGAACCTTTTTTCTGCCAAGGGCCATTTGGATATTTATAGCATCATTTTCAGGTCATACAAAATTATCAACTTAAAAATTAGCCTGCAATATTTGGTCCAACATTTAATTAACTCACCCCTAATTCCTAGGCAGGGCCAGACCAAATAATATTTAGGCCTCATAGGGCCCACATGCCAGATGTTCCCCACTCCTGTTTTAGAGGAGGGTTGTTACTTAATCTCATTTGTAAATTGAAACATTACAAAGTGGAATGTTTGTTTGTTTTTGCTTTTTTGGTGTGAGTTCTTAGTCCACTTTCAATAACAGGATGGTGTTAATGCCTTAAGGGAGAACCTGTGAAAGGGAAAAAGTGGAGGACAGAAGTAGGTGTGGACTTTGTCCTAATGTCTTTATATTATTTTTTTTAAATCTTTATTGTTCAGATTATTACAGATGTTCCTCTTTTTTCCTCCCATAGCTCCCCTCCACCCAGTTCCCATCCCACACCAGGTCTCCTCCCCCCCCCCCCGCCACCCACTGACCTTGTCCATAAGTGTAAGCTCTTTGTCCAATCTCTTCTCACACCCCACCACAACCCCTTCCCCCGAAGAATTGTCAGTCTGCTCCCTTTTCATGCCCCTGATTCTATTACATTCACCGCTCTGTTCTGTTCATCAGGTTTTTTATTCATTTGATTTTTAGATTCACTTGTTGATAGATATGTATTTGTTGTCACTTCGTTGTTCATAATTTTTTCTCTTTACCTTTTTCTTCTTCTTCCTCTTCTTAGAGAATACCTGTCAGCATTTCATATAATACTGGTTTGGTGGTGATGACCTCCTTTAGCTTTTTCTTGTCTGTGAAGCTCTTTATCTAACCTTCAATTCTAAATGATAGCTTTGCTGGGTAGAGTATTCTTGGTTGTAGGTTCTTGCTATTTATCACTTTGTATATTTCTTGCCACTCCCTTCTGGCCTGCATAGTTTCTGTTGAGAAATCAGCTGACAATCGTATGGGTATTCCCTTGTAGGTAACTGTTTTTTTTCTTGCTGCTTTTAAGATTCACTCTTTGTCTTTTGCCCTTGGCATTTTAATTGATGTGTCTTGATGTGGTCCTCGTTGGATTCCTCTTGTTTGGGGTTCTCTGTGCTTTCTGGACTTGTAAGTCAATTTCTTTCACCAGGTAGGGGAAGTTTTCTGTCATTATTTCTTCAAATAGGTTTTCAATATCTTGCTCTCTCTCTTCTGGCACCCCCATAATTTGGATGTTGGTATACTTGAAGTTGTCCCAGAGGCTCCTTACACTATCTTCATATGTTTGGTTTCTTTTTTCTTTTTGCTTTTCTGGTTAGGTGTTTTTTGCTTCTTTGTATTTCAAATCTTTGACTTGATTCGTGGGATCTTCTAGTCTGCTGTTGAATCTTTGCATATTTTTCTTTATTTCAGTCAGTGTATGCTTAATTTCTGATTGGTCTTTTTTCATATCCTTGAGGGTCTCACTAAATTTCTCGGAGGTTTCTAGAACATTCTTGAGTAACCTTATAACCGTGGTTTTGTACTCTATATCCAGTATTTTGCTTTCATCCATTTCTTTTATTTGTGACTTGTTTCTTTGTCTCTGCATTTTGGCTGCTTCCCTGTGTTTATTTCTATGTACTGGGTAGCTGCTAAGTCTCCTTGAGTTGATAGAGTTGCCTTGTGTGGTAGTTGTCCTATAGGGCCCAGTGGCTCAGCCTCCCCAGTCACCTGAGGTGGATGCTCTTGTTGCACCCTTTTGTGGGCTGTTAGCACAGTCTTGTTGTAGTTAACCCTTGATTGCTGTTGGTATCACTGGGAGGAATTGACCTCCAGGCCAATTGGCTGTGGGGAACAGCTGAAACTACAGTGGGAGAGCTATTGTGAAGGAGACACCCTTATCGGGCAGGACTTACTTCAGTGGGGCTTGGGTGCTCACTGAGTCTTCCCCTTGAATGTGTCCCTTATGGATGTGAAGAGTTGTAATCCGGTATGGTCTTACTCTGACCACTGGGTACACTGGCTCTTGGATCTCCAAGGAGGTGCAAGGTCTGCCACTGTCTGGGGCCGCCCAGCAGGAGCTGCAGAGACTTCTGCAGATTCCTCCTCTTTGTATGGGGTTTGGAAGTGCCAAGACAAGGACCAACTCTGAAGCAAGGCAGGCTGCTGCTGCTGGGCCTCAGGCCTTCTTTTGGAAGCTCTGGGGCTCTCTGACCCAGCTGTAGTTTGACAGGTTTTAAGCAGAGAAAGGCAGGCCATTCATATGCAATAGCCAATGTGCACAGCTTGGGTGGGGTTGTAAATTGGGTGGGCGAGGTCTCTGGGAATCACCAGGGCACAGAACTAACATCAATGGCTGCCAGTCAGCCCTGAACTGGAGAGGTCCCCGGGTCTCTGCATCCCACGCCCCTGTGCAGGAACAATGATCACTGTGAGCACCTCTGAGAGAAAGCTGCCCTCACGTTCCTGTCCGTATGCCAGACAGTCCAGTTTCTCCCCATATGTATCTGGGTCCCCAGAGTCTTGCCTGGAACTGAAGTTCAGAGCAAGTGGGAGCTTGTATCTCCCTCCTGATTAAGAGCAGCACATCCAGGTGCCAGCACTTTCCGCGCCTCTGCACCTCTTACTAGTCTCAATTCGCTTTCTTCATCTCTCTAGTTGTGGAACTTCCACTCAGCCAGCTTTCCTGCAGTTCTGGGTGGTAGTTGTTCTGCCTTTTAGTTGTAATTTTGATGTGGTTGTGAGAGGCAGCAAGTATAGGTGTTTACCTATGCTGCCATCTTGGTTCTATCTTCTCTTTACATTATTTTTATTTTCATTTACTTGTTTCTTTTCAGGAAAACAGAAGTTTTAGTCTAAAGTAACATAGAAGTAGAAACTGGCCCAAGTGAAAGGCGACTGGAGTGTGTGGGGATGTGGCAAACCTGAGAGCACCTGGCCTGTTTGCAGGCCCTGATTCAATGTACAAGACTCCACAGGCCTGACCTGTCTGCAGGGACCTGTGTTGCTCTGTCTGGCAGCAGCCACGTCAGTCATGTTCTGAACACTAAGCAGCCTGGCTGGGTGGGGTCCTCAAAGAACTCCCTTAAGGTAGGTGGGAGGATGCTTCATATGTGGGCAAAGGGGATTGGTGGGAACTGATAGGATGCTAGCTTTCCTTTCCATTTAAAGCTTCCTTGGAAAGTTTCTGTTCTCGGGCTTACCACCAGGCTTTATCCCTTCCAAGGGGCCTAAATCATAAAATGCAATCATTCCTTAATTGCCAGTGCTTCTCTGAGAAGGAAGAGAAAGGAATTCTGTGGGGCAATGTCTTGAATTTAGTGAAGCCAGATATGAAGCAACCAACAGTCATGAGTCCAGGACTGGTCTGACTGTTTCTTTTAGAGGTTGCCATTTAGCTGTTGACTTCTTTTAGATATTGACTTTCAGTTGTGATAAGATGTTTCTCAAGATCAAAACTGGGCTACGGACCTATAAATGAAGCACACCTTTTAAACAAATCTATTCATGCCCTAGCCATTTTTGGCTTACTGGATAGAGCTTTGGCCCACAAATTGAAGGTCCCAGGTTCCATTCTGGTCACGGGCAAGTACCTTAGTTGCAGGCTAGATCCCTGGCCCTGGTCAGGGCATGTGTGAGAGGCAACCAATCAATGTGTCTCTCTCACATCAATGTTTCTCTCTGTCTCTCCCACTCCCTTCCACTCTAAAAATCAATGGAAAAATATCCTTGGGTGAGGATTAACAGCAACAACAAAAATTCATTCATTGGAACCAGGATGACCCTTTTGTTGTCAATTAAAATAATTGGTTTGCTTTCCTTTGGAAAAACACACACACTAAAAGTATAAATATAAAGCATTACTTTATTGAGGAGCTTTTAGGGAAAAAAAAGGAAAGCTCTCACAAACAGTCTTCAAGGAAATAGCTTGGTGCCTAATATAATTAAATGAAGACAATTTGGGGGAAATGAATGTAATAAGAATACTTTTTAAAAAAATAGTTGACAAGCAATTTAATATGTGACAGAAAATGGTAATATAGCAAACAATATACTTGAGGAAGCAGGCAAAAGAAAGACAGGGCTAAATTTAGATACAAAAGAAGAGAAGCATGGGTGGCAAGCATGCTGTAGAAAAACTAGTTTATGTGAATGTGACCCAGTTAAATTGTACAAGGTAGGCATGGTTTTAGTCAGCTTGATCTATTTAGTAGAACAGATTTGATTTTAAAACCAATTATTTCCCAGAAGCAAAACTTACTTTAAAAAATAATGTTACTTGGCAAGTATCAAATACCAAGGCACCCTACTCATTTCTGACATCACTGAGAGTAGAAGGAATTCTTCCTTGTAGAGTTTTTGGTGATATTAGCCAAAGAAACCACTCAAAGAGAATATACTGTCCTGGGCAGGGTGGTTCAGTGGTTGAGTGTCAACCTATGAACCAGAAGAACACGGTTCCATTCCTGATCAGGGCACATGCCCAAGTTGTAGGCACGATCCTCAGTGTGGGGCATGCTGGAGGCAGCCCATCAATGAGTCTCATCATTTGTACTTCTATCTCTCTTTCCCTCTCCCTTCATGTCTGAAATCAATAAAAATATATGTTTTTTTTTAAAGAATGTACTAAACCTGCTTCAATGTTAGTGATTAAGTAAAGGGCTGAGGAGGTTTGAGGGTGGGTGTAGCATTGAGGACTAAAAGCAAGGAAGGATTTGTGTGAAGTACGCACTATAACCCAGTATGATTTAAGTTATAAAACTGTAATTATAGAATTGCAGTGTTGGATAAAATTAAACAAACCAAGTGCAATGCAAATTCTAAGGAAATATAAGCTTACTGGAGGCTATGAGACTTCAGAAAAAAACCTTGAAAGATGTTTGAAATTCATAGACTGAGGAGAAGGGTATGCCAGGTTTGGGGGAAGGGGAATAAAGGCATTAACATGGTATGTGTAAGTAGGTATAAAAGACCCCAACTGGAGGTAGCTGAGTTTCTGGGTGGGAGTAAAAACTGGATAGGCAGGTTGGGGGACATCAAGGACTCTCTTTGGGGAGGCAGAGCCTTCTTCTATTTTTTTTAAAATATACTTTTGATTTAAAAGAGGAAGGGAGAGGGAGAGAGATAGAAACATCAATGATAAGAGAGAATAACTGATTAGCTGCCTCCTGCACTACCCCTACTGGGGATCGAGCCCACAACCTGGGCATGAGCCTTTGACCAAAATCAAACCTGGGCCTTTCAGTCCGAAGGCTGATGCTCTATCCACTGAGCCAAACTGACTAGGGCAGAGCTTTTGTCTATTAAAGTGAAGTTAAAGTACCTAAACATGTTAACGCATTTCAATTCCATTTTATTCTAACTATTGTGTATGAAATAAAAATTTCTCTCTAAACAAAATCTAGAGAAGTTTCTATAATGACAGTTTTGTACAAGTTATTATTGGTTAAAATCATAAAATAATTAAATGCCAGCCAGCACTATTAATTTTCTACCCTTCAAGTAAATATATTTATTTCTAACTAAATAAAATTTCACTAAGTATATATTGTGTTACAAAGAAAAATTAATATGCTTCCAAAACTTAAGAGAGAACCAGGAATAAAAACTTTCCATCCCATGATTCTGTGCAAGACATATTAGATGAAGTTGCTTGGAATGAATCCTAAACAATACCTTGGATTAGATGTGGGTTTGATTTTTTTTTCTGTGAATGTTAATGCAAATTCCCTCAATGGACTTTGTATAATGTAGCACTTGACTTTGAGAGCAAGTAGAAATGGGCAAAGACAACCAATGTCAAGGCAAAAATTACCTTTTTATTTAACTTCGTCGTTTAGTATAAATTACTAGTAGCCTGGTGCACAAAATTTGTGCACTCGAGGGGGGGTCCCTCAGTTATTAAACATTTTACAGCACAACCTGACCATAGTTGATTCATATCTTCAGTAATTGTCATCATTGTAAAGTTTTCAGTCCCCATATGGATTCCTGGATATAATAGGTCATGCGCTGTCCCTGTCCTTTGTAGCCTTTGTTACCTTAAGAACTCTAGTTTTCCATTTATATGTTTAAGTACCAACCTTACCAGCTTAAAAATGTAAGCTTTTAACAGTGCTCTCTCTGTTCCGTATCCTTCCGATAAAAAGTGGAATTGGGTTGCAGCATAGGAGAGAAATTCAGAAGGGGAATATTGAAGTAATGACTACAGTAGGAGAAGAGGGAACCTGTTTCTCTGGCCACAGGCATTGGTGCCTTGGATCACAGGCCTGGTAGCTTCTCTGGGTGGCTGCAGCCTGGGACCTCTGGCCAGTAGCTTGTCCATCTCCTGGGCTGGCACCAGGACCAAAGGTGGGTGGCTTCTTCTTCTGGGGGCTTCTTCTTCTTCTGTGCTTCAAGGGAGGGTAGTCAGTTAAGTGTCATGCAGAAATAGGCATCACCAATTGCAGAAGCAGGGTGTGGGGCAGGGAAGCCCCAGCCAGAGAAGCTGGCTGAGGCTGCTTCCCTGCCCACGCACCTGGCTTCTGTGATCGCCCCTGCACTGGGCCTCTGTGGTCACCCATCCCAGAAGCCAGATGCAGGGCAGGGAAGCCATGGCTAGGGAGCTGGCGCACCCAGATTCTGCTGTCATGGATCGCAGATCGCAGACTCCGATCTCAGAAGCTGGGTGCTGGGCAGGGAAGCCGTGGCCGGGGATGCTGGCGGAGGACTCTTCCCTGACCCGCACCCAGCTTCTGCGGTCATGGATTGCAGAAGCTGGGTGCGGGGCAGGGAAGCTGTGGCTGGGAAGCTGGAGCACCCAGTTTCTGAGGTCATGGATTGCAGAAGCCGGGTCCGGGGCGGGAAGTTGCGGCCTGATACGCTGGGGGCGGCTGCTTCCCTGCCCTTGCATCCGGCTTCTGTGATCGCCTTTGCACTGGGCTTCTGGGGTCACTGATCACAGAAGCTGGGTGCAGGGCAGGGAAGCTGGGAAGCTGGCAGCAGCCATTTCCCTGACCCTGCATTTGGCTTCTGCATCGTTGTCTGTGTCCGCTTCCCTGCCCCACCCCCCAGGCTTCTTGGATCACCCACTGGTGGCAGGGCAAAGGTGGCAGCCTCTGGCCTGGGCAGCGGGGACCTGCAGTGGCAGCGGCCCTGTGATCATGGGCTCCGTTTTAGGCTCAGGCAAGGGACCCCTACTTCCCGTGCCCAGCTCCCATAGCTGGCTCCACCCCTACTTCCCGCTATCACTGGCCAGGGCAGCAAAGGCGCCCAATTCTCCGATCATGGCTGGGGGGCAGGGCAAAGATGGCCCCCAGGGCCGCCTTTGCCCTGCCCCCCGGCTCTTAGCTCCCCCCTGGGTTTCCATCACTGTCAGTAGCAGGGGGCTTCTTCCTGCTTTCCCTTTCGCCTCCCTGCATTGTGCCTACATATGCAAATTAACCTCCATCTTTGTTGGCAGTTAACCGCCATCTTAGTTGGCAGTTAATTTGCATATCGCCCTGATTAGCCAATGAAAAGGGTAGTGGTTGTACGCTAATTACCATATTTCTCTTTTATTAGTGTAGATTGCTCCCAGGGATCATGGGAGGCTTGACCTCAAGAGGTAGATCCAGTAGTGCAGCAGCTCTGACGCTGGGAAAGTGGGCTTTTTGCACACCCTGTTAGGAGCAATAGATTTATTTTTCTCTTTAGGCTTTATTTCCTTAGTTCAGGCCTATCTACCCCGACTTTAACTAAAGGAAGCAGAGTCATACAGTCAGGGTTGAAGGGGCCTGGCCTGCCAGATAGCCCTGAAGACCTCCTGAACCACAGTTACACCCATGGAACCTGTCTGGGGCTCTCCCTGTCCACCCAATGGAATACAAGGACACCAGGCCTCCTGTCACTCACACCTCTGTACTGTTGGCTGTCTTCCTGTCCTTGGGAAGGCTGCTGGTGGCCTTCTTGGTGGAAAAAAAAGCTGGCAGCTTTGGAGTGGGTACTGAGGTAACTCTCCATAGCAGGCCTGGGCCCCCACCCTCCTCATACCTTGTCCAGACCACACCTGGAATCCCTAGTAACCCCTTGTTTCCAAGGTCCTACTGTTTTGGAGTTCCAGGTCGGAATGTGGGGACCCCAAAGGGCAGAGCTCCTCTCACTTGAGGCGTGAGCATCCAGAGCTGGGGAAATACGTCCAGGAGGCCTAGTCAAAAAATAATTTCTCTCTGAAACCAACACAAAACTAAGTCAAACCAAACCCCAAATCACAACATTTAATGCTTTCCTGGTGCAAAGCTGGCTAATTTCTTCTGGCCGCCAAGGAGCTATGGTTGCAGAAAAAGAAAACTCCAGGAGTGATTGTACCACCCATTCTATGGCCAGAGGCCTGGCTTTCCACCTGTCCCCTCGTAGACACTATGACCAAACCCTGTCCCAGGCTCCTGCAACCACTTCCCACTCCAGGTCTCAATGACATTTCTTTTGACCACTGAATTGCACCCATTTAATCTAACTGCTACCTTTTATCCTTTCTGATCCTTTGATGTCCACTATCACCTCTCTTGCTATAAGTTCTCAACTTGTGAACCAAAAGTTTAAAAGCTAAAGGTTAAAATAATTTAACATTCAAAAGGCTCAACAACATATTTTCATGTTATCAAATAAGAACAGGCAACACACTTAAAGAGTTAATGAATGGAAGGGGGGAGAAAATGGCGGCTGAATAGGCAGCAGTGTCATGTACCTCCTCCTAGGGCCAGACCAGAAAAGCAACTAAATTGGAGAATATCCACTCTGGGTCACCTCGGCGACAGGAGCATATGGATTGAGTGACCTAGGGCAATCCGCCACTACTCCACACTAAGGAGGGGTGAACTGGAGCAACCTAGTGCATGTCTCACTCCAGGCTACAAGAAAGCAAGGACTGTGTGACCTAGAGAAAACCATGCCCACTCCACCCCGAGCCCAGGGTCTTGCTGTGCACCCCACTCAGGCCACAGGGGAGCTCTGACTGTGCAACCCAGAGCAATCTGCACCTGCTTTTCCCCAGACCCAGGACACAGCAGAACGCTTCCAGGGTGACCTGGAGCAAGCTGGTGTGCCCATCCATGGGCCACAGGACTGTGCTGAAAGTGCACTGCCAGAGGGATCTAGGGTGCCACCCTGCCATAGGTGCTGGGGCCACACAACGAAGTGCATGCCACAGAGTTCTGGGTACTCCCAGAGAGTCACACACCAAAGGAACTGTGCATGCGCTCCCACCACCACAAGCATCTGAAGCAGACAAATGAGGGATCAGATCTGTAGGAGAAGGGGATACAACTCAGAGCAGAGACAATAACAGTGTGAGACTCAAGGCAGACCCAATTTCTGGAACAATGATTTCCGGACCATTGCCCTGATAGTATCTTCAGCCTCTCAAACCGCAAGCAGGATCCCCAGGGCCATAAAGAGACAGCAATAATGGGGGACAAACAACTCCCTAAGGAAAGGAAGGAGGAATTTCCAGTAAAGGAATTAAATGAAACAGAGGCGTGCAAAATGCCAGAAAAATAATTCAGAGTAGGGTCATACAGTTCATAAACTGATGGATAAGAAAATCAACAACCTATGTAAGAATCAAGAAGAAATCAAGAATGATATAGGTACAATAAAAAAATCAATGAAATGTTTCAACAGTAGACTAGAAGAAGCAAAGGACTGAATTAGTGAGTTGGAAGATAGGGCAGAAAAAAAAAACCCAATCTGAACAGTAATTGGAGAAAAAAATTAGAAAGCAGGAGAACCTAATGGAGCTTTGGAGCAACATGAAATGAAGTAGCATGTGGAAGAGGGGTGACAGACGGACAAGAAGAGGAACAAGGATTAGAAAACCTATTTGAAGAAATAATGACAGAAAACTTCCCTGATTTGGGGAAGAAAAATGTCACACAAGCACAGAGTCCCAAACAAGATAAACCCCAAAAGACCCACACCAAGACCCATCGTAATTACAATGGCAAATGTTAATGACCAAAAAAAAAAAAAAAAAAGAATCTTAAAGGCTGCAAGAGAGACCAGGAGTAACCTACAAAGCTTTTCCCATGAGATTATCAAATGATTTCTCAACAGAAATGCATCAGGCCAGAAGGGAATAGAAGGAGCTATACTAAGTGATGCAAAGCAAGGGAATGAATCCAAGAATACACTATCCAGCAAGGTTATCATTCAAATTTGAAGGAGAAAGCAGGAACTTTGCAGACAAAAAAAGCTCAGTGAGTTTATCAGTGCCAAACCAGCAATGCAAGAAATGGACTGTTATAAATGGACTTTTTATAAATGGACTGTTATAAAAAGAAGAAATAGAAAGGGAAGAAGGAATACAGGCATAAAGAATAAAAATGGCTACAAACAAGTTAACTATCAAAAATAACCTTAAATGTAAAAGGACTAAATGCTTCAATCAAAATACATAGAGTGACAAAATGGATAAGAAAACATGACTCATACATATGCTGTTTACAAGAGACCCACCTAAGAACAAGGGACTCACACAAACTGAAAGTGAAGGGATGGAAAAATATTTTTCAGGCTAATGGAAATGAAAAAAATGCTGGGGTAACAATACTTATATCTGACAAAATAGACCTCAAAGTGAAGGCCATAACAAATGATAAGGAAGGACACTTCACAATACTAAAGGGATCAATACAACAAGAGGATATAACTCTGGTAAACATATATGCACCAAATGCAGGAGAACCCAAATACAGAAAAAAAACTTCTGGAAGATATCAAGGGAGAGATCAATAGCAAGAAAATCATAGTAGGGGACTTTAATACCCCATTGACATCACTGGATAAACCCTCTAGACAAAAAGTTAGCAAAGAAATAGCAATCCTAAATGACTCACTAGATAAGATAGACTTAATCGACATCTTCAGAACATTTTACCCCAAAGCTACAGAATATACATTCTTCTCAAGTGCACATGGGGCATTTTCCAAGATAGACCACATATTGAGACACAGGCAAAGTCTCTCCAAATTCAAGAAGATTGAAATCATATCAAGCATCTTCTCAGACCACAATGGCATAATATTAGAAATCAACTACAATAAAAGCAATAAAAAATTCAAACACTTGGATGCTAAATAGCATGTTATTAAATAATGAATGGGCCGTAACCGGTTTGGCTCAGTGGATAGAGCGTCGGCCTGCGGACTGAAGGGTCCCAGGTTCGATTCCGGTCAAGGGCATGTACCTTGGTTGCGGGCACATCCCCAGTGGGGGGTGTGCAGGAGGCAGCTGATCGATGTTTCTCTCTCATCGATGTTTCTAACTCTCTATCCCTCTCCCTTCCTCTCTGTAAAAATCAATAAAATATATTTTAAAAAAATAATGAATGGGTTACCAAGGATATCAAAGAAGAAATTAAAAACTTCTTGGTGAAAAAATGACAATGAAAACACAACAATCCAAAATCTATGGGACACAATGAAAGCAGTCCTGAGAGGGAAGTTCATAACATACATGCCTACTAAAAAAAAAGCTGATAATAAAAGAAAAACTGGTAATAAATTATCTAACTCTACAACTTAAAGAATTAGAAAAACAGCAACAAGAAAATCCCTGAGTGAGCAGTAGGAAGGAAATAATAAAGATCAGAGGGGAAATAAATGACATAGAGACCAAAAACAAAAAAAGATCAATGAAACCAAGAGCTGGTTCTTTGAAAGGATAAACAAGATTGATGAACCTCTAGCCAGGATTACCAAGAAAGATATAAAGGTGACCCAAATAAAACAAAATCAGAAATGAAAGAGGCAAAATAACAAAAGACCCCACAGAAATATAAAGGATCATAAAAAAGTACTATGAAAACTCTATTCCAACAATCTGGTCAACCTAGAAGAAATGGACATATTCCTTGAAAAATAACACTTTCCAAAACTTAATCAGGAAGAATAAAAAAATCTGAATAGGCCAATAACTATGGAAGAAATTGAAGCAGTCATCAAAAAGCTTCCAGCAAACAAAAGCCCAGGGCCAGACAGCTTTATAAGGGAGTTTTACCAAACATTCAAGGAAGAACTAAAACCTTTCCTCCTTACACTATTCCAAAAAAGTCAAATAGAAGGAACACTTCCAAGCTCTTTCTATGAAGCCAGCATTACTCTAATCCCAAAACCAGATAAAGACACTATAATGAAAGAGAATTACAGGCCAATATCTCTGATGAACATAGATGCTAAAATTTTCAAAATACTAGTAAATTGGATCCAGCATTACATTAGAAAGATCATACATTATCACCAAGTGGGATTTATTCCAGGGATGCAAGGATGGTACAATAGTCGCAAATCAATAAATGTCATATAAACAAATTGAGAGACAAAAACCAAAAACCATAATCATATCAATTGATGCAGAAAAAGCGTTTGACAAAATCCAACACCCTTTCTTGATAAAAACTCAGCAAAGTGGGACTAGAGGGATCATACCTCAACAAATAAAAGTCTTATATGACAAAGCTACAGACAACATCATACTCAATGGGCAATAACTAAAACCATTTCCCCTAAGAACAGGAATAAGACAGGGATGCCCACTCTCACCACTACTGTTAAACATAGTACTGGAAGTGCTAGCCATAGCTATCAGACATGAAGAAGGAATAAAAGGCATCCAAATTGGAAAAGGAGTCATAAAACTGTCCTTATTTGCAGATGACATGATATTGTACAGAGAAAACTTTAAAGACTCCATTCAAAAATACTAGATTTAATAAATGAATTCAGCAATGTAGCAGGATACAAAATTAACACCCAGAAATCTATGGCTTTTTATTCACCAATAATGAACTCACAGAGAGAAATTAAAAAAAAAATCCCATTTACCATTGCACCATATAAATTAAAATAGCTAGGGATAAACTTAACTAAGGAGGTAAAAAGCCTGTACTTGAAAACTACAGGAAATTGAAAAAAGAGATAGAAGAACACATAAACAAATGGAAGAATATACCATGTTCATGGATTGGTAGAATCAACATCATTAAAATACTACCACAGCAATCTACAGATTAAAGGCAATCCCCATTAAAATACCAATAGCACATTTCACAGACCTAGAACAAACTCTCCAAAAATTCATATGGAATTTAAAAAAAAAGAAGACCCCAAATAGCCATAGCAATCTTGAGAAAGAACAAAGTTGGAGGGACACAATACCAGATATCAAGCTATATTACAAAGCCACTGTTTTCAAAACTTCCTGGCACTGGCACAAGAACAGACATAGAGACAAATGGAACAGAACAGATAACCCAGAACTTGACCCAATCCATTATGCTCAATTACTATTTGACAAAGGAGGCAAGAGCACACAATGGAGTCAAGACAGTTTCTTCAATAAATGGTGTTGAGAAAATTGGACAGAAACATGCAAAAAAAATGAAATTAGATCACCAACTTACACAATACACAAAAATAAACTCAGAATATATAAAATACTTAAACATAAGATGGGAAACCATAAAAAATAGAAGAATTCATAGGCAGCAAAATATCAGCCATATCATATGGCATAGCAATATCTTTATAGATACCACTCCTAGAGCAATGGAAATTAAGGAGAAAATAAACAAATGGGACTACATCAAAATAGAAAGCTTCTGCACAGCAAAAAAAAAAATCAACAAAATAACAAGAAAGCCGACTGCATGGGAGAACATTTGCCAATGTTATATCTGATAAGGGTCTAATCTCCAAAATTTATAGGGAATTTATAGTGTTACATCTTAACAAGGAGAAAATAAACAATCCAATAAAAAATGGACAAAGAACTAAAATGGACACTTTTCAAAAGTAGACACACAGAAGGCTAAGAGACATAAGGCTAAGAGACATATGAAAACATGCTGAAAGTCACTAATCATCTGAGGGATGCAAATCAAAACAACAATGAGACACCATTTCACACCTGTCAGAATTGCTATCATCAACAAATTGATAAATGACAAGTGCTGGAGAGGATGTGGAGAAAAAGAAATCCTCTTGCACTGCTGGTGGGAATGCAGACTGGTGCTGCCACTATGGAAACAGTATGGAGTTTCCTCAAAAAACTAAAAATGGAACTTCCATTTGACCCAGTGATCCCACTTCTAGGAATATATCCCAAGGAACCAGAAATACCAATCAGAAAGGACATATGCACCTCTATGTTCATAGCAGCACAATTTACAATAGCTAAGATTTGGAAACAGCCTAAGTGCCCATCAGCAGATGAGTGGATCAAAAAACTGTGGTACATCTACACAATGGAATACTACACTGCTGTAAAAAGGAAAGAACTCTTACCATTCGCAACAGGGTGTATGGACATGGAGAGCATTATGCTAAGTGAAATAAGCCAGTCAGAGAAAGATAAATATCACATGATCTCACTCATTTTAGGAATATAATGAACAACATAAACTGATGAACAAAAATAGATCCAGAGACAAAGAAACATGGAATAGACCGTCAAACTTTAGAGCAGTGGTTCCCAGACTTATTTGGCCTACCGCCCCCTTTCCAGAAAAAATATGACTCAGCCCCTGGAAATTAATTTTTTAAAAATTTTAATAGCAGTTACTCACCGCCCCCAAATGCACCTGTGGCCATCACCGCCCCCCTGGATCGCTGCAGTGCCCACCGGGGGGCGGTAGCGCCCACTTTGGGAATCACTGCTTTAGAGGAAAGGAGGGGGGGGGGCCGGGGCGGGGGGGGGCAAGGTGGGTAAGAGATCAACCAAAGGACTTGTATGCATGCATATAAGCATTACCAATGGACAGTCACTAGGGAGGTGAGAGCATGTGCTGGGGAGTGGGGGTGGCTGGGGAGAGGTCAATGGGGGAAAAAGGAGACAGATATAATTCTATATGTAATACTTTGAACAATAATGAATTAAATTTATACATATATATGTGTGTGTATATATATATATATATACACATTTAATGAAAAAACAAATAGAACAAATCGGGGTGGGGGGAAAGAGTGACTGTTTCTACCTTGCTTTGCTCCATAACATTACTGCTCTCAGCTCCAGAGCTCAGGCCCTCTCTGCCCGGCACAGCTACTCCCTCCAAAGGCTGATCTACCAACCATGCCCAACTCCTTTCCTGGGGATCTCAAATAAGGTCAATTGCTTAGTTGTTAATATTATAATGATGAGTTTAATTGTCTGATATACACACATGCTTTCAATTTTTTTATGATATTTGTGTACCATATAATCAATGAATGTTAACTTCTAATCAAAGTTGGATTTGAAATTATTTTCCAAGATAATGTCCTAAGAGGGAAATTCAATTTGATTTTTCTAATTCACAGCTTCTATCTTCCAAATCACTCCCCCAAATGAGAAATGTCTGCAATAATTTATTCAATAAACATATAAGATTGCTTTCCTTTTCCTCAATTTTCAGCCTCCCCTGCTATTTTTCCTCCCCCTAAAAATAGCCATAGAGGAAAAAAACCTTAGTGAAATGAAGTCAAGCAGACATGTTTTTGTATCCTAACTCCACGCTTTTAGGTCATTTTTCTCTATCTAAAATTGTCTCCCCTATAAAATAGGAGAAATAATGCCTTCCATTCAAGAAATTTTCTGTGAAGATATGTATAAAGAACATATCTCATTGCTTGATAGATAACAGGTCCTCAATGATCAGTAACTATTCAATTTAAAAGCCTAGAATATTTCCCCCAAATTTCTAACATCTAGCACCTCAATTTTCACCAGTTACATTTTAGATATTGTCATGCATAAAATAATATGCACTTAATTATTTTTAATCACATTTTGACAATTATATGTAAAATATTAAATGATCTTAAACCCCAAATTTGATGATCTTTCTTCTCTGTCTAACCTTTCAACATCTCCCCACTGCAGCTAATAGAAAATGTAATTCATCACCATGGCATTCAAAGGGTGACAGGATCTAGTTCCTGCCTGTCTACAACCTAATCTAACTCAGTAAGCTCTGGCCACATTGCTCAGTGTGTTGGACACGCATGTTCTTTCCCACATTAAAGACTTTGCATTTGCTGTCCCCTCCACCTGCACATGTGCTCCATCCACTCTCTTCTGTCCCATGGCCAGCTTCTTCTCATCCTTCCTGTTTTGACCCAGCTGTCATTTCCACATAAGCCTCCTCTGACAACCATCCCTGAAAAGGTCCTAGTCTTCTATTCTGTCCTTTATGTGCTCTTCTTGGCAATTCACTTTCTGCTTCTTTTTAAGACCTATCTTCCCCACTACAAGAGAGTATTAAAATGACCCATGTTAGATATAAAAATTACAATTATACTACAGAATAACCATCATTCAGAACCACCTGAAATTGAGCTGAATGGAAGACCTACAACTATGAAATTAAAGAAGAAGCTACAGACCTAGTTTGGCTCAGGGGATAGATCATCCACCTGTGGGTTAAAGGGTCTCAGGTTCAATTCTGGTCAAAGGCACATGCCTTGGTTGCAGGCTTGATCCCTGGCCTCCCTGGATGGGGCACATCAGAAGACACATTGATGTGTGTCTCTCTCTCTTTGTCTCTTCCCGTCCCTTCCACTCTTTCTAAAAGTCAATGGAAAAATGTCCTTGGATAAGGATTAACAACAAAAAGAAGCCCTATGAAGAATGGTAGGAGGGGTGAAGGCATGGATGGTCTTGTTCCACACCCCTGTGTAGTGGATAAAAATGAGAAGGTATACCTTGGCTGTCGGGGTCACACCTAAAGATTGAGGGGTTCTAGTTCCAAGAAGAGAAGCCCCTTAACTTGTGACTGTAAAAACCAGTGAGAATTGAGGATGAGGGAGGCTGAGGTTGCTGGAGTCCCAGGTAGTTTCTTTTAAAGGGCCCACACATGGAGTTACTCAGACTCACTCCCTCTGAGCTCTAGCACAGTGACAGCAGCTTGAAAGACACCAGAGATGTATGGGGAGGAACTGAAGTGTTTTGAATCAGGGTGAGAGTTAGGGGGCAGCTTTCTTGTGGACAGAGGTGCTGGCAGAAGCCACTGATCCTTTGATCAGCCCTTCCCCACAGAGCCAGAGACTCCATAAACTTGGCTCACACTGTTTGCCCCAGCCTGGTAGTTCCCTGAGACTCTGCCACACCTACTTTGGGGGCCTACCCAAGCTGTGTCCAGTGCCTTTATCAGAGGAAAAGCCTGTCTTGGCTTATGCTTCATATTTTCCTTAAATTTCTCAAACGAGCAGCATCTGGCCTCAGCAAGCCCCTAGCTTAAATGGCTTGCTGAGTGGCCCCAGGCCTGGCAAAAACAGCAGCCAGCCCTGGTTGCCCAACTTGGCCTTGCCTGGGCATCTCTAAGTCCAGCACAAGAAGCAGTCATCTACTGTTTTGTAGTTTATGCCTAGTGGCCCCGGGCAGAACAAAGGCAGTGGCTGACCTTACCCTATACCTCCAGGGAGGCCCCAGAGGCAGCACATCCAGTGGACAGCTTCAGACCATGTTGAAGCACCACCATGCAACCACCTCCATAAGTGACACTCTCAAAGGCAGACTCAGCCCTGCTGAAGTAGGTCCTGCTCTATGCAGTGTGTCTCTGCACAGCTGATCCTCCGAGGTGGTTGGAGGTCAGTGGTCAGTGGTCACAGCCAATCCTTGCAGCTGATAAGCTTTGGTAAATCCTTCCCATTGAAGTGCTATTTGCAATCAAGACTAAACTACAGCCTGGCTAGTGTGGCTCAGTGTTTGAGCTTTGACCTATGAACCAGGAGGCCACAGTTGGATTCCCGGTCAGGGCACATGCCAAGATTGCAGGCTCCATCCCCGTGGGGGTTGTGCAGGAGGCAGCCGATCAATAATTATCTCTCATTATTGCTGTTTCTCTCTCTCTCTCCCTCTATGAAATCAATAACAATATATTTTTAAAAATAAATAATATATTTTATCAATTGGTAAATTGAAAAGAAATTTAAACAAAAACAAAGGAGCTTTACAATAAATAGGTAGGTCACATGCCACAGGTCTTAATCCAGCATCTAGAAGGGTTCAGGAATCTGGAGAAGGTGCTGCATGTAAATTATTAAAGAGTCCAGAGACGAAACATAATTTTGGAAGGCATTTTGGGGAGCCATAGAAGACTTTGATAAAGGAACTAAGTTCTCCTTGTCTCAGGACCCCTTGCAATTTACAAATTGTCCTGAGGCTAGGTAGATATACACATTAAAGGCGAGGTTTGGTTTAAAGAATCAATTGTCAGATTGGAGGAAAACCTGCCTATGGCTGTTCAGGTGTTTGGCCAGAAGGAGGCAATAAGATGTAGATTGAAATGCCCTCAGCTGTCTGGAAGCAAGCAATCATTTATGCATCCTTTTCAGTTTTGGGGAAATGCCCTTAGCCATTTCCAACAGGCAATAACATATGTGATTCAGCCCTTGCTGAGTCCCCAAGTTCCATCAACCTTTTGATGAAATTCTTGCATTTATGACATGCTGGAATTAGCTTCCAGCCGTCATAAAAGTAGAAGAGGAGGTTAATTATTTCTCCCAAATAATTAAAAGAAATAGCAACAACTGTTGGAGAAGAGTAGAGAAAAAAAATGACATGTACAGTAATTGCAAAAAGTGTGAACATTTATGAAGCTGTTAGTCAAAATTTCTCCTTCTATAACAGTAGCAAATCTGGGAGAACAAAAGAAAGCTAATATCCCCTGGGAGGACTTTATAATCAGTGTTTAACATGGTCTGGTGTAAACTCATTCATTAAACACCCATGTAATACCTGAGCCCTTCCCACATGCCACACAGGCTTTTAGGTGCTGGTGATGTTGCTTTGACCAAGGTAGACAAGGTGTCTATTCTCATGAAATTTATTTCTAGTAGAAGGTCAACACACAATATTGCCTATCACATTTCAAACTCATGGCTCAGGATGGCTATTGATTTTCAGATCTTTTGACCTCATTCCACACAGCAGGCCAAAATAAGGAATATTTTTAAAAGAATATCCTCATAGCACAGTGCTTACATATTACTGGCTTAAAGACTAGTCACATGGCCATATGTAGCTCTAAGAGAGGCTCAAAAAATGTAATCTTATTGCTGAATAACTAACACAGAAGGGAGAACTGGGTATTGGAAAGTAACTAGCACTCTATGCCACCATCTGTAGGGAAAGATTAGAAAAGTTTCAACTTCAGGAATTTTCATCACAAAATTTCATAGCCCTTTTGCATATATGAAAAATTTTTACAAGAAGTTCTGTAGTAGTCTTTTCTGAAGCAAATAGGTCAGAAACACTGGACAGAGGCTTACGCTGTAGAATAAAACTAGATCAGATAGAAGAAACACTCTCTGGCAGGCAAGTGATCAGGATTACACAGTGTATGGACACTGTGACTAATAGGGTTCCAGCTTGGGTATTATAAATAGTGGTTCTTATAGAACAGGATTTTGTGTGTAAGTAATATGTACACTTTTCCTGGGCTGAGTTCATCATTATCATTATATTCTCAAAGGCATATGTAAACAAAAATGCTAAGAATTGCTATACCTGTTTTGATGTGGAACAGCTCCCATTTCTAACTTCAGGACATTATAATCCGGGGTTTTTAGGAAGTGGGCATTCGATGGTGTTGATGTTCACATTTTAGTAAACGGTCCAGTGCCTCTGACATCTGTCTCTTTCCACACGTTCTGAATTCTCCAGTCATCTCACTTCTCACAGCATTAGGTTTCTTTCTGCCAAGAGAGTCAATTGAGATGAGACTGTTAATTGGTTTGATGCTCTGAAAAAATAATAAGGGTGTTAGTTTGCCATACTATCAGGGTATTAATGCTTATTGGACAGGTCAGTGTCAGACCAAAAGGTCCACTGTGATTACAGTCCCAAACCACAGGGCATTTTTTGAGACAAGTTCTAAGAAGGGAGTAGGGGTTTCTTTTCTTTGTTTTTGTATTTTTTTTTTTAGGTTTTCAATAAGTTTATTAAGTAAATGGCAGTAGGAAAAATGCCCTTTTTCTCTCTGGTGAGTTCAGTGATGGGTGTGACCATCACATATTTAATGGTGTCTAGCTGGCTAGCTGGCTTTAATATATCCCTTTAGAAATAAATAACCTGCCTCCACTCAACACTGGGGCTTCAAAGTTGAGTGTCCATCTTGCTCTAGCTTCATTTCTTGAGCTTACAACACAAACTGGCACATGGTGCTCAGTAAATGACCAACTAAGTTAATTATTTTTATGTTCAGAAAAACCCAGCTATAAGAGAGACATTAACCACCTCTTTAAAAAACTATATTTTTTATTAGGGAGAGAGAGATAGAAACATCAATGATGAGAGAGAATCATTGATTGGCTGCCTTCTACACGCCCCCTATTGTGGAATTGAACCTGGGACCCTTCAGTCTGCAGGTGAATGCTCTATCCACTAAGCCAAACTAGTTAGGGCAACTACCTTTTGATTCTACGCAGAATAAGGCAAATAACCAGGCCAAATTGAAACTAGATTTAACACAGTAAATAAATTGAAACTAGATTTAACACAGTAAATAAATTGGTCTTAATTTTGCTCTTTAATAAAAATGAGGGTGATTTTAGGGGCAAAAGTTATGTTTCAATGGACTCTATAATACACAGTTGTGAGCATTAGACTCCAATTTAATTGTTTAAAAGTTGTTTTTACCTAGGAATTGAACTAAATCCTGAATTTATATAGTTTTCTTAATTATTTAGCTACAATTCTCCAACTAATGTTTCATTTTCTCCCATCCTTTGACTTGGATCAGTAAGTACTAAAACACTTTTCTTTCCACTGGACCATTTGTCATAATTATTGTTATCCTAGATCTTGCCCCAATAATATTAAGATTTTTAACACAGTTTGTCTCCATCAGATGACAAGGCCTATGTGCACTCAGGGAACCACCTCTAGACCAGCGCACAACCTCCTTCCGTGCCCAGGCCTCATTGTCCCTGGGACAGAAAGCAAGGCTCTCTTGGCTCTGAAGAAAAACATTGCCCTCTTTCAGTAAGAAGCAGCTACAGAAGAGACCATGCGCCCCTTTTCTCTGAAAGATTTCAGAGCCAAGATCCTTGGGGAGGGAGGATGTTGTAGGCAGTTAGACACGAGTACAGCAAGAATGATGGGCCAGGCACAGAAGGTCACCAGGATGGAAAGCCCCAGGTGCCTAGCAATGGACACTCAATTGTAGGGTGGGACCTTGCCCCCAGGGTAACGTTTCCTCCCCTAGCATAGTGCTGGCCACGAGGTTTGGACCCCCTGACCTTTCCTCCCTAGAGATGACATCTAGGCCTCAGTTGTATTTCAGCTCCAGGCCCAGCAAAAACAGCTGCAGCTGATGTCAGGACCCCCTGCCCTGGTGCCAGCCAATCAATCAGTGGAGACCACAACCCTGAAAGGACACACTGGAAAGCTACTGAGTATTCTATTGAGATCTTCTGGGACCTCCTCTAAAATCTCCACCCTAAAAACCTTAAGATGGAGGACCTAGTGCCTCTCCCTGCCCCTCCTCCTTCCCAGGCACTTTACCATTAGCTTCCTCCCTCCCAAGCTCCAAAGGCCCTTCCTTCACCTCCATAACTTGTTTCCTAAACACATTTCTCCTAGGAATAATTTTTCCAACCTCTGTAATTTATGCAATAAATGTTCTTTTCAAAAAATAAATAAAATCAAATAATCATCTTCATAAAACATCCAAAAATTAGTCATTAAATATAGTAAGAGTTCAACATGACCAAAAAAATTAAATATAGAAAAATTAGCTGATTAATTTATAGCTATATATATGGGCATATATATCAATAGGATTCCCCTATACTGGGTGGGGGAAAATATAAAAAAGTTCATTCACTATAGAAATGGAAACTGAGATATTTAGGATTTAATCTAAGGCACAAGACTAGGGAGAAAAATTTTAGACTCTATTTGAAAAATGTGAATATCTTTGATACATGATTTCAACCATGGTTATCAGTAGAGAAGGTTTTTATTATGATGTTGTTTTTGGTTAATCCTCACCAAAGGATATTTTTTCCATTGGTTTTTAGAGAGAATGGAAGGGAAGGGGAGAGACACACAGAGAGAAACATCTATGTGAAAAAGACAAATTGATTGGTTGCCTCCCCCATGTACCTCAGCCAGGGCCAGGGATTGAGCCAGCAACTGAGGTTCATGACCTTGACCAGAATTGAGCCAAGGACGACACTCTTTCTACTGAGCAAATTTGGCTAGGGCACAAGAGGAGTTTTTAAAAATACAATTGCTAGATTCTACTCCCCAGAATGATTATTCAGTTAACCTAGAGTACATGGGGAAAATGATTTTTAAAAGCTACCTAGTTAGCCCCACCAGTGTGGTTCAGTGGTTGAGCATCCACCTATGAATTAAAAAGTCATGGATTTTAAAAATGTTAAAAAATTAATTTAAAAATAGAACTCCTATTATATAAAATGTGGACTATACTGAATACTGCACTTTTTAAAAAATATATTTTTTATTGATTTCAGAGAGGGAGGGAAAGGGAGAGATAGAAACATCTATATATATAAAACTCTAACATGCAAAGAGATTGAACAGAACAACTGAACAACCGGTCGCTATGATGAGTGCTGACCACCAGGGGGCATGCACAGAGCATGGCAGGCATTGGCGGCAGGTGTCAGCAGAGCGCGGAACATGGCGGGCATCTTCCGCGGGAGCCCCACTTGCACCCACAGCCAGTCCCAATTGCACAGGCCAGGATCATCCCTGAGGGCTTCTTTACATCCCCCTGCTCCCGAGGAGCAATCGGGGCAGCAGCCACTGCTCGCACCTGTTGCAGGCACTAGCCCCAGTCGCTCTGGGCTGTCAGCCTCAGCGGGTGCTCTGCACCTGCAGTTGTTGGAGCAGGGCCAGTGCTGTCAGGGTGTGGGAGCAGAGGCGGGGGCAGAGGCAGAGGCGGGAGCAGGGCTGCAGGAAGAAAGGGGATGGGTGGGGGGGTAGCAGCAGTGGGAGGGGCCTGGACCCGCCCCCATGCCCACCACAGCCTTGCAGCCCACAGTTCCTTTCAAGGTACATGAATATGTGCACTGGGTCCCTAGTCAATGATAACAGAGAATCATTGATCTGTTACTTCCTGCAGGCCCCATACTGGGGATTGAGCTGGAAATCCAGGCATGTGGCTTGACTGGGAATTGAACCTGGTTCATAGGTAGACACTCAACCACTAAGTCAGACCAGTCAGCATCAAGGCTACATTCTTGCATCCACCTCCTCTTTGCTGTTTTCACAACTCAGGGATAATTCTCACCAAAGAGTCCCTAGTTGACAGAAACTTCCCTTCCCCCTCACCTTCAAACAAGCCTCTTTTGAACTCTTCACAATTTTTGCTTTAAGCCTATTTTACAGGCTTGGGAAAATACTGATAAGACATTTACCTAGGTAATCTGCTGGACTGTCTCCTGGAAAGGAAGCAAACTGTAACTTTTCAAGACAGCCCTTGGTGTCTATCTTCTCAACTTCAGCCCCAAATCATCCTGTTTTCCATGTCACCTAGCAACAGAAGCCATTACTCTTTAAAGGTGGAAGCAGCTTTTTTCCCCCTGCCTTGTATTGACTGGCAGTACAATGGTAAGTAAAATGAACTTCTCTACATGTCTTCTTTTAGTTGTGAATCATTTCATAGTCCCCCTCACTGACCAAACCCTAACTGTAAACATATACTAGTATAGGCACTGTCTTTCAAAGACAATATTTTGTCATGAGTAAAGCTAACCAGATGCTTTTACCACATATACTATAGCAAAAACTGCTAAAGTTGTCCCTGACCCTAACCTACACCAGTCCTTTACAGCATCCTATGTCTCCTGCTCTTTTCAAAGCAATATTTAGACCAATAGCCTTCTTTTCTCCCTGAACACGAGTTCTCAGGCTGGAGGAGTAGAAGGCTATGCATATTCAAGTTTGCCTATTTCTAGTGGGGCCTTTTCTAGGGGGTGGAAGACCAGAGTATCAGTAGTAACTATGTTCACACACCCACCAGACTAGAGCCTACCATGTGCCTAATAGTCTTTTAAGCTATTCACTTGCATATTCAATTCATTTTACAAAGTCCAGCATTCCACTTAATTATTTAAATTACAAACAAACTTGAAGATTAAATAGGTAACTAGCCCAAGTCTGGAACCCAGGACAGCTATAAGCCTTAGTGAGAATGCTTACTCACTCGATTAAAGTTGTCAAGGGTGCAGAGAGCACTGGGAAGCCCACACTCAGGTAAGCCTTTAATCTGCTTGGCTACTTACAACCACCCACCTTCCTATGCTCACACTCACCCAAGGGCTGGCAGCACTGGTGGGAGCTACTTTTCTAGAAGGAATGTCACTTGTGTAGATTCCTCCTTCCAATCCCATTCAAATTCCCAGAGGATCACAGTTGTTTCCAAGAAAGGGTTTAGCAAAGCTCTTCTCCCCACATAGACGTCAGTGGAACTGAAATAAACACACACCAGCCACCTAAAGACCTTCCCATTTACATTCTTACTCCGCCTTTTAAAAGTTCAGTGCTTCCTGCAAAACATCTCACAAATTGCAATCATACTAACTAGTCCTTATTCTCCACTAACACTGCAACTCCTACACCTAAAACAGGTCATGCTTTTTATCCAAGCAACAGCTATGTTTTCTCCTCTCCCTTCTCCAACAACCTGACCAAGCTATCCTTGGAACAAGCAAGCTTGAGGAACAGCTCCTACCATCAGCAGGGTTCATAAGTGAGGCAGGGTGATAATCATGCTCTCCTAAGAGATTAGGAAGATATAAATGAGCATTCAAGAAAAAAACACACAAAACATTTACCTGCCTGATAAGAACCAATAAATCCACATTCTGGTCTGGGTTCTTGACACAAGGAGAACCAGAGAGCTTTTCAGTAGAAGTTATTTTTAAAATTACTAACAATTTCCTTCACTTTAAATTAAGCTGTTGTTTCCTTCTATTCAAATAATCTCGCTGAATAAAACAGACTCATAATATTATTTCTAATATTATGCCATTGTGGTCTGAGAAGATGCTTGGTATGATTTCAATCTTCTTGAATTTGGGGAGACTTTGCTTGTGACCCAATATGTGGTCTATTTTTGAAAATGTCCCATGTGCACTTGAGAAGAAGGTATATTTCATGGCTTTGGGGTGAAATGTTCTGAAGATGTCAATTAAGTCCATCTGATCTAGTGAGTCATTTAGGATTGTTGTTTCTTTGTTAATTTTTTGTCTAGAGGATTTACCAGTGATGTCAGTGGTGTATTAAAGTCCCCTACTATGATTGTATTGTTGTCAATCTCTCTCTTGATATCTTCTAGGAGTTTTTTTTTATGTATTTGGGTGCTCCTGCATTGGGTGCATATATGTTTATCAGGATTATATCCTCTTGTTGTATCAATCCCTTTAGTATTATGAAGTGGCCTTCCTTATCTCTTGTTATGGCCTTCACTTTGAGGTCTATTTTGTCTGATATAAGTATTGCTACCCAGCTTTTTTTTCATTTCCATTCGCCTGAAAGATATTTTTCCATCCCTTCACTTTCAGTCTGTGTGAGTCCCTTATTCTGAGGTGGGTCTCTTATAGACAGCAAATATATGGGTCATGTTTGTTTATCCATTCAGCCACTCGATGTCTTTTGATTGGAGCATTTAGTCCATTTACGTTTAAAGTTATTATTGAAAGGTACTTGTTTGTAGCCATTTCTATTTTTTTGTGGCTGTTTTCTTCTGAGCTTTTTATTTCTTCTTTTTACCCCAGTCCATTTAGCATTTCTTGCATTGATGGCTTGGTGGTGATAAACTCCCATAGCCTTTTTTTGTCTGTGAAGCTTCTTATTTCCCCTTCAATTTTGAATGATAGCCTTGCTGGATAGAGTATTCTTGGATTCAGTCCTTTGCTTCACATCACTTTGTAAATTTCCGTCCATTCTTTTCTGGCCTGATGTGTTTTTGTTGAGAAATCACTTGATAATCTAATGGGAGAGCCCTTGTATATAACTTTCCGTCTCTCTCTTGCAGCCTTTAAGATTCTCTCTTTGTTCTGAACATTTGCCGTGGTAATTATGATGTGTCTTGGTGTGGGTCTTTTTGGTTTCATCTTGTTTGGGACTCTCTGTGTTTGTGTGACTTTCTCTTCCTCACCTCAGGGAAGTTTTCTGACATTATTTCTTCAAATAGGTTTTCTAACCCTTGTTCCTCTTCCTGTTTTTCTGGCACCCCTATTATTCATATGTTGCTTCATTTCATGTTGTCCCATAGCTCCCTTAGGCTCTCCTCCTGTCTTTTAATTTTTTTCTCCAATTGCAGTTTAGTTTGGGTGTGTTTTGCTTCCCTGTCTTCTAATTTGCTAATTCGGTCCTCTGCTGCTCCTAGTCTATTGTTGAAACTTTCAATGGTGTTTTTTATTGCAGCTATATCACTCTTCATTTCTTCTTGATTCTTACATAAGTTATTGATTTTTTTCATCCATCTCTTCTTGATTCTTGCATTAGTTGTTGATTTTTCCTCCATTCGGTTTATGCACTGTAGGACCCTTAATCTGAATTCTTTTTCTGACATGTTGCATGCTTCTGTTTCACTTAGCTGCTTTTCTGGTGAGTCCTCCTTTTCTTTCCTTTGGGGGTTTCTTTGTCTACCCATGTTTGATCTCACCGACAGATCTAGATGTTGAGTCATTCAGGGGTGCTCCTTGGGTGGCAGTGCCTCCTCGGGCTGTGGTTGTTCCTCGGGCATTTGTGGTAGCAGCTGCTCCTCAGTTGGCAGCAGCTCCTGTGGTGGGTGCTGTTTACAGCCGTGGTGGCTCCTTTGACTGGTGGGGGAGGCTTTTCACACAGCTGCTTTTCCTCAGACAGAGGGTGTGCTGATCACAAGGCTGCTGTTCCTTGGATGGGGGCAGGCTACACATACAGCTGCTACTCCTTGAACTGGGGCGAACTGCTCACATGGCTGCTGTTCCTTGAATAGGGGCTGGCTGCATGCTGCTGTTGTTCCTCTGATGTGGTGTGCTGCTTGTGGGGCTACTGATTCTTGGACTTGGACAGGTTGATTGCAAGTCTGCTGCTCCTCAGATGGGGGTGGCCTGCTTGCACGGCTGCTGCTCTTTGGACGGGAGTGAGCTAAATGCGTGGCTGCTCCTCCTTGGACAGGGACCGGCCACTCACCTGGCTGCTGCTCGTCAGACAGGTGCAGGCTGTGTGTGGCTCTGCTCCTCGGACCGGTGCATGCTGCTCAGGGCTTCCGCTCCTCAGACGTGGGCAGTCTGCTCATGTGGCTGCTGCTCCTCAGACCGGGGTGGGCTGCTGCTGCTCCTCGAATGGGGACGGGCTGCTCACAGAACTGCTGCTCCTCAGATGGGGGCGGGCTGCTCACACAGCTTGCGCAGCTGCTGCTCCTTGGACTGGTGCAGGATGCGGGCTGTGCGCAGCTGCTGCTCCTTGGATGGGGGCGGGCTGTGCAGGGCTGATGCTCTTCAGACATAGGCAGACTGCTCGTGAGGCTGCTGCTCCTTGGGCGGGTCGGACTGCTCGCGTGGTTGCTGCTCCTCGAACTGGGGAGCGGGCTGCTCACACAGCTGCTGCTCCTTGGACAGGGGCAGGCCATATGAGGCTGCTGCTCTTAGGCCTGGGTCAGGCTGCTCATGGGGCTGATGCTCCTTGGACAGGATAGTGCTGCTCATGTGTCTGTTGCTCACATGGTTGTAGTGCCCTGGACTAAAGCGTTGGGCTGGTCAGAGGGGAGCAGGCTTCAGATCTCACAGAAGCCTGCACCCAGGGTGGCTGGAGACTCGGTGACCGTGGGACCACAGCCGAGGTATCAGGTCCCTGTCAGGGGTGGCAGTAGAGTCCCAGGTGTTACCTAAGGGCACCCTGGGTGGAGGTGAGGCTGCACTCTCAGTTACATCAGCTCTCCCCTTTGAGAAGGCGAGGCCTCTGAAGAAGAGCTGGCCTCCTGCTACTGTTTGCAATGGTAGCAGAGGCTGCCTAGTTAGGCTAGCCTGGTTAGCCTGCCCCCAAAGGTCCTGCAGGGTCTAACTGTGCCTCATTCACACACACACACACACACACCTCTTTTGCACCCTTGCTGCTGCCTTCTTCCTGCCTCTGTAGCTGGGTCTAGGGTGTAATTGATCCATTTGTTAATGAAGTTTCCTCTCCAAGTGTCTGGTTATGTGGCTTGCTCTCTAGCACTTTAGCCAGACAGGATAAAATTCACCTTAACAAGACATGACCCAAGGGGAACAAAGCATGAATGTACTCATGACATCGATAACCCCAATATAAGTGACCACCTGAGAAAAGAGAATTAGGGGAGAGACAAGAGAGCACAAATGATATCTAAGAGAGAAAAAAAAAGATAGGAGAGAAGAGAAAAAGGAGTATATATATATATATATATATATATATATATATGGAGAAAACACCACAGAACCAATAGATAAACCAAACAAATACAAACACCAAACACCCAGTAAAGAGGGTGGGGGCAGAATCTGTAGAGGCTGAGCTGATATACAGGAAATAAGGTTAAGAATTGGATAAATATGGGGAGGACTTCTCTTCAGTATAGAGGAAGTAGAAAAGGGATGAGTGGATAAGAAGAGACAGAAGGGGAACAAAATAATATATTTACAAAAAAATTGATTTTAAAAAATGGCATAAAAATAGAAAATAACAAGTAAAAATAAAATAAAATTGAATGATGAAAAAATGCGAAAAGAAGTAGAAAATAAAGCAAAAAACAAAAAAGAACAAAGAAAAAAGCAAAAAAGAGCAACAAACCAAAAAAAAAAACAAACAAAGAAAAAAGCAAAAAAAAAAAAAAGAGTTAATAAAATAATAATAAAAAAATAAAAATGAAAAATTGAAATGTCATTCCTTTGGCTGGCTTAAGATCCCAGTTTTCTGGAATGTCTGTGATTTTTTGTTGTTGTTGGTATTGCTGGGACTGAAGGCCCCTCTATAGGCCAGACCCTGTTAACTCCCAGGGACTAATCAGATTTGTTTAATCCTTCGTACCATTCAGGGTGGAATCTGGGTGTGGCTGTATTCCTTGCCTGGGGCCTGGAGGGAGGACTTATATCCTCAGGAGAAAATGGCTGTCCATTTCATGGACTCAGGCATGACTCAGCACTCAACTTGCTGCCACCTCTCCTGGACCCCCTTCTCTCCCCAGCCTCTCCCCAGATTCCACTTGTCCACACCTTCTCCCACTCCTCAGCACAGGTGAGTGTCTGTATCCAAAATGTCCTATGAACAGGGTTCAGTGAAAACAAACAAACAAATGCCGGCCACACAAATGGGGAAGACTGAGTCTCTGTAAGCTTCTCTCTTACCGGCACTGCATGGTCTGGTCAGCACTTCAGGCTGCCTTTTTGGGCTCAGTCTTCCTTAATTATGGAACCCAGATCTCAAATCCCCCGGTGCCAACAGTCCTGCAGATTTCCTTTCCTCAATCAGAGGCTGTGCCTGTCCCAAGGGACGCGGCTGGGTGTTGCGTGGTTTCCCTCTGACCCTCTGGGCTCAGAGATTTGGCAAACTTTTTTGCCTAGATCCCTGGTTTTTACCTTTCCAGGGGAACTCTTCCCTTCCCAGCTGCAAACTGTCTCACCAGCTGAGTATACATCGCCAATTTGGGGTGGATGTTATTTGTTTCAGATGCTCATTCTATTTGCTCTGGGACAAGCCTTGGGACACGTCTGCCTATTCTGCCGCCATCTTGTCTCTCCACACCTGTTATTTTTTTTTGTAGTTGATTTCTAATATTATGCCACTGTGGTCTAAGAAGATGCGTGATATGATTTCAATCTTCTTGAATTTGGAGAGACTTTGCCTATGACCCAATATGTACTCTATGTCCCATGTGCACTTGAGATGAATATATATTCCGTAGCTTTGGGGTGAAATGTTCTGAAGATGTAAATTAAGTCCATCTGATCTAGTGAGTCATTTAGGATTGCTGTTTCTTTGCTGATTTTTTTGTCTAGAGGACTTATCTAGTGATGTCAGTAGGGTACTAATGTCCACTACTATGATCCTATTGCTTTGATCTCTCCCTTGATAACTTCTAGAAGTTTTTCTTTTATGTATTTGGGTGCTCCTGCATTGGGTGCATATATGTTTACCAGAGTTATATCCTCTTGTTGTATTGATCCCTTTAGTATTATGAAGTGGCCTTCCTTATCTCTTGTTATGGCCTTTACTTTGAGGTCTATTTTGTTAGATGTAAGTATTGCTACCCCAGCTTTTTTTTTCCATTTTCATTTGCCTGAAAGATATTCTACCATCCCTTCACTTGTTCTGAGGTGGGTCTCTTGTAGACAACCTATATATGGGTCATGTTTTCTTATACATTCAGCCACTCGATGTCTTTTGATTGGAGCATTTAGGCCATTTATGTTTAAAGTTATTATTGATAGGTACTTGTTCATAGCCATTTTTATTTTTTTTGTGCCTTTTTTTTCTTCTATTTACAACAGTCCCTTTAGTGTTTTTTGCATTGCTGGCTTGGTAGTGATAAACTCCCTTAGCCTTTTTTGTCTGTGAAGCTCCTAATTTTCCCTTCAATTTTAAATGATAGACTTGCTGGATAGAGTGTTCTTGGATTCAGTCACTTGCTTTGCATCACTTTGTATATTTCATTCCATTCCTTTCTGGCCTGATGTGTTTCTGTTGAGAAATCATTCTATAATCTAATGGAAGACCCCTTGTAGGTAAAATTCTGTCTCTCTGAGATTTTTGTTGTTAACTTTTGCCATTGTAATGATGACGTGTCTTGGTGTGCATCTTTTGGTATTCATCTTGTTGGGACTCTGTGCTAGTGTGACTTTTTTCTTTCCCAAATTGGGTAAGTTTCCTGATATTTTTTCACATAGGTTTTCTAATCCTTGCTCCTCTTCTTGTCTTTCTGGCACCACTATTATACAAATGTTGCTTTGTTTCATGTTGTACAAAAGCTCTGTCAGGCTCTCCTCCTATTTTTTGAATTTTTCTCCAATTGAAATTCAGATTAGGTGTGTTTTGCTTCCCTGTCTTCTAATTCACTAATTTGGTCTTCCGCTTCTCCTAGTCTACTGTTGAAAGCTTCCATAGTATTTTTTATTGTAGCTATATCACTCTTTATTTCCTCCTGATTCTTATATACATTGTTGATTTTCTCATCCATCCAGTTTATGAACTGTATGACCCTTATTCTGAATTCTTTTTCTGTCATATTGCATGCCTCCATTTCATTTAGTTCCTTTTCTGGAGATTCCTCATTTACTTTCCTGAGGGGGTTGTTCTTCTGTCTCCCCATTGCTGCTCTCACCAAACAATCTAGGTGTGGAGTTGTGTGGCGCCTGTGGCTGCAGCGATGGGCTTGGTGACGGGTTGTGTGATCGTGGGCGGTGGCTGCTGCTCCTCGGGTGGTCATGGGTGGTGTCTGCTCCTCACATGGTTGCAGAACTGCTGCTTCTCATGTGGTATGGGGCGGCTGTTCCTTGAGCCCTGTTCCTGAGGGGGCAGTTGTGGGGTGGCTGCTCCTGGTGCTATTGTGGATAGTGGTTGCTCCTCTGGTGGTCACAGGCAGCGGCTGGTCCCGCAGCTGCTGGAACAGTTGTGGTGCCTGGGGCTGATGCTTAAGGCTCGGCTATTTGTACACGTGGTCACTGGGCCTGGGGCTGCTGTGTAAGGCTTGGCTGTTCGCGTGCCTGTGTGCAGTTGTGGTATCCATGGCTAAGGCATCTTACTGTGGGGAGAGGAGTGTTTTCACAGGAGCTCTAAGTTGGGGAGGCTGGAGTCCTGGTGTTTGTGGGTTGGCAACCAAGGCAGCAGGTCCCTGGCTGGAGTAGCTGTAGGATTCTGGATGGTGTCTGAGAGCACCGTGGGTGGAGGTGAGGCTGGGCTCCCAGTCACAGCCACTCTCCCTTTCAAGATAGCATGGCCTCTGTGGGAGAGCCAGCACTCCAGGAGAGATTACAGCAGTAGCAGAGGCTGCCCAGCTATGCGAGCCCAGTCTGCCATCTCCTGAAGGTCCTGCAAGATCTAGCTGTCCCTCACTTAGACACACACACACACCACACATCCACACACTCCCCTTTCGTTCCCTCACTCACTCACACTCTTTCCCTCACATCCATCCTGCCAGTCACCATCTTGGAATCTCCACATATATACTTTCTGATTGGTATTTCTGATTTCTTTGAATATATTCCTAGAATTGGGATCATTGGGTCAAATGGGAGCTCCATTTTTAATATTTCGAGGAAATTCCATACTGTTTTTTACAGTGGTTGCATCAGTCTATATTTCCACCAACAGTGTCCAAAGGTTTCTTGTTCTCCACATCCTTGCCAGCACTAGTCATCTATTGATTTGTTGATGATAGCCATTCCGGTAGCTGTGAGGAGATACTTCATTGTCATTTTGATTTGCATCTCTCACATGATTAAAACTATTTTTTAAATTTCATATTTGATTATTATTAACATATGGGAATAAAATTGATTTTTGTATTTTGATCTCATATCCTATAATTTTGTTGAACTCTTAGTACTTGTAGTATTTGTGTGTGTGTGTGTGTGTGTGTATGTGTGTGTGTTCCACAGGATTTTCTACATACAAAATCATGTCATCTGTTGGATTTAACATTTTGGTAGCCTTTAGTAAATGTGCCTTATGTTAGGTTATTCACGGCTGTAAGCAAATAAAATAGTTCAAAGTACAACTATCTACTTTGATTGGAAAGAAATTATATGAGGTGAAAAAACCTTTATATTTACTTGAATCAGTAAATCAGAATATTTTACTTTGATCAAATGAATAACAGATTCTACATTTTGCTAATTGTCACTGCATTTAGTAGCTAGTGTTTACCCTTAGTCATACATAATATATGATGATGTCAGAGAAGGAGTCATGAGCTATTTATTTAGAGGAACTTAAGTTTGAAGCTGGTTTTCCTATGAACTAGCATAACATCCATAGTTCTACATTCATTCATTTTTCTATCTTTTCTAAACACTGACTGTCCACACTGACCAAAGCTGTTGTAAAAAAACACAGTAAGTGGCTAGCAACAATATGCATAAGTATAGTAATTAACAAAATAAAATTGTCAATATAAATACTTGATACCATTTCAATTGTTTTCACAAAAAGATGAAAGAAATAATAAAAATTACTCATTATTGCTTTGCTTAATGGATGATCATTAATAACAACTGTTTAAAATAAAAAATGTTTCTTATTCAGAAGTTAATGTTGTTCTGAAAGCATTCTGGCCAAAAGAATTAGAATGAAAGGGGAACATAGGAATAAATTTTGTGACGTTGGGTTAGGCAAAATATTCTAGGTTTGGCTCCAACTGCACAAGCAAAAGAAATAAAAAATATGTAAATTAAATATTAAAAGTGTTTGCTGCAAATGATACCATCAAGAAAGTGATAAGACAACCCACACATTGCTGGTGGAAATCCAAAATGGTATTAGTATAAGCCCTGGGGGTTGTGGGTGGGTATGGTTTTAGGTAATAGCTATTTGATATACATATGGAATTACCCTTTGACCCAGAGATTACACTTCTAGAAATGTATTACAAAGAATCAGTGATGAAAAGAATAATGCATATGCACAGGGTCTTTCTGGTCCCTCTTATTTTTAACAGCCAAGGACTGACTGGAATAACCCCTTGGGGAGGAAAGTCTCCTGAGAGAATGTGGGAGATTTGAAAATGCAGAAGTAAAAATCAGTTACGATTGGTAAATAGTGTTGCAGTAACCTCCTCCTCTTCCCCTATACAAGTATTTCTATGTGGAGAGGAGGTGGAGACATAAAGATATAAATTAGACATATATAAGTTAGGTAATTACATAGTTCAGGCATTTATTTAATGAGAAATTATTAAGCACCCACTCTTCTAAGAGCAATGAAAATAAATAGTGAAGAAAATAATTACTTTTCTCATGGATGGTACATTCTAGTTGGGAGAAAGTAGACAATAAACAAATATTTAGCAGGTCAAGTGTGAACAAAAAGTGACCACATATTAAAGCTGATAAGCTCATGGCAGGTGCATGGCAGGCCTTACAAACTCAGAGACCTAAAGTAACCATACACTGTTATCAGTGGAAGAGGGAAATCCACCAGTGGAAGTGGGTATCCCCTTCCCCACTGGGTGCTTGGAGTTGGGTCCTTCCAATATCTGAAGAAAAAGAAATTTCTGAGACTCACACAGGAGTCTCATCCCTGGGTTTGCAAAGTCCCATTTCCCTCCATCCAGGCCTAGAAAATGTGCAGCTGGGGAATGGACAGAGCGTGAAGCAGAGCCAGTGTCCAGAGTTTCCTTCCCACAGTAGAGCTGGGTCCTGCACAACATCAGGCTACTTGCAGTCCATTAGTCCATTGTGTGTCAGGAGCATGAGAGTCCTGCCGGCCAGGAGCGTGGGCCTAACAAGAGAGAGAACTCCTTTGTTTAGGAAGTATGTCTCTCAAATCTTCTCCACTTGTGATGGCCACACCTACTCTAGCCCATGACCTGTTCCCAGGTGTTACTGACAGTCAAGTACTTTCCCTATTTCACTTAGACTTGCCTGGGCATGCAGTCACTAGTACTCTTCCCCTGTCCAGTCCCTTCCCCCTGCCATCTGTGGGGACTAGCCCTGGGGAGTGTGAAATTGCAGTTTTCTGGCAAAGCTGCATAAAAGACATGCCTATAAAATTCAGCCTTCCCTTTGCTCCTTTCTAGTTATTTGTACCTGGGTTTATTACAGAGGTATTACTGATGCAAAAAGGAGCAGACCATTCAATGAATGAGAACAGAAAACTTCAAAACCAAAAACATAACCTGAGAATTTAATGCATAGTAAAGTGACATTTTAAACGAGGCGAGAAAAGGTGGTTTGTGACAGGTGAATAGTCCTTTTTTAGGAAAAAGTTCTTAAATGTTAACTTCATACTCCAAAATAAATCTTGGATCAATTAAACATTTATTTGAGGGAAATAAAATGTAAGTGTAAGAAGTGGGCCAAAGGGGAGTTTAAGAGGCATGTAGAAAGAAGTTTTATTTCATCAGGAGAACAGGCACTGGTTTCCACAAATTTGTACTTGCAGGCACATATTACCATCATCTCTGAAACCATGAAAATATCCTTCTGTTCTTGCATCCCCTACCATCCCTGGAGGTTGGCTGGGGCCCAGAGGGATGTGAAACAGACATAAACTAGGGCACAGGAGATTTAGAGATGTTTTTAAGGGGAGTTTTCTGGGGGACCAGACCTTGAGCCTTCTGAAGTTCCACATCACCCTAGCTCTTGTCTTAGGCAAAGGCTGCTTTTTAACGGGGGTGAGTAACCTTTGTAAGCGTCTGGAAACACTTAGCCAACTCCCAGGGATGTTTGAACAGAACCCACACCTGCGCACAGGCGGTTCCTGAGATTTGAGAGACTTGGGCCTTGGGCATGGGCTCTGGCTGCCCTTGACCACAAGGCTCTGGGCACATGGGCAGTTATGTCAAAGGTTGTTGCTTGGTTCCTATGATTCTGAGCTGGGAGATTCCAAACTGCCAAACTGCCAAACTTCCCTGCTTGAATGCTGTGGCGTGAGGCAGTTGTCTAGAGAGCTAGTTTTGGGCTCAGGAGGCACAATAAGCGGAAGGAAGTTGAGGCTTCTCTAAAGCCTGGACTCTCCACCTTGAAGAATATTTTTTTTCTGAAAGAGTCTCAGTGTGGGGACTATGGACTCCCCTACCAGCCCAGCCGTGGACTCCCCTACACGTGGGGCCATGGTCTCCCCTACCAGTTCGGCCATGGACTCCCCTACACGCGAGGCCATGGTCTCCCCTACCAGCCCAGCCATGGACTCCCCTACACTTGGGGCCATGGATTCCCCTACCAGCGGGGCCAAGGCCTCCCCTACCAGCCCGGCCATGGACTCCCCTTCCAGCCCAGGGAGCAGTTGCATGGGAGCCAGAAGGCCCAACTTTGGAGAAAAAGAAATGAATGTGATCCACAGAGCAGCCAGCAGGGACAACCTGTGGAAAATGATGCTAATCTTCTTTTTCAACTTCAGTGATGTGAATGAAAGAGATAAGAAGGGAAGGTAATAGGGACTGGGAGGCTGGTGGCCCAGGGTCCACTGGGAGGAGGAGGTGGGTCTGGGAGAGGTGCCCCCTCCAGGTCTCAGCAGGTGGAGCACACCCTTCTTTCAGCCAGAGCACTGGGCTGACTTCTGTCCTGGGTCCCCGCAGCACCTCCCTGGTGGACACCTGACCTGGGTTCTAGCACCCAAACTAACGTTATGAGCAGCAAAAACAAAAACATAAAGTCCCACTCATTATTTTCTTACAGAACACTTTACTGATGTCTTTTAAGTGATTTAACTACATATCAATAATTGAAATGAAAATAAGTATATACAGCATTTTATATTTGATGTACACATTTTTATACCATAATGTTGCATACTGTAGAAAATCTCATAACGGGAGAAGTAATTCCTATTGGAGATCAATTTCTAGACTAAAATTTCTTTGGATAAAATCCAATAACCACTTATATCAGTGTGCACCTATGTTCTTTATTAAAAACTACTTTTATTAATTTTAGAGAGGAAGGGAGAGATAGAAACATCAATGTTGAGAATCATTCATCGGCTGCCTCCTGCATGCCCCACACTGGGGATTGAGCCCACAACCCAGACCTGTGCCCTGTCCTGAATCAAACCATGACCTCCTGGTTCATAGGTCGACACTCACCTACCGAGCTCATCAGGGATCCCCTATGTTCTTTATTGCGGGACCTCAGAAGGAATTTGAAGTGGGAAGATGGCCTTGGTCCTGATTAGGAAGATTCAATTTCTGACAATGTGTGTGTGCTCTCCCTATCTAAGTGTGTCAATTTTACAACCAAATTAATATGGTTTAATTTTTTCAATTACATGTTTTATCATCATAATGAGATTATTTTTTTTCTATAGTAGACACAGGTTTACCCTTCTAGATATCAACATGTGCTATATATTTCTATAAACAAAAAGTATTTCTTTACTAATACCTGAAAAGATGGATAAATGATTGGAACAGAATGGAAAATGCCCGAACACACAAATATATGTAAGACTTTAGAACTTAATGCTGGTGACATTTCATGTTTGTAGGAAATGGTCAGTGACAAATGGTGAAGAAGTATCTGTTGAGTATTTGGAGAAAACTAGCTAGATTTTGATCTCCTCCAAATAAGTTCCAGATTAAAAATTTTAAATATACAAAATGAGAAAAGTACCAGAAGAAAACACAAATCCCTACTGATACTTTTACTTTTTTTATGATTACAAACACTTCAAAAGCAAGATTTCTGGAGGTTGATTGAGAGATATAAAAAATTCAAACCCTCTGTCAGATAATATTAGGTGGGTAAAAGGAAAAGTACTAGTGAAATATTTGCAATGTATGTGTATCAGAGAAAAAAAAGTCTTCATGTTACAGAGAAGTTTTTGAAATCAACAAGAAAAAACTATAACTTGAAAGTGGATTAAGTACTTTTTGCATATGTATAAGTGACCAGTGGACACAGGAAAAATATTTAGTGTCCCTGGTAAGAAAAGGAATTTACCCAACACCCATTTTTAATAAAAACTCTCAGCATGGTGGGAGTAGAAGGATCATACCTCAACATAATAAAAACCATATATGACAAACCCACAGCCAACATCATACTCAATGGACAAAAACTAACACCATTTCCCCTAAGAACAGGAACAAGACAAGGATGCCCACTCTCACCACTCCTGTTCAACATAGTCCTGGAAGTATTAGCCATTGCAATTAGACAAGAAGAAGAAATAAAAGGCATCCAAATTGGAAAAGAGGAAGTAAAACTGTCCTTATTTGCAGACGACATGATATTATACATACAAAACCCTAGAGACTCCGTCAAAAAACTACTAGACTTAATACATGAATTTGGCAAAGTAGCAGGATACAAAATTAATGCCAAGAAATCTGAGGCATTTCTATACACCAATAGTGAACTTGCAGAAAGAGAGATTAGAAAAACAATCCCATTTACCATCGCACCAAAAAAATTAAGCTACCTAGGAATAAACTTAACTAAAGAGGTAAAAGACCTCTACTCAGAAAACTACAGGATGTTGAAAAAAGAGATAGAGGAAGACATAAACAGATGGAAGAACATACCGTGTTCATGGATTGGTAGAATCAACATCATTAAAATGTCCATACTACCCAAAGCAATCTATAAATTCAACGCACTTCCCATTAAAATACCAACGGCATACTTCACAGATCTAGAACGAACTCTCCAAAAATTCATCTGGAATAAAAAAAGACCCCGAATAGCTGCAGCAATCCTGAGAAAGAACAAAGTAGGCGGGATCTCAATACCAGAATCAAGCTGTATTACAAAGCCACTGTTCTCAAAACTACCTGGTACTGGCACAAGAACAGACATATAGATCAATGGAATAGAATAGAGACCCCAGAAATCGGCCCGAACCAATACGCTCAATTAATATTTGACAAAGGAGGCAAGAACATACAATGGAGCCAAGATAGTCTCTTCAATAAATGGTGTTGGGAAAATTGGACAGATATATGCAAGAAAATGAAACTAGACCACCAACTTACACCATACACAAAAATAAACTCAAAATGGATAAAGGACTTAAATGTACGATGGGAAACCATAAAAATTCTAGAAGAATCCAAGGCAACAAAATCTCAGACATATGCCGAAGCAATTTCTTCACTGATACAGCTCCTAGAGCAGTTGAAACTAAAGAGAAAATGAACAAATGGGACTACATCAAAATAAAAAGCTTCTGCACAACAAAAGAAACCATCAACAAAACAACAAGAAAACCCACCTCGTGGGAAAACATATTTGCCAACATCATATCTGATAAGGGCTTAATCTCCAAAATTTATAGGGAACTCATACAACTTAACAAAAAGAAGATAAACAATCCAATCAAAAAATGGGCAAATGATCTAAATAGACACCTTTCAAAAGAGGACATTCAGAAAGCCAAGAGACATATGAAAACATGCTCAAAGTCACTAATCATCCGAGAAATGCAAATCAAAACAACAATGAGGTACCATCTCACACCTGTCAGAATGGCTATCATCAACAAATCAACAAACGACAAGTGCTGGAGAGGATGTGGAGAAAAAGGAACACTTGTGCACTGCTGGTGGGAATGCAGACTGGTGCAGCCACTATGGAAGGCAGTATGGAGGTTCCTCAAAAAATTGGAAATGGAACTCCCATTTGACCCTGTGATCCCACTACTAGGAATATATCCCAAGAAACCAGAAACACCTATCAGAAAGGATATATGTAACCAGATGTTCGTAGCAGCACAATTCACCATAGCTAAGATCTGGAAACAGCCTAAGTGCCCATCAGTAGATGAATGGATTAGAAAACTGTGGTACATCTACACGATGGAATACTATGCTGCTGTAAGAAAGAAGGTACTCTTACCATTTGCAACGGCATGGATGGAGCTGGAGAGCATTATGCTAAGTGAAAAAAGCCAGTCAATGAAGGACAAATACCACATGATCTCACTCATTCATGGATAATAGAGACCATTATAAACTTTTGAACAATAAAAAAAGAAAAAAACAAAAAAACAAAAAAAAAGAAAAGGAATTTAAGTTAAAAGAGGAAAATAATATCTTCCATCCACAAGACCAGTGATTATCTTCATACTACTGCTTAAAGTTTAAGTTGCTTTTGACTTTTGCCATAGGCAATTTGGTGCTGAGTACCACATTTAAAAATATACGTATATTCCCTATACCCATCAATTCTATTTATACTTAAATATCTTTATGAAATAATTAGACAAATTGCATAGTTTGTTTCATTCATCACTTTTTAAAATAGCAATATATTAAAAAGAAAAAGGTCAGTTTTGCTATACATATATACAAACAGACTATGATCTTGTGTTAGCCAAAAATAGGTGCAAAATGTGATAAAATTTATTTCTGAGTATTCCTATTAAAAATGAGCATTTCTTTTTTTGTATATAATATATGTATTTTTAAATTAAATCTTTATTGTTCAGATTATTATAGTTGTTCCTCTTTTTTCCCCCCATAGCTCCCTCCACCCGGTTCCCACCCCACCCTTTGCCCTTACACTCCCCCACTGCCCTCATCCATAGGTGTATGATTTTTGTCAAGTCTCTTCCTGCACCCGCCACACCCCTTTCCCCTCTGAGAATAGTCAGTCCATTCCCTTTCTATGCCCCTGATTCTATTATATTAACCAGTTTATTCTGTTCATCAGATTATTTATTCACTTGATTTTTAGATTCACTTTTTGATAGATGTGTATTTGTTGTTCATAATTTTTATCTTTACCTTTTTCTTCTTCTTCCTCTTCTTAAAGGATACCTTTCAGCATTTCATATAATACTGGTTTGGTGGCGATGAACTCCTTTAGCTTTATCTTATCTGTGAAGCTTTTTATCTGACCTTCAATTCTGAATGATAGCTTTGCTGGGTAAACTGATATTGGTTGTAGGTTCTTGGCATTCATCACTTTGAATATTTCTTGCCACTCCCTTCTGGCCTGCATAGTTTCTGTTGAGAAATCAGCTGACAGTCTTATGGGTACTTCCTTGTAGGTAACTGACTGTTTTTCTCTTGCTGCTTTTAAGATTCTCTCTTTGTCTTTTGCTCTTGGCATTTTAATTATGATGTGTCTTGGTGTGATCCTCTTTGGATTCCTTTTGTTTGGGGTCCTCTGCGCTTGTTGGACTTGTAAGTCTATTTCTTTCACCAGGTAGGGGAAGTTTTCTGTCATTATCTCTTCAAATAGGTTTTCAATATCTTGCTCTCTCTCTTCTTCTGGCACCCCTATAATTCTGATGTTGGTACGCTTGAAGTTGTCCTAGAGGCTCCTTACACTATCTTGATATTTTTGGATTCTTTTTTCTTTTTGCTTTTTTGGTTGGGTGTTTTTTGCTTCTTCGTATTTCAAATCTTTGACTTTATTCTTGGGATCCTCTTGTCTGCTGTTGGACCTCTGTATATTATTCTTTATTTCAGTCAGTATGCTTAATTTCTAGTTGGTCCTTTCTCATATCCTTGAGGGTATCACTAAATTTATGGGTGGTTTCTAGAAAATTCTTGAAAAACCTTATAAGGGTGGTTATGAACTCTATATCCAGTAGTTTGCTTTCCTCCATTTCTGTTTTTTGTGATCTGTTTCTTTGTCTCTGCATTTTTTATGCTTTTCTGTGTTGATAGAGTGGCTTTCTGTGCTAGGTGTCCTATAGGGCCCAGTGGCTCAGCCTTCCCAATTACCTGAGGTGGACACTCTTGGTGCACCCCTTTGTGGTCTTTGTGCACAGTCTTGTTGTAGTTAAGCCTTGATTGTTGTAGGTATCACTGGGAGGAATTGACTTCGAGGCCAATTGGCTGTGAGACCATGGTGTCTACAGTGGGAGAACTTCTGTGCTGGAGACACCCTTCTGGGGGAAGACTTGCTTTAGTGAGGCTTTGGTGCTCACTGAGTCTGTCCCCTGAGTGTGTCCCTTATGGATCTGAGGAGTTGTAATCTGGATGGTCCCAGTCTGACTACTGGGTATACTGGCTCTTGGATCTCTAAAGAGGTGCTAATTTAGCCTCTGCCTGAGGCTAACCAGCAGGAACTATGGAGAGATCTGCAGATTCCTCTTCTTTGTTTGGGGTTTGGAGGTGCCCAGATGAGGCCCAGCTGTGAAGCAATGCAAGCTGCTGTGGGTCCTTGGGCCTTCTTTTGGAAGTTCTGGGTCTCTGACTGACCCAGCTGCAGTTTTTTAGGTAATTTTCAGATTGCAAAGGGCCATGCCTTTCATATACAAAAGCCTCTGCTTGCAGCTTGGGTGGGGCAGGGTCTCAGGGGATTAACAGGGCCAAGCCAGCAGCTATGGATGCTCCTCAGTCCTACCCTAAGAAGCCCTGCATCTCAGTGTCTGGTAATCACTGCAAGTACCTCTGAGAGAAAGCTGCCTTCAAGTTCTGACCGATGCCAGACAGTCCAGTTTCTCCCCATGTGAGTCTGGGTCCCCAGAGACTTGCCTGGAAATCGAGTTCAGAGCAGTCGGGAGCTTGAGACTCCCTCCCGATTGAAAAAGACAACTGTGTCCTCAGTTGCCAGCCTTTTCCATGTGTGCTGTGTCCTCAGCTGCCAGCCCTTTCCGCGTGCACCTCTGTACCTCTGCACTTTACTTCCACACCTCCTCTGAGGCTCAGTGTGCTTTTCTCTTTCCTTCTAGTTGTAGAATTTCCACTCAGCCAGCCTTCCTGTGGTTCTGGATGATGTAAGTTTTGTCTTTTAGTTGTATTTTTGAAGTGGTTGTGCTAGGCAGCAATTTCCGATGTTTAACTATGCCGCCATCTTGGTTTCTCAAAATGAGCATTTCTTTTAAAAATCTGATTTCTGCAATGAACCTGTACAAAAATTCTAGTAAATGTTATTCTGAATGAAATAATCCTGGGGAAGAGCAGTAATATGACTCTTGCACAGATAAAATTGATTGCTCACCTCCTGTTTTTTGGACTTACTTTTGAAATTTTTTTGAGGGTTGGTATCTTTGGAAGTATAAGTAAACTGGATTTATCCATTTTATTATTATTGTTGACACTGTTACAGATGTCCCACATTCCTCTCCCTACTCTTAGTGCCTTTACACCCAGCCCCCTTCAGCCTTCACATCATAGTTGTCTGTGTTCATGGACTATGCAAATATGCATATATGTTCTTTGGATAATCTCTTAGAGTCCCCCAATTCTCTCCCTCCCTCTGAGATCTGTCAGTCTGTTCCATGTATCTATGGTCTCATCCTATTTTGTTTTTTAGTTTATTTTGTTAGTGAGATTCCACATATATGTGAGATCATATGATATTTGTCTTTCTCTGACTGGCTTATTTTCTGAGCATAATAATCTCCATGTCCATCCATGCTTTCCACAAAGGGGATAAGAGTTCCTTCCTTTTTATTTTTTATTTTTTTAATTTTAATTTTATTTTTAATTGTTTTATTGCTTAAAGTATTACAAAGAGTATTACATATGTCTCCTTTTCTTTCCCAGCCCTTGACAATCCCCTACCCTCCCCTACCCCCCAGTGTCTTATGTCCATTGGTTATGATTATATGCATGCATACAAGTCTTTCATTTGATCTCTTACACCCCCTCCTCCTGCCCCCTACCCTCCCCAGCATTCCCACTGTAGTTGGAAAGTCTGTTCGAGGCAGCTCTGCCTCTGTATCTATTTTTGTTCATAAGTTTATAATGGTCTTTATTATCCATGAGTGAGTGAGATCATGTGGTATTTTTCCTTCATTGACTGGCTTGTTTCACTTAGCATAATGCTCTCCAGTTCCATCCATGCAGTTGCAAATGGTAAGAGTCCCTTCTTTTTTACAGCAGCATAGTATTCCATCATGTAGATGTACCACAGTTTTCTGATCCATTCATCTACTGATGGGCACTTAGGCTGTTTCCAGATCTTTGCTATGGTGAATTGTGCTGATATGAACATATGGGTGCATATATCCTTTCTGATTGGTGTTTCTGGTTTCTTGGGATATATTCCTAGAAGTGGGATCACAGGGTCAAATGGGAGTTCCATTTCCAGTTTTTTGAGGAAACTCCATACTGTCTTCCATAGTGGCTGCACCAGTCTGCATTCCCACCAGCAGAGCACGAGTGTTCCTTTTTCTCCACATCCTCTCCAGCACTTGTCCTTTGTTGATTTGTTGATGATCACCATTCTGACAGGTGTGAGATGGTACCTTATTGTTGTTTCAATTTGCATCTCTCAGATGATTAGTGACTTTGAGCATATTTTCATATGTCTCTTGGCTTTCTGAATGTCCTCTTTCGAAAGGTGTTTATTTAGGTCCTTTGCCAATTTTTTTGATTAGATTGTTTATCTTACTTTTGTTAAGTTGTATGAGTTCCCTATAAATTTTGGAGATTAAACCCTTATCGGTGATAACATTGGCAAATATGTTCTTCCATGCAGTGGGCTTTTTTGTTGTTTTGTTGATGGTTTCTTTTGCTGTGCAGAAGCTTTTTATTTTGATGTAGTCTCATTTGTTTATTTTCTCTGTAGTCTCCAATGCCCTAGGATCTGTATCAGTGAAGAAATTGCTTCGGCATATGTCTGAGATTTTGTTGCCTTTGGATTCTTCTAGTATTTTTATGGTTTCCCATTGTATATTTAAGTCCTTTATCCATTTTGAGTTTATTTTAGTGTATGGTGTAAGTTGGTGGTCTAGTTTCATTTTCTTGCATGTATCTGTCCAATTTTCCCAACATTTATTGAAGAGACTATCTTGGCTCCATTGTATGTTCTTGCCTCCTTTGGCAAATATTAATTGAGCATATTAGTTCGGGCCGATTTCTGGGCTCTCTATTCTATTCCCTTGATCTATATGTCGGTTCTTGTGCCAGTACCAGGCAATTTTGAGAACAGTGTCTTTGTAATACAGCTTGATATCTGGTATTGAGATCCCACCTACTTTGTTCTTTCTCAGGATTGCTGCAGCTATTCGGGGTCTTTTTTTATTCCAGATGAATTTTTGGAGACTTCATCCTAGGTCTGTGAAATATGTCGTTGGTATTTTAATGGGAAGTGCGTTGAATTTATAGATTGCTTTGGGTAGTATGGACATTTTAATGGTGTTGATTCTACCAATCCAAGAACATGGTATGTTCTTCCATCTGTTTATGTCTTCCTCTATCTCTTTTTTCAACATCCTGTAGTTTTCTGAGTAGAGGTCTTTTCCTCCTTACTTAAGTTTATTCCTAGGTAGCTTAATTTTTTTGGTGCGATGGTAAATGGGATTGTTTTTTTAGTCTCTCTTTCTGCAAGTTCACTATTGGTGTATAGAAATGCCTCAGATTTCTTGGGGTTAATTTTGTATCCTGCTATATTGCCAAATTCATTTAATAAGTATAATAGTTTTTTGATGGAGTCTTTAGGGTTTTTATGTATAATATGGCATCTGCAAATAAGGACAGTTTTACTTCTTCTTTTCCAATTTGGATGCCTTTTATTTCTTCTTCTTGTCTAATTGCAATGGCTAATACTTCCAGTACTATGTCAAACAGGAGTGGTGAGAGTGGGCATCCCTGTCTTGTTCTTGTTCTTAGGGGAAATGGTGTTAGTTTTTGTCCATTGAGTATGATGTTGGCTGTGGGTTTGTCATATATGGCTTTTATTATGTTGAGGTATGATCCTTCTATTCTCACCTTGCTAAGAGTTTTTATCAAAATTGGGTGTTGGATTTTGTCAAACACTTTTTCTGCATCAATTGATATGACTATGTGGTTTTTTCTCTCAATTTGTTTATGTGATGTATCACGTTGATTGATTTTCGGATATTGTACCATCCTTGCATCCCTGGGATAAATCCTAGTTGGTCATGGTGTATGATCTTTCTGATGTACTGCTGGATCTGATTTGCTAAGATTTTGTTGAGGATTTTGGCATCTATGTTCATGAGGGATATTGGTCTGTAATTGTGTTTCAATGTGTTGTCTTTACCTGGTTTTGGTATTAGGGTGATGCTGGCTTCACAGAATGAGCTTGGAAGGGTTCCTTCCTCTCAAATTTTTTGTAGTAGTCTGAGGAGGATAGGCTTTAGTTCTTCCTTGAATGTTTGGTAAAACTCCCCTGTGAAGCCATCTGGTCCTGGGCTTTTGTTTGCTGGAAGCTTTTTGATGACTGCTTCAATTTCTTCCATAGTTATTGGCCTGTTGAGATTTTTAGATTCTTCCTGATTGAGTTTTGGAATGTTGTATTTTTCTAGGAATATGTCCATTTCCTCCAGGTTGTCTAGTTTGCTGGAGTAGAGTTGTCCATAGTATTTTTTAACAATCATTTGTATTTCTGTGGGGTCTGTTGTTATTTCGCCTCTATCATTTCTGATTTTGTTTATTTGGGTCCTCTCTCTTTGCTTCCTGGTGAGCCTGGCTAGAGGTTCATCAATCATGCTTATCCTTTCAAAGAACCAGCCCTTGGTTTCATTGATTTTCTGTATTGTATTTTTGGTCTCTATGTCATTTATTTCTGCTCTAATCTTTATTATTTCTTTCCTTCTGCTCACTCCGGGCTTTTGTTATTGCTCTCTTTCTAATTCTTTGAGATGTAGATTTAGATGATTTACTACCATTTTCTCTTATTTGTTAGAGCTATAAACTTCCCTCTCAGGACTGCTTTCATTGTGTCCCAAAAGTTTTAGATTGTTGTGTTTTCATTGTCATTAGTTTCCAGGATGTTTTTGATTTCTTCTTTGATCTCATTGATAACCCAATCAATATTTAATAACCTGCTATTCAGCTTCCAAGTGTTTGAGTATTTTGAGTTGTTTTTATTGTAGTTTATTTCTAATATTATGCCCTTGTGGTCTGAGAAGATGCTTGGTATGATTTCAATCATCTTTTATTTGGGGAGACTTTGTTTGTGACCCAATATGTGGTCTATTTTTTGAAGATGTCCCATGAGCACTTGAGAAGAACGTATGTTTTGTGGCTTTGGGGTGGTGATGTGTTCTGAAGATGTCAATTAAGTCCATCTTATCTAATGAGTCATTTAGGATTGCAGTTTCTTTCCCTATTTTTTGTCTAGAGGATTTACGAGTGATGTCAGTGGTGTATTAAAGTCCCCTACTATGATTGCATTGTTGTCAATCTCTCCCTTGATATCTTACAGGAGTTTTCTTATGTATTTAGGTGCTCCTGCATTGGGTGCATATATGTTTATCAGGGTTATGTCCTCTTGTTGTATCGATCCCTTTAGTATTATGAAGTGGCCTTCCTTATCTCTTGTTATGGCCTTCACTTTGAGGTCTATTTTGTCTGATATAAGTATTGCTACCCCAGCTTTTTTTTTCATTTCCATTTGCCTGCAGGATATTTTTCCATCCTTTCACTTTCAGTCTGTGTGAGTCCCTTCTTCTGAGGTGGGTCTCTTGTAGATAGCAAATATTTGGGTCATGTTTGTTTATCCAATCAGCCACTTGATGTCTTTTGATTGGAGCATTTAGTCCATTTACATTTAAAGTTATTATTGAAAGGTACTTGTTTGTAGCCATTTCTATTTTTTTGTGGCTGTTTTTTTCTGAGCTTTTTATTTCTTCTTTTTACCCCAGTTCCTTTAGCATTTCTTGCATTGATGGCTTGGTGGTGGTAAACTCCCTTAGCCTTTTTTTGGTCTGTGAAGCTTCTTATTTCCCCTTCAATTTTGAATGATAGCCTTGCTGGATAGAGTATTCTTGGATTCAGTCCTTTGCTTCGCATCACTTTGTAAATTTCCGTCCATTCTTTTCTGGCCTGATGTGTTTCTGTTGAGAAATCATTTGATAATCTAATGAGTGATCTCTTGTATGTAACTTTCCGTCTCTCTCTTGCTGCCTTTAAGATTCCCTTTGTCCTGAACATTTGTCATGGTAATTATGATGTGTCTTGGTGTGGGTCTTTTCGGGTTCACCTTGTTTGGGACTCTTTACTTGTGTGACTTTTTTCTTCCCCACCTCAGGAAACTTTCTGATATTATTTCTTCCAATAGGTTTTCTAAGTGTTGTTCCTCTTTCTGTTGTTCTAGCACCCCTATTATTCGGATGTTGTTTCGTTTCATGTTGTCCCATAGCTCCCTTAGGCTCTCTTCCTGTCTTTTAATTCTTTTCTCCAATTGCAGTTCAGTTTGGGTGTTTTGTTTCCCTGTCTTCTAATTCACTAATTCGATCCTCCACTTCTCCTAGTCTACTGTTGAAACTTTCAATGGTGTTTTTTATTGCAGCTATATCACTCTTCATTTCTTCTTGGTTCTTACATAACTTGTTGATTTTTTTCATCTGTTTCTTCTTGTTTCTTGCATAAGTTGTTGATTTTTTCCTCCATCCTGTTTATGCATTCTAGGACCCTTAATCTGAATTCTTTTTCTGTCATGCTGCATGCCTCGGTTTCACTTAGCTGCCTTTCTGGCGAGTCCTCCTTTTCTTTCCTTTGGTTTTTTTTTTTTTTTTGTCTACCCATGTTTGATCCTACTGACATACCTAGATGTGGAGTCATTCAGGGTCTGCTCCTTGGGTGGCAGTGGCTCCTCGGGCTTTAGTTGCTCCTCTGGCAGTTGTTGTAGCAGCTGCTCCTCAGTTGGCAGGAGCTCCTGTGGTGGGTGCTTTTCACCTCTGTGGTGGCTCCTCTGGTTGGTGGGGGGAGGCTTCACTCACAGCTGCTGTTCTTCAGACAGAGGATGTGCTGATCACGAGGCTGCTGTTCCTTGGATGGGGGCGTGCTACACATGCAGTTGCTACTCCTTGAACTGGGGTGAACTGCTCACGTGGCTGCTGATCCTTGAATGGAGGCTGGCTGCACGCTGCTGTTGTTCCTCTGATGTGGTGGGCTGCTTGTGGGGCTACTGCTCCTAGGACCAGCTGCTGCTCATTTGACAGGTGCAGGCTGTTGTGACTCTGCTCCTCAGACTGGTGTGTGCTGCATAGAGCTGCCACTCTCAGATTTGGGCGGTCTGCTCATGTGGTTGCTGCTCCTCAGACCGGGGTGGGCTGCCTCTGCTCCTCGAATGGGGCCGGGCCTCTCGCAGAACTGATGCTCCTCAGATGGGGGCGGGCTGCTCACACAGCTGCTGTTCCTTGGGTTGGACTGGCTGCTCGTGCGGCTGTTGCTGCTTGGGTGAGGGCAAGATGCTTGTGCAGCTGCTGCTCCTCGGACAGGTCGTACTGCTCGTGTGGTTGCTGCTATTCGGACAGGGAATCGGGCTGCTCACACAGCTGCTCCTCCTTGGACAGGGGCCCCTTCCTTTTTACAGCAGCGTACGTAGTATTCCACGGTGCAAATGTACTACATCTTCATCTACTCATCTACTGATGGGCACTTGGTCTGCTTTTTATCTGTGCCTGTAGAGTGTATGCATATATATAGTTACACACATATGTGTTTTACTTTATATAGATTTACTACACATAATATGTAAATGATTATAGATTCATCATTTTAGTTTTGTACTTATGAAAATCAAAAATAGTGCCCTGGACAGTGTTTCTCAGTTGGTTGGAGTGTTGTCTGGTATCCTTCCTGTACACTTAAAGGGCACAGGGTCATTCCAGCTCAGGACACATATCTAGGTTGTGGGTTCAATCCCTGATAGGGGTCCCTGGTCGGGGTACCTATGGGAGGGAACCAATCAGTGCCTCTCTCTCACATCACTGTTTCTCTCTCTCATTCTCCCCTTTGCCTTCCTTTCTCTCTATAGTCAATTAAAAACATATTTTTAAAGTTAAATAATTTCCTTTTGACTTGTTTTTGACAGTATGACAGATGTGTACCATGTGTTCCATTTTTGTCTCCCCTCAACCACAGGCCTTTCCCATACTATTGTCTGTTTCCATGGGTTTGCATACATGTGCATATGTTCTTTGGTTAATCTCTTCCTGTTCCCCCATCCCACCCTGAGGTCGGTTACTTTGTTCCATGCATTCATACCTACAGTCATATTTTGATCATTAGTTTATTTTGTTCATTAGAGTCCACACATAAGTGAGATAATGTGATATTTGTCTTTCTATAACTGGCTTATTTCTTTTAAAAAATGGAAAATATAAATGATTATTCCTATTCCAGAAGTATCATTTTAACTTATAAGAGTTTTCTTTGAAAATATTGAACTCTCCCACTATGTTTATCCATTTTTCCAACCTATTCATACATGAAATATAACCCAAATACCTATTATGTAGCAGACATATTCTACTCAGGACCCTTTCAATCTATCTCCCAGACCCGTCTTTCATCCTTAAAATCTTCATGTTGCCAAATATGAGCAAAATGAGAAATTAAAAATTGAAGAAGTAGAACCAATCAGAGTTGAAGTTTTTTCTTCCTGCTTTCAAACAAAAGGATTTCTGAAGGTAAGACATTATAAAAGATAACCTGTACCTGCCCTTTTGTAAATGTGTAATAGTATTAAATAATATTGATCATTGGGAACATCTAATTTCCATATAATTTATAAATCTAAATATTCTACAAAATGAGTCTTCCTATTCATTTGAAACCTGACTTTCTTTTGGCTTAAGTTTTCTTGAAAATCAAAATAAGAATTACTTTTAAAAAATCCTTTTTTTTAGTCCTCTTTCTCCCATTAGGCTTTTAAGAACTAAAATTTATTTAAATGCCAACCATTGGTTAGAACTGCAAGAGTTCTGTTGTACTCACCATTATTTCACTTAATGTAAGACACCATGGATGGAATGATGCCAGTATTTTATGTATAACTAAAATTTTTTAAATGCTGCCAATAATAGTTGTAACACATTCTGAATTAAAAATTGTATTCTACTGTCAGAGATGTTGAAGTGTGAGAAGATAAGCATTTTAGAATCATTGAAATACTATGTTCTTTCTTATCCTTAAACAGGTCTGCAAGAATAGGTATAATGATATTTTATTTAATTGAAATGTCTTTATAAAGTGGTAGTAATAATGATACTAATATTATCTAACAATTATTGAGCTTTTGTGTGTGTGTGCTAGGGGCTATAGTAAACACTTTGCATAGATTCTCATTTAAGAAAACAGTGGTGTCCTGGGAGATAATTACTATTTTTATCTCCATTTTGTTGATGAGGAAATTGATGCCAAGTGATAGCTAATAAGTGACAGTTAAAATAGGATCAGACCCAAGTTGAGCTGAATTCCCAGGTCATTCTCTCTCTATTCAAATAGGCTGCTCCTTCATTAATGTGGTGAGTAACAAGAACTAATAAATATTGTACTCTTTCCCAAAGAAAACAAAGCATTTGTTTAAAGTCATAGAGATAAATGTTTATAATTACACGGATAAGTTATGTTTTGAGATAGTGTCTTCTAATTTCTTAACTAGTCCTCTGACTCATAGGACAGCTCTCCATGTTGCCTGTGCCTATGGCCATCCAAGGATGGTGAAATTCCTAATAGAGAGACCATGCCTGTTGAACCTCCGTGACATTGAGAAAAAGACAGCTCTGATTCATGTATGTACTTGCCAACTATGAGTTGGGTTTGATTTAATTACTTAGAATACAAATGAATTCATTTCATTTAGTTGAAAGTCATTGGTGAAACTTGTGGAATGTTTCCTTTGAATTCCTAGAATTTATAATCTATTTCTTGGCATAATACTTACAGGCCCTACAATACCAGAATATGGAATGTGCAAATGTGCTGCTAGATTATGGTCCCGATCCAAATATAATGGACAACGATGGCAACACTGCTCTGCACTATGCTGTCCTTGGTCACAATAAAGCTATCGTGCAAAGGCTGCTTGCGCGCAAGGCAAATACTGAAGTGAGAAACAAGGTATAGCTCAAGTATTATTTATAAAATATAATAAACACATGTTTTTAATTTAGTTACAAGCATTAAAAAATGTTTGTATTGAGAGAGGAAGAGGGAGAAACATCAATGATGAGAATCACCCATTGGCTGCCTCCTGCACATCCCCTACTGAAGATTGAGCCCACAAATCCGGCATGTGCCCTGACCTGTCATCAACCATGTCCTCTAGGTTATGGGTCTGCACTCAAACACTGAGCCACACCAGCTGGGCACAAGCATTTTCTTTCTCACATACATATTCTGAATATAATATATCAGGCCCTGTCACCATGGAAACAACTCCAAAGCCCAGTCGGCCAGCTGGGGAAATGTAGTGTCCATGGTAGGGGGCAAAGCTCTGTCTCCCTTCCACCCCAGAAGGAAGAACTTCCTGTTAGTGCCTGGGAGTGGGAGATGGGCTCAGAGCCCACTAAGGCTGAAGGCCTGGGGGAGTGAAGTGATGCTGGGGCCTGGCTGCTGTGCTGGCAGGGGCTTAGGAAATGGTGCTGCTGGGGATGGGTGGGAGGAGGAGGCCTAGTCCCCAGCAAGGGGAGCTGGGTGAGTGCAAGAGGGAAGAGGAAGCCCCAGTCTACAGGCAACAAAATAACAACAGGATACCACGATAGGAACACAGATTCTGGGAACCCGTACTGTAAATGTTTCGAAGTGAGATTTGGAGAAGGATGCTGCAGTTAATCTGTTGAAGAGGCAGTGGAGGGCATTTTAAAGGGAAGAACAGCCAGTGACTGCACAGGGCTGAGAAGATAGGGGCTCCTTTTTTAAAAACCCTCACCAGAGGATAGTTTTCCCCATTGATTTTAGAGAGAGAAGAAAGATGGGAGGGGGAGAGGGAGAGTGAGAGAGAGAGAAAAATCTATGTGAGAGAGACACATGGAATGGATGCCCCCCCCCCATGGGCCCCCTCTGGGTCTGGGGATCCAACCTGCAACCCAGGGACTTGCCTTTGAATGGGAATCTAACTCCAAACCCTTCCATGTGCAGGCTGACACTCCAGCCATTGTGTAACTCTGGCCAGGGCAAAAGGGGCTACTTTTGATTTACTTTCTATATTATATGTGTAACTTCAGAGTATTGTTCGTAATTTTTAATATTCAATTTGGATATATATAATCTTAAATTATAAATTGTTTTTGCTGCTTTACAGAGTGACCTCACACCACTTGCACTTGCTAAACTTGCAAACAATGATGAAATGGTGGAATTATTAGAAACCAGAGTTGCAAAAGATGATCAGAGGAAAAGGTACAATAGTTTGTTCTTTCTAAAATTTTATTTGGAGAGTACATTTATTGAAGCTGGGGACAGTGAAACAGGAAGCGCTTCAGATAGAAGAAGCAGGTGTCAGTTGGGACCATCCTAAGCTGCCAGAGAGATTCTAATAAGGCTGCAGGAGAAGATCAGATGTTCCTTTGTCCTGTGTTACCAGATCTGTACTACAAGGCCATTCTCTATCTTGTGGAGCATCTTTGTTTAGGGAGTGGAAGGTTGCATAAGGCCTTTCCAGAATAGTGAGCACCAGCTTGCCTGAGGTTCCATAATTGAGGTTGTCCCCTCAAGTGATCTCTTTGCCATAACAATGAAACTTTACCTCAGGTTTCAAAATTTAAATTATGCCTCACATGGAAGCCAGTCAACAGAAAGCTCTGAACTAAAAGTAGGTTATTGGTCCTTAAAATTGCTAAGGGCCCACCCATGACTCATCAGTATCCATGGGAGACCAGTAGGATTGTATCTTCCAAGCCAATTGGGGTAGACAGGGATATTAAGCATCATTCTCATAAAGATCTGCTGATTCACAGTGCGAGCAGGTAGAGAAGGGGTAGTAGGAGTCTAGGCCAGGTCCTGGCTTCTATGAGTTTTCTGAAGTTGGCATGATTCAATACAAAAAGTAGGGAGCATGGTGCTATCTGGCTGCATGAGGTAATATATTTGTACATGTGTTTAGTTGCCAGTTACATAATAGCTGATATGCCCTAAATTATAAACTACAATGTAATTACAGGTAATAAACCAAAATTAATAACATTTTCTGAAAACTGAAACATTTGAATGTTAGAAACCATGAAAATTTCACATTGGAATTTATTTGGGATTCAAAAATAGTTTCAACAAATAAAGTTGTTTTTTTTTCTTTGCTGTACTGTTTTTCTGAACATGTACTTTTGCTATATAATCTCGTTTAATCCTCCTAACAAACTTCTGAAATAAGGTGGAAAGGTTCTTCTTTTGTAGAGGAGGACCTTGAGCCACAGAAAAGTGACTTGTTTGAGAAGTAATAGCTGTGGGTTATAGAACTAGGATGTGTGAGTTCAAGACATTTGTGATAATGTCAAACCAACTCGAATTAATTCACTGCACTATACTGTCCTCAAATCATGACTTGTTATAACTTTTTAAAAAATTACATACTTCACAAAACAGTTGTATAACTCACAAATTTAAAGTAGATGGTATAAATAAAGTTTTAATATTAGTGCTGATATCTGAAATATTCTAAGAATTTACAGTATTTGTAAACTATTTTTTTGTTAATATTAAGAGAGTAATATTATTTATCACCCTTTTTTTGTACACAGCAAGCAACAACAACTAACTTCTGAAGAAAAGGGACCCCAAAAATCTGAAAGTCACACTGCTGGTGAGATTTCTGATAGTGAATTTCCCTTGGTGGTCTACCATAGATAAAGCAAGAGTAGGGAAGTTTTGATAATGAAAGAGCAGGGAAAAAATACCAAACAATGTGGAAGTTTCATGTATAGTTTTTCTTAATCTCTTAATAGCATAGTATTTAGTATGATTAACAAAGTTAATTGTAGGTAATTTAAAATCTAGGGCAATATCCTTTGAAAAGAAGTTCATTTATTTAGTCCTGACCTCTAAAATCCCACATGAGATCTTTATGTAAAAGAGAAAAAATATTTTAAGTTAGGATGGTGTATGTTTCCTCTATATTCACAATAACAAATTGGACTTATTCTATAATGGATCTTTAGTTTTAACTGGGAATGGATTACATTTAGTAAATGAATACTTGTTATTACATAGTGATTTGTCTCACTGAAAAAGTGAATAAACTAGGAGCTCAACAAACCTTTCTTGGTAGCACAAAGAAATGGCAAATGATAAGAGCTACAACACTTAGCCAGTGTGCAAGTATCCCAATGAGATTGTTTTTTTAAAGATATCTACCCATAATACTGAAGACAGAAAGACAATGCCTGTTGAGAAGCATAGCGTACCAGTATTTTTTATATTATATCACAAAGGTCTCTCTATTATCAACTTCATTCCTCAGAAGTCAAAGCAAAAGGAGATATGTTAGCTTCATTAATTTGATAATTATCATGATAGTTGGATTTCTTTAGAACAAGATGCTCTATTGCCATTGGTCAAAAGATAATGATAAGAAATATTCAAATAGTTCAACCTGGGACTCATTAAATTATAATAAATGTACAAAAATGTTTCGCAACAACAAAAATGCCAGATGTGGCACCAAGTTCATTGTATAATCTGGACTGTATGAGGACACCTTGGACTTAGTAGACCTTTATCAAAGGACTTGTGTAGTTTGCTTTTGCAAGTGAAAGGAAACACAAAGATGAAATAGTGTTTTGACCTTGAAGATGTTCATAATATGGGAGAGGTGTCCCTGGTTTATTTCTCTGTCATGCTAAACAGAATTTCCAAAGAAAATGTCAAAATTCAGTTATTCATTTTTCAGCTGAATGGTCTGCTGTTTAACTTTCAGGTGTCTTTCAGGTACTAAGTGTTATTCTCATGTTGCAGAATTGAAACATTTTAAAAACAGTCGTTGCCCTGTAAGAGCTTCTTAGTATCATTGTCATTTCTATTATTTACTACTAGAGGTCCGGTCACGAAATTCATGGATAGAGATGGGTGTTCCCTCAGCCCAGCCTGCACCCTCTCCAATTAGGGACCCTTGGGGGATGTCTGACTGCCGGGATCGGGCCTAAACTGGCAGTCGGACATCCCTCTTGCAATCTGGGACTGCTGGCTCCTAACTGCTCACCAGCCTGCCTGCCTGATCGCCCTAACTGCCTTTGCCTGCTAGCCTGATCACCCCTAACAGCCCTCCTCTCCCGGCCTGGTGGCCTCCAACTGCCTTCCCCTGCCGTCCTGATCTTGCCCCCAATTGCCCTCCCATGCAGGCCTGATCTCACCTCCAACTGCCCTTCACTGCTGGCCAATTTGGTACTGAGTAGTTGGTTTCTATGCCAGTCAGCATCAAAAGCTCCGCCTGCTAGGCAGCCATTGGCCCCCACAGCACCCAGATTTTGTTTTGATTGGTTGGTTTCAATGCAAATCAGCCTCAAAAGCTCCACCTCCTAGGCAGCCACTGGCTCCCCACTGCACCCAGATTTGGTTCTGATTGGTCAGTGTCTATGCCAGTCAGCATCAGAAGCTCTGCCTCTTAGGCAGCCATTGGTTCTTCACAGCACCCACATTTGGTTCTGATTGGTCAGTTTCTATGCCAGTCAGCATCTCCGAGCCAATCTCTGGGCCAGATCAGAGAGGTGGGGTTGAACAGCAGCCCTTGCAGAGGCTGGGAGAGAAAGAAAGTCCTGGCTGCTGGCAAAGCCTAGAAAGAAAGAGGGAGAGAAAGAGAAAGGCAAGTACTGATCAACAGCTGCCACTGAGGCTGCGGATCAGACCCTACATCTCTCTTTGGGTCTCAGTTCCTTGGGCAGTCAGTGCTGGGTTGCCAGGCTGTAGTGTGGCAGTCAATGCTGGGTCACCACAGCAACCCAGCGCTGACTAAAGGACTTCTGGGTTGGTCAGCATTCAGTAGTGATCTGTCATTACAACCCTGGACTTTTATATATTAGGATACTTTATTTAGTGCTTACTAGGTGTCAGAGCTCATTAGCATTTTATAATTATCCCTGTCTTATCTAATAAAGAGAGAATATGCTAATTGACCCTCATGCTGTTGCAAAGATGGTGGCGCCCACAGCCAAAAGGAGGGAATATGCTAATTGACTGCCACACCCTCAAAGATGGAAGCAGCCACAGCCAATAAGGAGGAAATATGCTAATTGGCTGCCACACCCTCAAAGATGGTGTACCCACAGCCACAAGATGGCAGCACCCAGTCCCCTGAGCCCCTCAGGGGCACCTGCCTTCAGAGTTCCCAAGTCCTCTCAGGCCCCCAGCTGCCCAGGGCCATCCCAAGGCACAGGCAAACCTTGGATGGCAGCTGCCCAGCCACCCAGCAGCACCCGAGGCACAGGTAACCAGGGCCGGCTGAGGCTTGCACTGCCAGCAGTGGCAGCAGCAGAGATGTGATGCCAGGTCGCCTCCCACCCCTGATTGCCAGGTCGCCTCCCACCCCTGAGGGCTCCCAGACTGTGAGAGGGGGCAGGCCAGTCTGAGGGACCCCCCCTCCAGTGCATGAATTTTCATGGACTGGGCCTCTAGTTTATTCATATTATTGATGTTTAGTATGTGGCAGACACTTTATGTCCATGATGAGAAACAGTGTTTTAAAAATGTGGGTGAATCTTTGGCCAGGTATCTCAGTTGCTTTAAGCATTGTCCCTGATATGCCAAAGATGTGGATTTGATGCCTGGTCAGATTCACACAATGAATTCTTAAATAAGTGAAACAATATAACAGTGTTTCTCTCTCTGTATCTGTTTCTCTATCTTTAATCAATTTTTATGAAGTTTAAAAATAAAAATAAAGTTTTATGAAGTTTAAAAATAAAAATAAAAATGTGGGTTTTAAAATAAGCATGCAGACCACAAAGAAGTTTTCCAGGTAAAAGGACAGAAGGGTGATATTTGGCAGTGGGAACATCTATCGAGATTACATGTTTGGTCACAGAAACAGCAGGGCAAGGGATAAGATGTACACTTGAACTTTGTGGGAATTATGAGCAGTAGAGTTTCAAAAGTGCAAAATGTGTGCTATGGGAATGGTGGGGAATGAGGTGAGGGCCTAGCTAAGGCAGGCTTATGAAAGTCTTTAGTAATACAGAAAGGACTAGATCTTATCTTCTGGGTCTTGGGAAATTTATCATCCAAAATGCTTTTAGTTTCAGACACTAGGTGCCCCAATTATGAGAGACCAAAATAATAGGAAGCAGGTAATTTGTTGATGATATCAGGATTCCAGTTGTTATATCTTATTCAGCTTTGAGGTTCTCAGTGCTTATGGTATGTCTGCTTCCTGGTCAATAATTAGCAATGGCTCCAGCACATCCTATTCTCACATGCCAATATGTGAAGGCCAAAAGGACTGCTTTTCCTTAGATGTTTCTTTTTCCTTTTATAGCATTTTGTTAAAGTAGAGTTGGCACACATTATATTACTTTCACAGTGGTTTGACATTTATATACCTTATGATGTGTTCACAATGTTATGCCTAGTAAGTACCTATCACCAAGCAAAGTTTTTAAGATATTGACACATTCCCTTTAATGCCAACTACGTCTTATGGCTTATATGTTTTATAATGGGAAGTTTGTACTTCTCATTCATATTCTTTTATTTCACCTATCTCTTCAGCTAACTATGCTCTGGCAACCATCAATTTGTTCTTTGTAGCTATGTGGTCTGTTCTGTTTTGTTTTTTAGATGGCATCTCTAAATAAAATCACATGGTATTTAATTTTCTCTGTCTAATTTCACTTAGTATAAGACCCTCTTGGTCAATCCATGGTTCCATAAATGGCAAGAATTTGTTGACTTTATGTCGAGTAATTTTTCATTGTGTGTGTGTGTGTGTGTGTGTGTGTGTGTGTTTATACATTCTACATCTTCATTCTTTACTTTTCCATTGAAGGACTTCTACATATCTTCACTATTGTAAATAATGCTATAGTAAACATAGGGGTACAGATATCTTTTCAAATTCTTGTTCATGTTTCTGTTGGATAAAAACCCCAGAAGTGGAATGGCCATTCTATTTCTAATTTTTTGAGGAATGTCCCACAGTGACTGTACCAATTTACTAGTACAATCAAATGAATAGTGCATGAGGCTTCCTCTTTTCTCCACATCCTCGCCAACACTTGTTAGTTATATTTTTACTAGTGGCCCAGTGCACAAAATTCATGCACATTAAAAAGGCATTAATTAGAGGAAATATTTTAATATTGCTATTTGTCCTTTCTCTATAATAGAATTGTCAGAGATGAAAGAAAATTAGTAAAATATGTATAAAAATATCTCTCCTGTCAGAGTCTGGGGCACACCATGGGACCCAGAGTAATGTCCCCTCCCACCCGAGTGTGCCTCGAAAGCATGCCAGACTGAGACTTGGCTGGCCCCACCCTCATTGGGTGAGACCCAGACCTGGCCAGTCCCACCCATGTCAAGCCCCACTGTGCAGGGGGCGTGGCCTCAGGTCCCCCATCAAGCCCTGCTGGGGTGGGGGACGCAGCCTCAGGTCCCCCAGCCTGGAACTGGGGTGGCCCGGCACCAGGGCAGCTCGGTACCATGCAGCCTCAGGTCCCTGTTGATCGGTCATTATGGAGTCATGGCGTGACAACCATTTGCATATTTGCCTTTTATTATGATGATGACAGCCATTCTGAGAAGAGTGATGTACTTCCTTATGAATTTCATTTGCATTTTCCTAGTTAGTGATGTTGAACTATGTGTTTACTTAAATTTTTTTATTTATTTATTTATTTTTATTTTTCGCTAAAAGTATTACAAAGGGTATTACATAAGTGTCCTTCCCCCCCCCCCACCCTTGACAAGCCCCTGCCCTCCCTTACCCCCCATTGTCTTATGTCCATTAGTTATGGTTATATGGATGCATACAAGTCCTTCGGTTGATCTCTTACTCCCCTCCCTCCTGTCCCCCAACCCTCCCTGGCCTTCCCACTGCAGTTCGACAATCAGTTTGAGGCAGCTCAAACAAAGGAAAATTTCCCCATCGAATTTCTTAATAGTATTACTCCTTCGGGAATGCCGTGTCATAAATTAAAATTGAAAGTGGGTGCAGTCATCATGCTATTGAGAAATCTAAATAGGAAATGGGGTCTTTGTAATGGTACCAGATTTATTATCAAAAGATTACGACCTAACATTATCGAAGCTGAAGTATTAACAGGATCTGCAGAGGGAGAGGCTGTTCTGATTCCAAGAATCAATTTGTCCCCATCTGACATTGGCCTCCCATTTGACGGTTTCCTGTGATGCCAGCATTTGTGATAACTATTAATAAATCACAAGGACAAACTCTAGACAGAGTAGGCATGTTCCTACCTGAACCCGTTTTTGCACATGCTCAGTTATATGTTGCTTTCTCTCAGGTTTGAAGAGCATGTGATGCTACAGTTAAAGTTCTAAGTACTTCATCACAAGGGAAATTAGTCAAGCACTCTGAAAGTGTTTTCACTCCTAATGTGGTATAAGTTTAATCACTTTATCAGTCATTGTTTGCATCACTGTTGTTTTCATATCATGTTTTTGTCATTTTTATATCATGCCTCTGTTGTTGTTATATCCTTTTGTTACTGTTTATTAATAAATTTATATATTATTTTCATATACATTTTACCAATTTCCTTTCATCTCTCACATTTCTATTACAGAGAAAGGGCAAATAGCAATGTTAAAATATCTCTGCTAATTAATTCCCATTTAAAAAAATATATATTTCATTGATTTTTTACAGAGAGGAAGGGGGAGGGATAGAGAGTTAGAAACATCGATGAGAGAGAAACATCGATAGCTGCCTCCTGCACACTCCCCACTGGGGATGTGCCCACAACCAAGGTACATGCCCTTGACCAGAATTGAACCCGGGACCCTTGAGTCTGCAGGCCGATGCTCTATCCACTGAGCCAATCCAGTTAGGGCAATTAATTCCCTTTTAATGTGCACAAATTTCATGCACCAGGCTACTAGTGTTATATGCTAATAGAAGATACAACCAATACATTTTAAGGGTGGGATAAGAGATCAACCAAAGTACTTATATGCATGCATATAAGCATAAGCAATGGACACAGAAAGGGAGGTGAGGGTATGTGCTGGAAGGTGGGAGTGGCCGGGAGAGGTCAATAGGGGGGTGAGGATGAGACATATGTAAAACTTTAACGAATAAAGAATTTAAATGAAAAATAAAAGAAAAATTAATAAGCTTTATTTTTTAGAGGAGTTGTAGGTGCACATTAAAATTGAGTGGAAAGTGTCCATAAACCACACAATCCTAAACCCACTCTTTCATTTTTGATATCCAGAAAATGAGAGATATATTTATTTCAATGGTGGGGGACATACAATGACACGATTATCAACCAAAGTCCATAGCTTACATTAAGGTTCACTCTTGGTGTTGTACACCCTATGGGTTTTGACAAAGCTATTATGGCACACACCCACCATTACACTATCATAGAGAATATTCTCACTGCCCTAAAAATCCTTTGTGCTCTGCTTATTCATCCATCCCTTCTCCCTAACCCCTAGAAACCACTCACCTTTTTAACTGTCTCCCTAGAATTGTCTTTTTCTGAAGGTTGTATAGTTGGAACCCTACAGTGGGTATATTTATGAATGTTTAACAAGTGAACATTCCAAGGTAATTGGATGTAGATATCCAAGATGGTCTTTGACCTGAGTTGTGTTTTGTTGCTGCTCATCAGCATAGTATCTGATGACACATCTCATACAAGCTGAAAGAGAATGATTTCTATAGGCATTTGCCACCTAATGGGTAGAGTTGAGAAAAATGACCTCACACACTCCTACAGAGCACTTACTACCTGTGCCATGCTGTTCTATGACATGGGAACAGATACTCTAGCAATGGAAGGAGACAGTCTCAAGAGGTTCTACTTTATACAACTGGAATAAAAAAGTCTTTCCTACTTATCTTCCTATTGGATACGGGGCCAGAAAGAATCTGCCTCCTATGTGTTGCTGTGCTGCAAAGTGTAGCGCCTACAACCAAGCTTCCTTATGATAGAGTGTTTCCTCCTAAACTGGCTAGTCTTCATTGAAGGAGTGTAGAGTTTGTATTGTGTTAGGGAAAATAAGTAGACTCTCTTCTAACTTCTATTATGGAGGAAGCCAGAAAACTCATGATATTTAAGTTTGACATGATTAGTCTATGATTCTGCTTCCACTAACAATACAGTTTTCTGTCAGGCTGATGGGGTTTGGTTAGATTATGTTCATTGTACATAGCAGTTCACAGGTAAGTATCAAATTTTGATAGATCCCAAACTTTTTATTTTTTCATTTGATATGTTTAAAAAGGAAAGTAAATGTTCCTAATGTATTAATGGGCTACCAGTAATATGATTAATGTTCACTCTAGTATAGTCTTCAGGTGTGGTCCCGAAATTGCACTTTCTAACAAAACATTAAACTGGTACTTTTAAAGGTATGTATTTTTATTGTTTTAAAATGTATTTTACTTTTTTTAAAATAGTGATTGATATACCTGATGAAGACTCTTTAAACAGGTATGATTTTTCAAAATTATACGTTAACAGCAGAGAAAAGAAACATTTCTAGAATGTTCTACTGTGGGCTATACCCTATACTATGTAATTAGCCTGTGTTATATAGTCATCACAGTATCTTGGCAAAGTAGCTGTGCTATTGTAGCATACTTTTTATTGATGAGGCAACTGTGGTTCAAGGAGGTGGATGAATTGTCCCATGATTCCATAGTTAGCAAGG